>NW_023270377.1:74627287-74976981 GCF_011800145.1 Mirounga leonina | reverse complement strand
ATAGATAGATAGATAGATAGATAGATAGATAGATAGATAGATAGATAGATAGGATGGATGAATAGATAGATAGATAGATAGATAGATAGATAGATAGATAGATAGATAGATAGATAGATAGATAGATAGACAGACAGACTGACAGACAAATTAAGGAAGTAAACAAGCAAGTAAGCAAGCTACAAGATATCTAAGTATAGTTAATGTAGGTTGGAAGAAATTTCCTATTTCATCCTTCTTAATCCCTAAATAATGTTAGATTTGATGGAAGGGTCTCTCTGATCACTATTGTTGACGTCTTAATTGAGAAAACAGTAATTTTGCCTCATAGTCATTTAAATGTACTTACATTTTTCCTGTTTGTTTTATATATTTATATGATAAACTTTTTGTGGGTAGGGATCCTAATTTCCTTCCCTTTTCTATCTGTCCAAACCACCAAATACATTGCATATGTTAGATAAAGGATAGACAATAAATTACTAAACATGTTTGCCTTCACACAGAAAGACAGTGAATACAGTGGTTGAGAGAGCAGACTGTACAGTCAAATTGCTAGTGTTTAAATCGCAGGACTGCTGCGTGACCTAAGGAAAGTTACTTCACTGTGCCTCAGTTTTCTCAAGTATAATAACAGGGGGGAAACAGTGCTACCTATCTTTAGAGTTTTGAGAATTACATGAGTTGATGCTTATAAAATGCTGAGAATAGTTCCTGGCACATTATATCTGTAGTTATTACTATTTCAAGATAATTTCCTTGCTAAGTGACTATAATGATTAAACCCATGGCTATTGCATTGAGGAATACATAAACATATTCAAACCTGGGAATAATTTTGGGGGAGCTCTATTGTTACATAGAGGGATGTAGATGATAATCAACATATGTAGAGTTAATCAAGAGATTTCTGGATATAGAGAAATGCATGATAACTAGAATGTTTATTGATGAATTCATAATTAGAGAGATAAAAATTATGAATGTTATGGGATATCATTAAAGAGCTTTTAGAATAGGAAGTTCTTATGTGATTCCCAAAACAGTATGATGATAGTATTTGTGGATCAGAATAAAAGCGGGTTTTGAATCCTGACAGAAGGCATTATGTAAGTAGTTCTTCTTAATTGAAATTTTCTTTTTTTAAAAAAGTTTGGATACTTGATAAAAATAATACTTTTAAATTACATAAAATAACTTTTTAAGTATTTACAAGTGATTACTCCTGCTTTCCTTATTAAATATCATCATCAAACATAAAAAGTTGGAACTTACATAAAAGTAAAATCAAATTAGTTTGAGCCCTCTTTAACAACATTGACAATATTGAGAAAGAATGTTGAGCAAAATAAACATTACATTTTATCTTTTTCTTTATAGTTTTTATAGGTAGTCAGAATTTTGGACTTGAGTATATTTGGATATAATGTCCCCAAATACTTTGGACTCCTTTCATCCCTTTGTTTTCTTAAGGTTCTTTATTTCATAGAGTTGATGCTCTGTGCAAGTATCACTTCCACAAGGGGTGCTGGGAAGGAGGTATTCTGTGGAAACCTTTTAAGTAGGCAACTTGGCTGCTTTGCTTGCAACATCTGTTCATTCTGCAAAAATTCACTGGACATTAACTAGAATACAGCTACTCTTTTCCAGTCCTACCCCCTGATGATTGAATGAAGCTAGCAGCAGGGAATGGGGAGAAGAAGAGGGGAGGAGGAAGGATTAAGTATTATATTACCTTTATAACCAAGGTGTTGAAGGGGTTCCTTTAGATTTTTTTTTAAGAAAATAAAGGGAAGAGAGAGTTAAGGAGCAATAAGGAAAAGTTAAAATGCACTTAGGCTAGGGTATCAATCTGTAAATATGATTAAATGCTAGACCAAGCCATCAATGGAAGGAAGTTTTAGAATGTTTTTCCCGAGGTATCATTTAAAAACATGATTTCCCTGCAAGGAGATGGCAAGGGGAGGAGTGTTTCCTTGATTTCTAACTCGGCACTTCCTTTAGGTTCTCCTGACATACTAACATTGGCCAAATTCCAGGATATACAGAACCCAAAGCATCCTTCCATGCTCTAGAGACACTTGTATTTCTCCCTAATCTTCGGCTGTTCAAATGATGTTATCAAAGCAAGATGATTTCCACTCTTTTTCTTCACAAATTAGGACCTTATATTAACTAAAGTGTATCGCTAATCTTGTTGGTGTTGAGAAATTTTGCAGTTCCTTGAGTAAACTCAGAAGTCAGGATCCCTCAGATTTAGTCTCTGGAAGAGAAAAGGGCAGGAAATATTAGATTTTGAAGAAACCTTAGTATTTCATGTTTTCCATGGCCTCTAGGATAAGTCATCACACTATGTGGTCACATTGAAGCATTTGGTATTATATTTTAGGTTACTGTGCATCCAAGATTCACCTGTACTTCTCATAGGTAGGCCAAGTTTTATGTCCTCACTATCTGGATGCACCTGGGGAACTTCTGTAATCCAGGCTGATTTTAGTAAAAACTCCACAGAGAAGTTATGAAGCCTGCAGACTCATCTTCTGTCTAAATCGCTTCTTCATTTCTGGGCACTGATCGCCACCCTAGCACCCCTCTCTTGGTGTTTTCACTTTTATTTTCCTCCTACATCCTTTCCATATTTGAAACAACCACAATATTGGCATACAAATCTGTCTTCCTGAGACAGAACGGGCATTCCTTTAGCCTACTGCCTTCTGCTCTGTGTTCTATGCCTACCTCTCTTCATGACTTACCTTCTAGGGACTTGCATCACTTTTGATCAAACAGTGCCCTTGTAGCCTCTTACCAGAAAACCACATCACTGCCCATCACTTTTCTCCATGTGGCAGTACCAGTAATTCTATTTTAGTCCTTGCTATAAGTGAGTGATAGTAGTAAAATGAGCTATGATGGATGTAGCATTATCATTCCAAAGACACACCCAAACTCAGACCATAGACCCTAAACACAGTTTGGTATAAGGGTCTTTTTACTGTAATCCACACTCAAGTGATTTATCACTTTACCCCATACTGCAATGACTTTTCACACACTACTGAGCAACTTCTCATAGATGTGAATGTTATCAAGATCCAAATGTAGTTTGCTTTGAAAGTAGACCATTGTCAATGACCACTGATTTATCTCATTCATGCTTTGACAATATGTCTGGTGTTTAACAGTATAAAGTAGCCTCAACGTTTAATGGACACTGTGGTTAAGCCACAATAAAGAAGTATGCTTATGCTTGAGCCTTGAGTTTTCTTAGTCTCTAAGCTCTAATTCAAGAAATTTCCTATTCATACAACCAAAAAATTTCTTTAAACATTTTATGAATATGACAGGTTTCTTCTAAAATAACATAGGTTATTAGTACCCAGCTTCTAGTTTAAAATTTAGAAACCTGTTTACTTTTCCCTATCCTGTTAGATTCCCTAGTTGTAAGCTTGTTCTTAACTTTTAGGTGTACCTTATATCCATGGGCTAGAGAGTTAAAAAAAAAAAAAAAAAGAAGAAGAAGAAGAAGGAGGAGGAGGAGGAGAGGATGGAGAGGGAGGAGGAGGAGGAGGGGAAGAAGTACTTGATTATGTTTTTTTTTTTCATTAAGATTTATTTTAGAAAGAGAGAGGGGGAGGGACAGAGGGAGAGGGAGAAAAATCTCAAGCAGACTCCCCTCTGAGTGTGGAGCCTGACATGGGACTTGACCCTGAGATCATGACCCGAGCCAAAATCAAGAGTTGAATGCTTAACCGACTAAGCCACCCAGACGCCCCTATGGTTTTATTATGTATGTTTATTTAATGAATTATCTCCTTTGTTTTATAAGCAATATAACATACATAAATTTTATTTTCATCTCGTACAAAATGAAGCTGAAGTAAAATAAATAACTTACCTAAGGTCATAAAACAAAGACAACTGAGCTGACATTTAGCCAGATGCTTCAAAGCCTGAACTTTATGTACCAGAGCAGTTAAAATTTATGTATGACATTAAAACTCTCTTCATTTTCATTTCATAGACCTTGAAAATTAATTTAATTGCTGATTCTATTAATTTCTTTGTACCTGTGGTTCCTCACTTTTAAATTAAGTGTGTTAAACATAATGGTGTCTACAATTCTTTAATGCTCTCACTTTCTGAATTAGCAGGGATGCTTGTGTTTTGAGCATACCTTATATGCAGGTCGATTATGATAAATACGATGAGTGTAACAAACAGTTCCTTCCCTCAAAGGAACAAATGATAAATATCTAATGATTGGTTCAGGAAATAAGTGCAATTGTTGTTCGTCTCTCTGAGGTGGAGAAGGAACAGGCTTTCTTGAGTGGCTTTGAAGGAAGACTTGAAAGATAAGAAAGACCTCTTGTTTTCATCCTCTGCTCTCTGATGTGTGGATACATGTGTTCAGGACTCACCTTTATATAAGGTCTTGCACCACTGATAATGAAGCAGCACCTGTTTGTCCTCTCATCTGGTAAACACATCCCTGCCTGCAATTTCCCTTTATATGGCAATCACAGCAGTTCTAGTTTGGTCCCTGCTAAAGTGAAGAAGGCAATAGAAGTGATGTCATGGGAGAAAGGGTTATGGCGACAAGCATTAGTAACAGAAGGAGATTGCCAGTGCTGAGTGCTAAGTGTCATGATAAATAACTCAACCTTGACGTTTCCATGGAGAACAGGAAGGGAGAAAGGCAGTATTCTGAACCTAAGGACTAAAGGGGCAGGTGTTTTGAGACTGTCCATCCGGTGGGAGTGGAGGGCAGATTGAAAGGGTTTGGGTGAGTTACTCTGTATGCAAATAGGCTGCCTCTGGAACACCAAAAAAAAAAAAAAAAAAAAAGAAAGAAAAATGCGCTTTTTAATTTTTATGTTGGGGAGATTTAGCCTAAACACTATCTGATGGTTGCTGTTTTTAGAATCCCAAGCAGTAATGGTCCAAAATTAGTATTTTAACTGTAAATGTCACTCTTTATTATAAGTTAAAGAGTGTTACAAAATCATTTTTTATTCAGTTCCTTACATTTGTTTTCCTGGACATTCTCTCTACAATAAGCTGATTTTTAATGTGGGGAATTTGTTGCTGAACTGGTTAACAAAATTCTTGGCTTATATAGTTTCTACTATACAAATCCTATCTGAATTTTGTAAAAATTAAATTGATATATCTTGAACATGAAAAGGACTGTTTAAAACTAAGTTGTAGTCCACAAAACAATATTACAACTCTAAAGTAAACTCGCCAAATTTCAGGGAATTGATTTTAACTTAAGTATAATATAATCTCTAAATTATTTAAATATACTCTGAGAGATCATATTATAGTCTAAAACTGCTTACAATAATACTAATGCTTTCACTTGCCTCTATCACAGATGCTGAAAAACTCATGTATTTAAAACAAATCTTTCATGCCACCTATAACACAGGTATTTGTTTTAGCTAAAATAATAGGGAAGCTCAGTGTTAATGTTTAGGTAAGATTTCATGGTATCAGTACTAAGAAAAACTTCATGTATAACAAGCATTTCCTTCTTCATTGTAAATGTCATTCTTTTGTTTTTACTCAGCATAAATTAGTTACATTGTATTTGAAATTGTTTAGAAATCTTTTTTATTTTGAGTAATTGACCACAAGCATCAATTTTGGATATTCACATTAAATTTCTTGCTTAAGAAATTCCTATATTCTCTGTCACTGTTTACTTTTTTCTTGCTCACTAAGGCAATCTAATTGCTTTCAAGTAATTTCAAGGTCATGCTTAGTTATTGGTCTTCTGCCTGTTCCTACAGAACATTTTCTGTGATGAAAATGCCAGAGACCCCAATTGCACACAACCGATCAATATTTATATTGAGCTGTCTGAGTCCCCCTTCACCCTCCTACTCCCCCCAGCCCAGCTCAGGAAATAGAAATATTTGGTAGGGCTAATTCTCAAAAGGTAAGAAACACTCTAAATGAAAGAAATGTACCAATCGAGATTATTTCTTCGAATGAAGAAAAATGTTCTTTATTTTTTTGCCTATGTTTGAAATAGTGGCAACTGAAAATTGTGAATTGGAAATAATTGCTGAGTAAATCAAGATTCAATTATAATACTAATGTAAGCTGTAGGAATAGTGTGAGAATGACTCTTCTTTATTCATGTGAACCTTTACTGTTTTCAGGTGCAGCCTAGCCTCACAAAGCTAGTTGTAGGGATAATAGCATCCAAATTCATAAATTAGGGGAGACACAGACAGAGGCGTCACTCAAAAGTCCATGGCTTTATGAGAGACAGGAGAGTGTGACTGAGTCTGTGTTCTCTGATGAGGTGTGTTGTAAAGGAAGGGCTAAAGGTTGGGAGTCCTCGAATCTTGGATTTGATTTCTGCTTCTGTAATTTATTTGAAGTAGACTTCAGGAGAGTTACCTAAATCAGCCTCAATTTCCTTTTGTTCATACAACAGAACATCTGTGAAGACTGCATGTGATAATGCATTTTTTTTTAAAGATTTTATTTATTTATTTGACAGAGAGAGACACAGCGAGAGAGGGAACACAAGCAGGGGGGAGTGGGAGAGGGAGAAGCAGTCTTCCCGCGGAGCAGGGAGCCCGATGCAGGGCTCGATCCCAGGACCCTGGGATCATGACCTGAGCCGAAGGCAGACGCTTAACCAACTGAGCCACCCAGGCGCCCCCACGTGATAATGTATTTTAAGCTTCATTAATAATGGAGTTCATCTCCCACCTTCTGAATGTCTTTTAATGAAGAATTCATTCATGAAAATTATATTTTCTTAAGTACTTTGTAATTTGGCTTGTTTAATTTTATAGTGCCACTAACAGTATACATTGGGAAGTTATTATACTGTGATTGCTGCCCATTGTCACTAGACAATGTTACACCAGGCTGTAATATGAAACTGACTGTACGCTTTTCCCCTTTTTCTTTAGTGTTATGTATACATTTTTTTCTTTGCATATAAAAGTCTGTCTTTCTCTATCTATCTATCTGTCTATCATCTATCTATCTATATTATTATGGGTTTATCTTAGATATAGATATGAGTACTTATGGATTTATAAATGTAATCAGTGTTCTATGTATTCATCTATAAACTTTTGATTATATGCATCTGTATTCAGAACATTGATTTTTTCACCCAATGGATGTAATTTTCTGTCCACAGAGGATTTACCTTTGAATTTGTTCTGGTGATACTTTAAAGCATGGGTTAACTTTCAGAAAACCAATAATTAAAGTACAACTTGGGAACCGAATATTTACCAAAGCAGAGTGTACCTATTTATACTTTTAAATTTTATAAGTATAATATAGAAGGAGCCTACATAGTTACATAAGCCTGTAACTTATGTTGGTTAAAGAAGATTAAATTAATTTATAGATATGCCATTATACAAAACCAAAACATCTTTCTGGATGAAAAAAAGCAAATCTAGCTTGTGATGAAACAGATGGAATTTAGTTCACCACATGCAGTATGGCATCAGTGTTTGTTTTTTATGAGAGGATTTAGTTATTTATACTGAATGTTTGCAGGTGTGAATTCAGGTCTCTGATAGGGAAAAGAAAAAGATAAATTGTTATCTTTTGAAAGGAAATGGGGATTGTTGCAAACGTGCAGATTTTGTATTTCTGAGAAACCTTGACTATCAAAAAAAAAATGTTTTTCTAACAATGCTCCATATGCCATTGGTCCATAGGCTCATTTTTCAGACTGTTGTTCAGATTAGTGGAAACTTAAACACTGTGGTACATGATTGTTAAAAAAATTTTCTGAATCATTGAGCCTTAAAACATATTGCATATTAACTGAAGGCACATGTTTGTAGAATTCATAGCACATATTATATTCTGATGATACAGAGATTACAGGGACCTTTTTAAACTTTAACATTCACAAGTCTATCTTGTAGTTTCTTCAAATTAATTTTATTTTAGTGAGACTATGTTTTGATATCATAATCCATTATGAATTTAATTGTCCGGGTCTAGCTGTCAATTTGTCTACCTTCATCACTTCTTGGCTACAAATAGTTGAAAGACTTTATTGCTCTCAAGTGTGGTTATGTTAGCTTGATCAGTAGTCTTCAAGTATATTTATTTCGTATCTTCGGAAACAATTGAAAAAATGGTGTACAGGGGCACTGTGTGGCTCAGTCGGTTAAGCGACTGCCTTCGGCTCAGGTCATGATCCTGGAGTCCCTGGATCGAGTCCTGCATCGGGCTCCCTGCTCGGCAGGGAGTCTGCTTCTCCCTCGGACCCTCCCCCTTCTCATGTGCTCTCTCTCATTCTCTCTCTCTCAAATAAATAAATAAAATCTTTAAAAAAAAGAAAGAAAAAATGGTGTACATTCAATACTGTTCAGAATTGATAAATTTGATCTAGGATGCCATTATACATGTGGTCCATTTTCCTGTCATTACTCACTATTCCCAGGAGTACATGTGGGAGATGTTTCTGTCAGACCTCAGTGCTAGAATAATAGGCTGACCTTCAGAGCAACAGTATACTTTTCTTGGAATAAAAATGTGAAACTCTAACTATTCATGTTTTTCTCATTTCTTTGTCAAGAAAAAAAGAAGAGAGAACCAAATTTGTATCCCAATTGTGTTAAGTCTTACAGCATTTTTGTAAGACTCATCCATGGCTTTATGCTACCAATTGTGTTTCACTTTCTGGCAACGGTTTTGTATCAGAAAATTTTAAATGTTTCTGTAAATTGCCTTATATCCTTTTTGAATGAAGTAGATTTTAAGTAAATAAACAGATAACTATAATACAGTGTGAAAAGTTTAGACACAAGTGGCCATAGGCTGTGTCCAATACACCATAATTCTTTATAATAGCCTTATTATTGATTTTATTACTTTATCAAAGTAACCATAGCCTTCATCTCTTCTGTTTATATTCTCATATTCTTTTCTCTTGTTTTCTCTTTAGTAGACTGGAAGAAGAAACTATCATGTACTTTAATTTTAACTAGATTCAGATATTGTTTTCTTTTGCTTATTAATCCTATTTAACCCTCCATAATCTATATATTTTAAAAATATTTGTACATGTTTTCTAGAAAAGCACTCTATGCACAGTTAATTATTTCTACGTACAGTTAAAAAGTAGTGGGAAGAGTGCTTTTTAAAAAATAAAATATTAGAACAATTTGGGGAAGCATTTTGCACAAAAGTATCAGACCTATTTTTGTTCTTCACCTCAGTTGCCAACTGATTGCTCTATTGTTTTAAACATGCCTGGGGGATATAAATTGCTCCAGAGTCTGATCCTATTAAATTCAGATGTCTTTGCCAGAATAATGTTAGAGACGGGTCTTTGAGATTTGTTCAGAACCCAGGAGGACTCTTATTGACTGTCTCTTTATCTGGTTCTCTATAGTTATCTGTAAAGGGTCTACAGTTTGGCTTATTACTGTCATCGAACTGCCAGTCTTGTCTTAATGCTCACTTCCAAAATCCCCATTGTTATAGAGAAGAACATCTCTAGGCTTGGTCTTCCTCATGTTCTGTTCCAAACAACATAAGTTCCTTTGGGGAGAACTTTGAACCTTTATCTGTTCTTAAACCTAATGTTGCTCCTGTGCAAAGTCTCTGTTCCTCACTACTCTGCAGCTGAGGGTGGGACAGTGGTCTACTTTTCTTAAGAGTGACACTCCTGCTTCACAAGCAGGACATTGGGAGGGCATGGTAGCTTCTGGTCTTCTTGGTTTGCCTCTCCTAGCATAGAAGTTTTGCCCTTCAAGTGTGATTTGGGGCAAATATAATCAGGACCCCTATTCTTGGCCCACCAGGTATTTTCTCAGCCTGTCATCCCTGGGGTATGCTATACCTGTGAGTGGAGACTAGACAAAGGAGTAAAGTCCAGGTCTCTCAGTCATTGTTGTCTGGAATAGAGCTTCTGCAATACAGACCTGAGGTGGGGGATGAGAAATGCTGGCTTCCTGCAATTTAAAATGTGTTTTATCAATGCAAGCCCAAAAATACAAGTCCATAAAAAGTAGCAAACTTAATTTACTCATTCTATCCTTTTGAAAACCTAGATTTCCTATCCTACAAAATGTGTCTTCAGCACTTTTTCCCAGTCTATTTTAAAATAACCCCTATGATTGAGCTGTTTCCAGAGTCTCAGGAAGCTGTTCCATAATTCATTTATTGTTCATAAGTAGGAAGTCGCTCCAGATACTCAACTCAAATTTCCTTTACCTTTATAAAAATAATTTTTTTTCAATTAGGATATTTTATATCCTAATATTATATTTATTCTACTCATTTACATGACCCTATTTTTGTCCTATTTTACATAAATATGTATGTCACAATTATACAACAGAAATATCTGTACATCAGCACTGTTTTAAATTTTAAAATTCTAAAATCCAAGAACAAATTTAATCCACTGTATTGGATAAGATTTCTTTGTTATGAGAAGAAACAGCAAATGTTTTTATTAGAAGCTTTTGCATAATGGCTTAGGGTTCTTAATTTGATGAGCCAGACTAATTATTAAATACAGAATTATTAATAATTATTAATAATTATTAGTAGGAATGAAAAGAAATAATTCAGCAAGAGCCAACTGTGGTCACCATAAAAATTGCTTTAAATGTCTTAGACTGCATAGGAGCATCTGGGTGGCTCAGTCAGTTAAGTTACTTTTGATTTCAGCTCAGGTCATGATCTCAGGGTCGTGGGAGATAGAGCATCAGATTCTCTTTCTCTCTTTCCCTCTGCCCTTCCCCTACAGTAACTAACTCAGTTTTACTGCTAAAGTTGCTTTTGAAGTCCAGTGCTCAAGATATTTGATAAAATCTCTCATAATATTTTTATTAAGAAGATCTCCATTTTGGGATGGAGATAATAAATCTATGCTGAATGGTACATTTATACAAGTTAATTTATTTTTTTTACTTTATTGACTGTGATAGGCTTATTTTTAGTACTGACATAATTTTGTATACTTTTATAAATGTAGAAATAACTTTGAGTTATATTCAATTTTTTCTGTACCTGTCGATACCCTTTATCTATTTCAGTATATATTATCAATATAGATAATTTTGAATTATCTATTTTCAAAATTTTTAATCCTCTATTCATCATTGATTAGAAAGAAGACAAAAGGGCATGCTAGTTGCATGTGTAAAAGACGGTCAACTTGGAGAATACTGATTATATATGATTATAATGGTTCAAAAACTCAAGACCTTCAAAATAATCTTCACAAGCTGAAGCAAATGATCATATAAATATACATAGTCTGTATTAGGCATTTTAAAGTATGCTAAATAAAAGGGATGAGTTACCTTTTATCATTTTTATAGCTTATATCATACTTTCTGGTTATATTTTATAATTAAGCTATGTTTTCAACAGTCTTAAATAGAAGAATTTAAGGTCATTAATCCAAATGTGTATGTCATTTTGCACATCTTTTGTAATAGGGGATTATTGTATTAAATCATTTTAAATTATTTAATTCATCTCTAAAAATGTTAATAAACCCTTTTCCTCAGAATTAGTCATTTCTGTCAGAAATTGACATATGGTGGTTAAACTGAAGGTTTTTATTTTTCACTCTATTGAGGTAATTTTAAATTTTCATTTAGATACTAAGTCATGACTTGATGAGACTTACCAACTGACCAGGAAAGGCTCTATAGCCAGCAACTAAATGGATCATATAGATTACGGAACTGCTTTGAAATAATCAGATATTTAATGATACCCTGGGAGTTTATTATCAAAGTTAGATAGGCAGAAGCCCTGTCTGGCAACCCCATTATCACAAGCTAAGTACAGAGAATCTTGCTGCCAGTGGAGGCATTTCATGCTTCATGTCCGCAAAAAATGTTGTAATTTGGTTGTGTATGGTTGTTCAGATGGTTTCAAGTCAGTGCTTTGACAGTCTACATTCCAGCTACTCAGGCCTGAGTCCTCGTGTGCAAAATTGTAAACTCCCAGCCAAGTTAACTGCAGTCGTTTTTGATAGATCTCATCTATATTGGTAAGAATTACTCTACACTGCTCCTGCTCTCTTTAAGAATAATTTGGTTCCAAAATAAGAACTAATTAAAATTATTAAGAAGGAAATTGAGGCAAATGTTTGACATTTTGTATGCATTAGAAGCCCTGTCTTTCTTTGTGAAGGTGTTTTGCTGGACTAAATGAGATATGCAAAATGTCTGTTATAATGTGGATCTTTTAGAGTTGAAAAGCAACTACTCAATTTGAAAAGCATGCTCCATGTAGGCTGTGTCTTCTGGAATGCTGAAAATACCTTCTCCAATTAACTTAATTAACTGAAAACTGTCACTACTGGAATTACACTGGCATAGCCAAATACTTAGAATGTACAATTATTCTTGCTAGAATCAGAAGCTGCTTTAACCATACCTAGGAATGTACTTAGGGACTAGTTAACAGTATCAAGACTAAGAGAAATTTACAGTTGCACAGGAACATCATTTACTCAATAATCAACACTAAGAATGGTAACTATGTGAGGGCAGGTGAATGAGTACTGAATTTTTAATGAGAAAAATATACCCTGTGTACGTGGTAAGTAAGAGGCATGGAATATGAGTACAGGGAACTTTGTGGGGTGTCAGCAGCTGATGGTTCTTCTTTGGTGTAAAGGACTCCATGTACAGAAAAATGACTCTAGTTTGTGTGTCACACTCCAGTGAATATTTGGATTGTGTCCTATGCTTGTTCAAAAAATAAATATAGAGTACTCAACACATCTACTTTTAAAGTACTAAGTACAAAATTTTAAATATAAATTAGGTACTTAAAGGCTCAGAAGATTTCGTGTCCCATTTAAATGAGCATAATATAGTCCTACTTATGTCTTGATAGAATACCTGTGGGTTTTTTATATATGGCCTTTATTGTGTTGTGGTATGTTCCCTCTAAACCTACTTTGTTCAGAGCTTTTATCATGAACAAATGTTGTACTTTGTCAAATGCTTTTTCTGTGTCTATTGAAATGATAATATGTTTTTTATCCTTTCTCATACTGATGTGCTATATCACATTGATTGATTTACAAATATTGAACTAACCTTGTAGCCTAGTAGTAAATCCCTTTTGATCGTGGTGAATGATTTTTTTAATGTATTGTTGGATTCTGTTTGCTAGCATTTTGTTGAGGATTTTTGCATCTATGTTCATCAAAGATATTGGCCTGTAGTTCTCTTTTCTTTTTTTGTGTTGTCTCTGTCAGGTTTCGGTATTAGGGTAAGGCTGGCCTTATACAATGAATTTGGAAGTTTTCCTTCCTCTTTTATTTTTTGGAATAGTTTGAGAAGAATCGTATTAACTCTTCTTTAAATGTTTGGTAGAATTCTCCTGTGAAGCTGTCTGGTCCTGGACTTTTGTTTGTTGGGAGATTTTTGATTACTTATCCAATCTCCTTGCTCATAATTGGTATATTCAAATTTCCTATTTCTTCCTGCTTCAGTTTTGGTAGTTTGTATGTTTCTAGCAATTTATCTATGTTTTCTAGGTTATCTAATTTTGTTGGCCTGTAGTTTTTCATAATATTCTCTTACAGTTGTTTGTATTTCTGTAATGTTGGTTGTTACTTCTCTTTCATTTGTAATTTTACTTGAGTCCTTTCTCTTTGTTTTTTGGAGAGTCTGGCTAGAGGTTAATGAAAATCTCATTTATATTTTCAAAGAATCAGCTCCTAGTTTCATTTATCTGTTCTGCTTTTTTAGTTTCTATATCATTTATTTCTGCTCTAATCTTTATTATTTCCTTCCTTCTGCTGGTTTGGGGTTTTGTTTGTTCTTCTTTTTGTAGCTCCTTTAGGTATATTAGGTTGTTTATTGGAGATTTTTCTTGCTTCTTGAGGTAGGCTTGTATTACTATGAACTTTCCTCTTAGAACTGCATTTGGAACTTAGAAATTTGTCTGAAAGTTTTGGACTGTTGGGTTTTATTTTCATTTGTTTCCGTGTACTGTTGGATTTCTTCTTTGATTTCTCAGTGACCCATTCATTATTCAGTAGCATGTTATTTAACCTTTATGTATTTGTAGTCTTTCCAGATTTTTTCTTGTGGTTGATTTCTAGTTTCTAGTGTTATGGTCATAAAAGATACATGGCATGACTTCAATCATTCTCAATTTGTTGAGACTTGTTTTGTGACCTAATATGTGATCTGTTTTGGAAAATGTTCCATGTGCACCTGAAAGGAATACATACATACTCTGCTGTTTTAGAATGGAATGTTCTAAATATGTTAAATCCACCTGTTAAATCCACCTGTTAAATCCACCTGGTCCAATGTGTCATCCAAAGTCTTTGTTTCCTTATGGATTTTCTGATTGGATGATCTGTCCCTGATGTAAATGGGGTGTTAAAAATCCCCTACACTGATTGTCTTACAATCCATTAGTTCCTTTATGTTTGTTATTAACTGTTTTATGTATTTGGGTGCATAAATATTTATAATTGTATCTTCTTTGTTGGATTGACTCCTATATTATTATATAGTATCTTCTTTGTCTCTTGTTAGAGTCTTTGCTTTAAAATTTATTTGTCTGATGTAAGTATTGGTATTCTGGCTTTCTTTTGACATCTGTTTGCATGATAGATGTTTCTGTATCCCCTCACTTTCAATCTGTAGGTGTCTTTAAATCTAAAGTGAGTCTCTTATAGACAGCTCAAAGATGGGTCTTGTTGTTTTATTTTTTTAAATACATTTTCTCACCCTATGTCTTATGATTGCAGCATTTAGTCCATTTACATTCAAAGTAATTATTGATAGGTATGTATTTATTGCCACTTTATTACTTGTTTTGTTGTTTCTGGAGATTTTCTCTGATCCTTTCTTCTCTTTCTTTCACGGTTTGCACATTTTCTTTCATGATATATTTGGATTTCTTATCTTTATTCCTTGTGTATCTTTTAGAGGTTTTTAATTTGTGGTTGCCACTAGGTTTGTGTGTAACATCCTCTGCATATAGCAGTGTATATTAACTTGATGGTCATTTAAATTTCAACCCATTCTTTACTCCTCTTCTCCACATTTTAGGTAGATGGTGTCATATTTTATGTCCTTGTATTCTGTGATTCCTTGACTGCTTTTTCTTTACAGAAGCATCGATTTTTAGTGCTTTTGTGCTTCCTGCTTTCATACTGTCACTTTTAGTCTTTCCAATCAGAGTCCCCTTTAATATTTCTTATAGGGCTGGTTTAGTGGTTTTGAACTCCTTTAGTTTTTGTTTGTTTGGGAAACTCATTATCTCTCCTTTTAATCTGAATGATAGCCTTGCTGTTTAGAGTATTCTTGGCTGCAGATTTGTCCCATTCAGCACTTTGAATATATCATGTCACTCTCTTCTGACTTGAAAAGTTTCTGCTGATGGTTTTATGGGGTTTCCCTTGTATATAATTGTCTTCTTTGTATTACTGCTTTTATTTTTTTTTTTTTAAGATTTATTTATTTATTCCGGGGTGGGGGTGGTGAGGAGAGGGAGAGAATCTTCAAGCAGACTCCCCACTGAGTGAGGAGTCTGATGCAGGGCTTGATCTCACGACCCATGAGATCACAGCCTGAGCTGAAACCAGGAGTCAGATGCTTAGCCAGCCGAGCTGCGCAGGTGTGCCTTATATTGCTGCTTTTAAAATGTTTTCTTTATCACTACATTTTGCCATTTTAATTACAATATGTGTTGGTGTAGATCTACTTTTGTTGATTTTTGGGGGGGTTCTCTGTGCCTCCTGGACCTAGATGTCTGCTTCCTTCTCCAGATAAGGGAAATTTTCAGCTATTATTTCTTCAAATAATTTTTCTACCCCCTTTTCTCTCTCTTCTTCTTCTGGGATCTCTATAATACAAATGTTATTATGTTTGATGGGGTCACTGATTTCCCTAAATCTGTTCTCTTTTTGCATTCTTTTTTCTCTCTTTTATTCAGCTTGATTATTTCCCATTACTCTGTCTTCGAGGTCATTAATTCATTCCTCTGCTTCTTCCAGCCTGCTCTTCATTCCATCAAACGTGTTTCTCATTTTATTTATTGAACCCTGTTATCTCTGCTCTGTTATTCTTTATCTCTGTGTTAAGGGTCTCACTGATAACTTCCACTCTTCTCAAGTCCGGTAAATATCTTTAAGAACATTTCTTTAAATTCTCTAACATTCATAGGCATGTTAGTTATATCTGTTTCACTTAGATCTCTGGCTATGGCTTTGCCCTATTCTTATATTTGAGACAAGTTCCTCTGCCTTCTCATTTTTTTCTAAGTCTCTTTGCCTTTCTCTGTTTGTTAGAAAAGTTACCTGTGTCTCCTGTTCTTGAGGGTGATAGCCTTATGAAGAAGAGGTCTTGTAGTGCCTTGCAATGTAGTGTTCCCTGTTCCCAGGACCTGACACTTCAAGGAGCGTCTCCAGTGAGTGCTGAGTGTCCTCTGCTGTTGCTTTGTGGCTGCTTTGTCCTTCAGGCCAGTCATCTGCAGAGGCTCTCTTTGCCTGTTGTGGGCAGTGTTTGGTCCCTAGACCAAATGGTGGCACATTTTACCTAAATGTGCTCTGATGTACTTGTGAGATGCAACCTGTCACCACTGCCACCAGAACTGAGGCCCCTCGAAACTCCTGAGTCAGAGCATTGGGACAGTCTTCTGGGGGAAGGGTCCTGCTGCACTTGGACTGAGGCAAGTGTTACTGGGAAGGGTGGTTCCTTCGGAATGTGTGGGGGCAGGGCTTGGTGGAAGCAAGTTAGGTAGCTAGTGTTGGCACTGCTCTGGCTCCTGCAGGTGGCCCTGTGCCTATGCTGGGGGTGGGGGAGGGAAATGGTGCCTAACAGTTTCTTTGTCCCCAGGGGGTCTCTTCCTAAATCCTGCTTCTATGGGACAAGCTCTGAGATGAGTAAATAAACTCCCCCCTGTGTGCTTGAGTCACTCTTCAGATTGCTGTTTCCATACTGCATGCCTGTGGGCTGTTTGCCCTGCCTTCTCTCCAAGAATAGCCCCCCAGTGGGGGGACACTGACCTTTAGCACACTGATCTTTAGAATTCTAGGCTTTAAGCCCCACGGATTGCAAGAACTCATGAAATTCAGCCCTTCTCACTTTCCAAGCCAATTGCTATGGGGATTCACTTTTCCCTGTGTGTTACTCTGTCTCTAACCCTTCTCCACGACCTTGGCTGCTTCCCCACCACACTGGCCATGACCCATTTCTCTTTCAAACTGTGTCTCCACACTTCGTACCTTCTTTCATGTGGCTTCTTCTTTACCTTTAGTTGTGGAGTTTGTTCTGCCAGTCTTCAGGTCAGTTCCGGGGTGTTTAGGATTTGATAGCTATGTAGTTGTATTCATGGGACAAAACAAATATAAGTCCTCCGACTCTGCCACCGTTGTTGCAATCCCTCATTTTTTTAGTTTTTAATTTTAGCTTAATCCAATTCAGCAGTATATGGTTAGCATCTGTAATATACTCTGCTCTACAACTACAAAAATGAATAGCACATAGTTTCTGTGTGTGTTTGGTGAGGAAGATGAATTAGCTATGTAAATATTCTTGTAAACATCTTCACAGGGTACTATATAACCACAAAGAAGGATAATAGTCCAAACTAAGAGTTTACAGGAGATTTCTTGGAAGACATTCCACATTAAATATAAAATCGTTAAATAAACGTAAATACATAAAATCATTTATGAAATACCCTGTAATATTTAAAGCATTTTGCCAGACATTATTTCATTTGAATCTAATGGGGATTCTAGGCATTTCACAGGATAGTTATTGTCCTAATTTTGCAAATGAGAAAATTTATGATAAGATGGTGAATATCTTTGCCCAATATACATATACTTTGGTTTACAATTAATATATCACAGAGCATAGCTCAAACCCAGGTAATCTTGTTCTAAATACTAGTCTCCCCCCCAACACAACAAAATGCTTGTTAAACTGAATAAAAGCAGTATGTAAATATAGCCATATAGGCAATAAATGGAACTTCCTGTTGGTGTTGTAAAAGTCAGATCTTTTGATGTGGTGACTTTGTGGCTATTTACTACATGTAAAGCCTGCCACTGTTTAGTGTTTGCACTGCATTTAGGTGTTGCATGAAGAGTTATCTCATAGTTCATAAATGTAAAGTACCTTTAAAACTGAGCACATTGTTTTGTATAGATGTTATTATTATTATCTTTCAAGCTTGTTTCTTTTGTATAAAACTCAGTGCTGTTCAATATCCCATTAAAGTCAGCTGGATGAATTCCTATAAAACTAGGCCACCAGGCAGTTTCCAAGGTAGCAAAGTGTAGTGCCTTCACAAAAAGAAGAGCAAAAAGTTCAATCATGAAAGGAAATATTTGGGCGATGTCTTGTTCCCACTGAGGTTATTTGCTGTACTCTCAAAGCCTTGGTGTAATGCTGCATAGTTTCACCATCTATTCTTATCAACCTTTATTACCCTAGGCTCTTGCAATTAATAAGGCATTAGTTTTAAGACACAATAGTATAGCAAATATGTAAAGATTATTTGCCAGCAGTAATTCTCCCTTAAAATTGCCTAAAGACCTATTTGGCTGAGGAAATAAGTTTCTGTTCAAATAAAAATTAATATTTTTCACTTTAATTGGTGTATATTATAATTTTATAATCAATTTTTCTCTTTCTCTCTCCATTTCTCTGTCTCTGACTCTCTGTTTTTCTGTCCCTTCCTCCCTCTCTCTCTTTCTCCCTGTTTCCCAATAATGTATTTCAGTATTTAACTTGGCACTGGGTAGTTTTGTACAATATTTAATTGGCAGACTCACTTCACTTTCAAAGGAAAATATTATTCACTTAACACATTCTCTTGGTTTAAATGTAAACTATTCTTCTCCCAGTTAGCTATCTTGCTTGGCCTTACTCAATATTTTCCATTTCCAGGACTCTCAGTCTCACATAACCTGTATCCATAAGACATTAATTTATTTGTTAGATTAAGGAGAAAAGATAAAATAATTTTATGTTCAAAATAATATAATGCATATTACTCTTTTTGTCACTATGCAATGTTTCCTATCAGTTAATATCCCAACACCTATGCATATTTCATTGACTCTAGGTACAGTTTAAAAAGTGGAATATTTTTTTGTTTTAATAGAAAAATATACTTTTATATGGAGGATGAATGTCTTTACCAGTTCTACCTGATGCATAATTGATGGATGTGAGAAATGTTTTTGAAGTGAGAATTCCTTTTTTTTAAACAGGAGAAATTTATTCTTTCACAGTTCTGGAGGCTAGAAATCTGAGATCAAGGTGTCAGTGGGACCAGCCTTTCTCTGAAGTCTCTAAGGGATGATCCTTCCTTTTCTCTCCCAGCTTCTGGTGGCCACAGTCATCCCTTGGCTTGTGGTAGCATAACTCCAGTATCTCTGCCTCCGTCTTCTTGTGGTTAGTTTCCCTCTTTGTGTTTCCATCATCACATGCCATTCTCCTCAATGGATGTGTCTGTGTCTTCTTGTAAGGGCAACAGTCATATTACATTAAGTGTGACCACCATCTTAGCTATTGCAAATGTCTAGGACTTTATAGATCTCACCTACATTGTTCATATATAGCCAATTTGATGTTGCAGTGACATTTTTGGTGGCTGTTCTTTTTTGATTCCTTCATCTGTCAATGTATTGTCTAGATATTCTAATATCTTTAAGTATCATTTAGTCTCATCACTACTTCATAAATATTGGAGATACTAGATTTGCTACTAGATCATGTTACATGATGTCTTAGCAGAGAAGAATCCATGTTACTGTATCACACATTTTTAAAAACATTTTATTATATTTTAATAGAATTGGTTTCTATTGTAATCCTATATATTTTATCTGTTTAAAATATTAATCTGAAAAGAGCTAGAGGCGCTTCACTATACCAAAGGGATCCATGGACCAAAGAAGAATCAAGAATCCCTATTTTAGAAAATTTAATTTAATATTTACTTTCAAATCATTGCCAAAAATATGCTAATTTTTGCATTTTTGCATTCCACCCCCAATTCATTCTTGTCCTTAAATCTCTTTCATTATGCAAAGTGCGTATGGGCTGTCTGCAAGAAGAAAAAAGAAAAAAGAATTGTTTTTCTTAATACCTGATTAGAATGCAATTCTGTTTATTCAGTTCTGTTTATTCATGGGTTATACCCAAAAATGTTCCATTTATTAAACTTAAAAAAAAGTGAATAACATGGATTATTTATACGGTAATTTAGAATTGCATAATTTCATCTGAATAAATCATAAGAAATTAAATAATTCACATAATTTAAAATACACTGGCTTTAATATTTGTAATATTGAATATAATGGTTCTGATACTGTACCTTATGAAAGATTTAAGAATTAAGCATAACCCTTATAACTTGAATATTGTCATTTTCTTTTTTTTTTCAAGATTTTATTTATTTGAGAGAGAGAGAGAACGAGCAGGTGGGGGGGGCAGAAGGAGAGGGAGAAGCAGACTCCTGCTGAGCAGGGTGCTTGACACAGGGCTTGATCCCAGGACCCTGGGATCATGACCTGAGCCGAAGGTAGATGCTCAACTGACTGAGCCACACAGGTTCCCTGAATATTGTCATTTTCAAAGTGCATCAATTCCTACAAACCACAGAATATGTAGATTAAAATAATTGGTTTTATTCTAAGTAACATATCTATAAAACATGGTTGATAATGTCTTCTGATTAGCATGGTGCTAGACAAGATAATGATTTGAGGCTCCTTGCAGCTCTAAGAACAGGAATCTATTCTATGTATTATTAATGTATATATAGTAAAGAAGAATTATATTTATTCTTCAGGTATCACTTTTAATAAAATATGTATTTTCTTTGGACAAACAAATCAAAATAGAATTTTAAGTCTTCCAATGGAATTTATATAGCATATTCTAAGAAAATAAAATCACAGGTTCTGGATAGTGTTTTTCATCTCTCTAATCCCAACTCCCCTGACCCTTTCCTGGTGTTAAGTACATGCCACTCCCCTTCTGGCTTCTGGTTCTGAAACATATTGAGCTATCATAATTGATGGAGTAGAGAAAAGAGACAAATACTTTTACTGTGAATCAGAGGTAGTTCATAAGAAGCATGCCATCTTTCCAACTGGCTATGGGCAGTTACATTGAAATAGCTTATAGTAATCTCAAACTCAGTTAAAAATAACAACAGAAAAAGTCTCAACACTGAAATGGTTCTCAAAGCTTTTTCATCTCTTACATATACAGAGACTTAGAGACTTGTGTACACAGAAATGTTTGTCATCTCATAATATTTTCTCAACTGATATTCTTGCTTCTCGTTTTTATCATAAATAACCACTCCCTTTGCTACTACTGATTAGTTATAAAATACTATACTTACACCATGTGGTTCAAATACTATTAATGACTTCTTATTGCCTCCAGGATAAATCCAAACTTACTAGCATAGATATCAAGTCCTTGGTGGCAAGGACTGTGAAGAATACCAAGAAGTTGCAGCCTTTTTCCTTACATGAGTTCTAAAAAATTGAAAAATATGAAAAGGTGTTAGCAGTTGCAGGCTAAAATAGTACTTTTATTAATGATAAAGATTAAATTGCAAGACATAGCTTACTTAGTATGAGAACCAAATGGTGTTGTTAACTGAATCAGAGAATCAAGCAGATCTACCCAATGTGACATGGGGTATTTGGGAGGACATATCCCATATCTTCAAAATAAATACATAAGAAAATAAATAAGTGAATTCATAAGTAGATCCTTTTTAAAGCCTTAAAACACACAGCAGATCACATCCTGTGTTTCTTACAACTCTAAGAAGTCTTTATTTTCACAGGGGATTTGCCATATTGCGTATTTTTTTTTTCAAATTAATGTCAGGTGATTATTTCAGTGAAATTTTATTAAGTGCTCACTCCATTCAAAGCATTATATGTTAGACTTTATGGGGAAACCTGGTATAGGTTTTGGTATTCTTCTGTGGCATTTTGTGTAGTTCAGAAACTAGTGGGCCAGATGGACACATAAATAAAAGCAAACGATAACACAAAACCTTTGGGATGACACTAACTACGAGAAATAGTATAAAAGTGAATGATGTACTATGATGGTAGGAGGGAAGAAAAGATAATTTTCTATCCAGCGATCCTAGTTAAAAGACAATGTTATAAATAAGTCAGAATTAAGAAAAGGCCTGTTTCTGTATTTATCTTGATAAACCTAACATGGAAGATAATGTACACTGCTCATTAACATCATCAAATTATTGAAATATCTATCCAGAAATATTCTGAAATTCGAACCTTTAGTAATCATTCCGTTAAGACCCTTCCTTCATCACATAAGACAGTACTCCCAATCTTCATTAAATATACCTAATACAATAACTATTAAACTGTGAAAGTTTCGTCAGAATTAGACTTTTGCTAAGAAAAGATTTAAGGATCTTAGTAAAACTTGGATTTTTTGACATTTATAAGGAACTTGGACAGGATAACAAAAGTCTGTTTGGATTAGTATAGAGAATCTAGAAAGTGCTGTTTCATAGAACTCGTTGCAGTGATGGAAATGTTTAAAAATTCTCACTGTCCAATAATACAGTAGCCATTAGCCCCATGTGAATTTTGAGTACTTGAAATGTGGCTGTTGCAACTGAGGGACTAAATTTTTATTTCATTTCAATTAATTTAAATTAAAATAGCCACATGTGGCTAATGGATACCATATTGTATAATGCAGCTCTAGAATGAATGTATGAAAACTCTTGGTTAATTGATGAGGGTAAGGAAACCTCAAAATGACAAACCAAGGTAAATACTGTTGGAGCCTGAAGCCCATTCAGTCCTCGCTTTCCCCTTCAATGCATACAACTCATGTGGCAAGCCTGCCACTTAATACTAAAGGAGCAAGTGATCCGGGCCATCAGAAGTATGCAAATGATGCATCTAGGAGGTGTCAAAGTGAAGCCACCTCCAACAGGAGAGTTACATCTAATGAATTCCATCATTTCCTTTCTAATATGAGCATCCAATAGGAAACAATCAATAATTGCCTGCTGAGGAGATCATCAAATAAAGTGAATTAGCTATACAATTGGAAAGGAGTAGATAAATAGGAAAGATTGCAAATGTAGAATGTATAGTATTTGAGATTTTGATTGAATTTGTTTTGGATTGATAGATCAAGTTGGGAATGATTGATATTTTACCAGTATTGAGTCTTCTAATCCATAAAAAAAGGAATATTTCCTATTCCTTTATGTCTGATTTGTTTCATCAGAGTTTTATAATTTTCCACCTATAGGTTTCATACATCTTGATTTTTAGTTTAATTCCATTGTGGTCTGAAAACATACTTTGCATGCTTTTTATTATTCTAAAATGTTTATGGTGCATTCTATGTCTTCGAATGTGTATCCTGTGGAGTCTGCCATGTGAGTTTGAGAATAATGTGTATTTTGCTGTCATTAGGTGGATTATTCCATAAATGTCAATTAGATTAAGTTGATTCATAGGATTCTATATTCTACTGATTTCAGGTTCAGGTCATCTATATCCTTACTGATTTTCTGCCTGCTAGATCTACCAGTTATTGAAAGAGAGGTGTTGAAATCTCTAATCATACATTTTAAACTAATCTAAGTATACTTTGAAATGATGCTATACCACTTCACATATAATATAGATAACTTTAATAGAGTATTACCAATTACTCCATCATAAGCCTTATGACATTTCTTTCATTCATTTCACTTGTGTATATGCTATATCACCTAGTAACTTATTACTGTTATTGCTTTAGACAAACAATTATTGGTCAATTGATTTTAAACAACTATGACAAGGTAATTCAGTAGAGATAGAATAGTCTTTCCAACAAGTGATGCTAAAATAATTGGTTACCCATATGCAGATATAGATATGGATATAGATGGTTATAAAAACTATATATATACCATATTTATGGTTATATAAATCATATATACATATATATGAACCTTAATCTAAGTACTTATTTATTTAAAATTAATTTGAAATGGATTGTAGAGCTATATGTAATAGATACAACTATTAAAATTATAGAAGAAAATATAGGAGAAAGTTCAGTGACTTAGGGTAGGTAAAGATTGCTCAGGCAGGACAAAAATGAGCAGATCATAAAGGAAAAAGTCATTGAGAAGTTGGACTCCATAAAAATTATAAATTCTGTTTTTTAAAAGAAAAAAAAGATACCACAAAGTGGTAGAAAACATTTGCAAAACATATAGTTTATAATGGATTTTATCCAGGATATATAAAGAACTCTCATAACTTACAGAGATAATAGACTACCCAAGTAGAACAAATGGACAGGAAATTTGACCAGACACTTCACCAAAGAAGATAATGAGATGCAGATATGCATATAAACAGATGCTCCACATCATAGCATTAGGGAAATGCAAATTAAATCCAAAATAAGAACACACATCTACTAGGATGGCTAAAGCCAAAAGGCTAAAAATACCAAGTTCTGGCTAGAATGCAGAACAACTAGAAATCTTATTAATTGCTGGTAGAGATAAAAAGATACAGACACTTTGGAAAGCAGTTTGGCAATTTCTTATAAATTTAGTCATAGACTTACCTTATGCTTCACCAATCTAATTCTTTAATATTTAACCAAGAGAATGCATCCACACAAAGATCCCTGTACAAAGGTTCAGAGATGCTTTATTTTTAACATGCAACAATTGGAAGCAATCAAATTCCCATTAACTGGCAAATGGATTAAACAAATTTGGGTACATATTTACTGAGAAATACTACTTAGTGAAAAGGGAACAAATTGATGCACAGAAGAACATGACTGAATCTCAAAAACATCATACTAAGTGGAAGAAGCCAGACACACAAAAAAACACAGAAAACTGAATGATGTGAGATACTATTAATATGAAATTCTAGGGTAGAAAAAAATTATAGGAACATAAGACAGTTACAGTGATTATCAGGGGCTGGTATTATGAGGAGCAGATTGACTGCAGATGACCACAATGCAACTTACTGGTCTGGAAGTAGTCTATATTTTGATTTGGTGGCAATTATATGCTGTCACCATTTGTCAAAAATAATAAGGATGAATTTTATTGCATCGAAATTATATTAATATATATAACTTTAATGGAATATAACATCAAGCAACCCAACTCTTAGCCAGATTATCATGAATTTTCACAGTAAAGGCCTATATACTTTAGTTTCTATTGCCCTGTACAAATTTCCCTTTCAAGAAAAAATTACAAGGCATGCCAAAAAGCAGTATAAAACATAATGTGAAGCAACATAGTCATTATCAGAATCAGACTCAGATATTGTTCAGATGGTGGAAGTATCAGATGTTGAATTTAAAATAATTGTAATATGTTACAGACTCTAAAAGAAAAGGTAGGAAACATGCAATACCAGATTGAAATGTCAGTAGAGATATGGAAACTATGAGGAAAAATTAAAAGGAAATATTAGAAATTAAAAACATAGCAATAAAAAGGAAGAATGCACTCAATGTGCTCATAGCAGATTTAACATAACCAAGGAGAAAAACAGCAAACTTGAACATAAGGTAGTAGAAATTACCCACACTGAAATGCAAAGAGAAAAAAGATTGGAGAAGAAGACAAAACAAAACACAACACAACACCCAAGACTATGGGACAAAATAAAAAGTACATTTATGTAATTGGGATAACAGAAGGAAAAGAAAGGGAAAATGAGCAGATAAAATAGTTGAAGACATAGTGATTTATTTCCTTAAATCACAGATCCCAGAAGCTCAGAAAACACAAATGGGATAAATATCAAAACCACACACTTAGGCAGTTCATATTAAAATTGCAGAAAACTAAAGACAAATAGAAACCTTGAGGGCAGCCAGAGGGGAGGAACCTTACCTACAGAGGAAGGACAATAATTAGAACCAGCTGCTCATCAGAATCCATGCAAACGAGAAGAGAATGGAGTCTAATCACTAAAATATTAAAAAGAAAAAAAAAAACACTACCAATGTGGAATTCTATATCGAATGAAGCTGTTCTTCAATAGTGAAAGAGACATAATCATTTTCCCAAACAAAAACTGTGGAGGGGTGCTTGGGTGGCTCAGTTGTTAAGCGTCTGCCTTTGGCTCAGGTCATGATCCCAGGGTCCTGGGATAGAGCCTCACATCGGGCTCCCTGCTCAGCAGAAGCCTGCTTCTCCCTCTCCCACTCCCCCTGTTTGTGTTCCCTCTCTCGCTGTGTCTCTCTGTCAAATAAATAAATAAAATCTTAAAAAAAAAAAACTGAGGAAATTTATTGCTTGCAGACTGTATTATAAGAAATTCTGAAAGTTCTTTTAAAGGAGCTCAAGATAACATGACAAAAACTTGGATCTACATAAAGAAAGGAGGTGTATCAGAAAAGAAATGTGTATCAGTATTTGATATTGTTCTACAAGAAAAGATCTGTTGTTACAAGTAAGGACCATGAGAAATAGAGAGGACATCCATAGAAACTTCTTAGATAAAAAAAGATTAGAAATGGGACCACGATGAACTGACACACAGAGATACATGGGTCAGCATCTATAATGTCAATCTAGAGGAAGAATTTCTGCCATGTTAACATAAGGTGTATTTCTTTCTTTTTTTTTTAAGATTTATTTATTTGAGAGAGAGAGAGAGTGAGCAAGCAGGGGGAGGGGCAGAGGGAGAGAATCCTTAAGCATAGTCCATGCTGAGTGTGGAGCTCAATGCCGGTTTATCTCACAATCCATGAGATGATGACCTGAGCCAAAAAGCAAGGGTCAGACAGGTTGAGCCACCCAGGGACCCCAAGGTGTGTTTCTATAAGGTCCTCTCTAGAATGGTGTAGGGGATCAAAAGTAACTCTTTGCCTGTTAATGCCCCTATAATGCCTCAGTATAGCCTCCTATCCAAACATTTGTCAGATGGAGATCAAGATAACAAAGACACCATATCATTTGTCTAAATATTTACAAGTTATAAATCTATAGAAAACTATTAAATAAAATACTTTTACCCTTAAAAAAACTATAATGAGATATCACGACGTACCCATTTTTAGGACCAAATCAGAATGGATAATAATATCTAGTAGTGGCAAGGATGTGGAGCATCTCGATCTGTCACGCATTGCTGGTAGGAATGTGATTTAGAGGAAGGTTTGTAATTTCTTATAAAATTGAAAATATACTTACCATACCATCCAGCAATTTCATTTCTAGATGTTTACTCAAGAAAAATGGCTACTGATATATAGATGAATCTTGATATACTGAGGGAAATAAGTCAGACACAAAAGGGTACATAGTTTATCATTTTATTCATACAAATGCTATAAAAACAAATCTAGACTATAGTGACAGAAAACATATGAACAAGTCTGAGCAGTTGTGTGACTGGAAACAAACATGGGGACTTTGAAAATGATGAATATTCTGCTTTTTGATTGAAATGGTGGTTAAATGTATACACATTTGTCAAAAATTGAACAGCACACATGAGTGTATTATATTTAAATCATACATCATTAAAGTTAGTCTTGAAAAATATATCGTAACTATGAGGGCCAGTAATTAACCTTAAAATTAGTAACATATCTGGATTTCCTTCTCTTTCTCTCTCTCTTACTTGAAGATGGGCATAACTAGAATCTGCTTAATTATCTTAAGAGATATTTAATCATCCAGAGGAGGGCAATCTCATTTATATGCAAGATAAGTAAGCTATATATCTAATAATTATATGGGTGTGATAAAAAGAAAAAAAAAGACATATCCACCATTTTCAGGTTTCTAGCCAGGAGGAATATGCTCACAGCCTGGAACAATGGATCCAGAATAAGAACCAGGTACATTTGTCATTATGTATTAAATTGATTTACTTAGTCTGATGCAGTAAAGTTTGTTCTTTTATATTTTGTTATAGGTCTGTGTCCAATGAACAATATGCAAATAAAGTCACTATCTAAAGATACTTTATATTTCCTGCAGAAATAATTATACAATTATTAGAATCATTTTGTCCAGAACAAAATACTTGGAAATGTAGGCTGCCTATATATATTTTTTTATTTTTTTATTTATTTTATTTTATTTTATTTTTTTAAAGATTTTATTTATTTATTCATGAGAGAGAGAGAGAAGCAGAGGGAGAAGCAGGCTCCCAAGGAGTAGGGAGCCGGATGCGGGACTCGATCCCAGGACCCTGGGATCATGACCTGAGCTGAAGGCAGACGCTTAACCATCTGAGCCACCCAGGCACCCTATATATATATTTTTAAAGATTTTATTTATTTATTCATGAGAGACAGAGAGAGAGACAGAGGCAGAGGGAGAAGCAGGCTCCCCGCGGAGCAGGGAGCCCGATGCGGGACTCGATCCCAGGACCCTAGGATCACGACCTGAGCCGAAGGCAGACGCTTAACCGACTGAGCCACCCAGGCATCCCAGGCTGCCTATATTTTGTCACAAACCAGAAAAATCATAGTATTAGGGAGTAGTAAAAAATACACATTATTCTGTTAATACAATATATCTCTCACTTGTAGGGAAAATTCAATTATTTTTAACAGATATTAATTCTCTGAATTAGCATGAAGAATGATCAGTTCAGAATTAAAGAGGAAAATTTTAAATCAGTAACCATAAGATTAAGTTAAATTGATTAAGAACGGGAAAGACTACTGTGCACTGAGACTTATTCAGTGGAATTTGATGTCTTTAAATTGACTCTAAATATGCAGCATAATTTCAGCTAGATCAGAGATTGTGAAGTGAGTTTTGAATTACTATGGAACAGATAATTAAAGTAACCACATTAAAAGAAATGCTAAATAAACTTTTCTGGAGAGATTCTGGACAGATACAGATATGTGTGTGTATGTGTAAATAGCACAGAATCTGAGCTTATGCTGCCTGGGTTTGATCAGGGCTTCACTCATTAACTGGGCAAGCATGGAAGTTATTTAAGCTTTCTGTATTTTTGTGTTTCCCCTTCCATAGATTCGGGATGATGATAAATAATGTCCACCCCATATACTTGTTATGCAGATTAAATGAGTTAATATATATAACATGTTTAGAACAGTGCCTAACAAATGAACACAATTTAAGTATTACCTGTTTTTTTTGTTTACTTTTTTTATTGGACATTAGCACAAGTGTTCAGTGAAAACTTTCTAGTGGTACTAATATGAATGAATAAATAGAAGGAAGTGGAAACTGTTGGTGGGTGGAGCAGAACTAGGGAATGTATATTATAAGACCTAAGAAGCACTAGAGTAGGAGTTTTCTTCTCTATTTTTCACTGATTTTAAATATTACCAAGCTTGAACAATGAAATCTGCATGAAGTAGATAATTTGCAGGTAGGAAAAAAGTCTACAAAATGCCTTGATGAGTCATTGGCATCTGACAGAATGAAGAGAAGATGGCAATAATTTACATTAGCTGAGGAAAAAAATGGGAGGAAATGGAAAAACTCTAAGGAGAACAAATTGTTGATCAGGGAATTCCTTAGTTGTATTCTATGAGGAATGCATCACACTGAAACTTACACAGTTAAACTTGACAAAGTTTGGTTTCATCTTCCTCACTTCCTTTTTGCTATTCTATATGGTTAAAAGATGACTAATATGAATGGAGTTTCCTGAAATGATTACCGTGAAAACTAAACTTTTAATTCTGCCTTGGGCCTCCATGTATAGCTCACTTTAA
Source organism: Mirounga leonina (assembly GCF_011800145.1). Classification (NCBI taxonomy): domain Eukaryota; kingdom Metazoa; phylum Chordata; class Mammalia; order Carnivora; family Phocidae; genus Mirounga; species Mirounga leonina. The sequence continues at coordinate 74,947,219 of NW_023270377.1, read as the reverse complement.
AGTCTTAGGAACATCTTTTTATATGAGCAGAATGACTTTACATAATGGTCCCAGATGCTTTGTTACAAGAGAGATAATGTACCTTCTTCAACATCTTAAGCTGAGTATCCCTGGTTATTTTTCAGTGAGTGAACAAATGATGTCAGTTGATAGGCAAGGGAATAGCAAGTTGCTACTATCATGTGATTCTTTTTAGTTTGGTGTGATAGTTAATATGAAAAGGAATTGCATTACTCTACCTTTTCTATTCTCCCAACAATCTGTTTTTCCTGAGACAAATACTTTTACTCTTTAAATTGTCATAAACTATTGGTAAGATCATGGATGATTTGCATGACTGACTTGCACACTAAACTCTATTTTGTAAATAGCTAATGCAAAGAGAGATACTCTGGCTCTAAGCACTTCTTTATTCAAAACACTTTTGTGCATTCAGGGAAAACACCTAAATTTCCAATCTTGAGATATTGTGAGTCTATAATTTGAGAAGATACGCAGGGGGGGTGGATTTTGATGAATGCAAGTCAATATGGCCATGTATGTACCTGTCAATCTTTTCACCCAACAGGTCTCTCATTGGAGAGTTCATGAAATAGGACAGTACATAGGAAAAATGGGGCCAGAGTGAAGAAGTAGACCTGGAAGGAAACAAATTCTAATGCGTAGTGAAATGTTTTTGCTATGCTGCAATGGAAGATGAACTAACATATGATCAATAAGCAATCTGAAAGGTCACTTCTAAAAGAACACTCATCTTATAGCTGTGCTTAAAAAAACAACAACTCATTTTGAAATCACTGGAGTATTTTTACCTTGGTGTGCTGTAAAATAAGAAAGAAAATAATTCAAATTAGTTCAGTGATGCAGAAGAGTAAATATAAAGTAACTGTGAAAATATAACAATATAATGATAGATATTAAATTAGTTGTCCCTTCCCAGTAGCATGAATAAAGAGCTATTAATCATGAATTGCCTACTGGATGACAAAAACCCTAACATAAGGAGATTTTAAAGCTGTTTCCTAAAGTGACTACTACTACTTATTCCTATAGAAAGCCGTATCTATTGCCAGAGTAAACTGCTTTTTTCTTCAGGTTAAAATAAATTAAAAAATAATTCCTCAAAAGGTTCATAGTTACCTTGAAAATCAAGTTTGAGTGTATAATCACCATAAATAAATTTTAACCAGTCGTGATAGGTTTTAAGTAGTACAGGATTTAAATTATCAATGCATACATAATGAAAATTAAACAGTTTCATATGTAGTTATGAAAAGGTGAAGATCATCTAATATGAAAGAAAAAAGTAGTATCAATAAAGATATTTTAAATATTACCACAAAAAATCTCTCTATATTTATAAGTGTATGTGTGTGTTTATGTAATTTTTGTATAAATATAAGCATATATATGTGTATGTACATACATATACATACTTACTATATAGTCAGGTAGAATGTTGAGGATTTTAAGAGGAAACTCTAAAAAAGGAAGAAAGAAAAGGTTATTGCTTATCCTCAGTCTTGAAAGACTGTTATTTTATATTGGTTCACTAATTTAACCTGTAGCTTGTCTAGGTGAGTAAGTACCCACAATATGCCTTTAACCAAAAAAAACCAAACCAAAACAAAACAAATAAAACAAGGTTTAGATAATAAAAGCCAGGGTATATTTGACAATATTTCATGTAGTTCTGATGAGTTTTAAGAAAGATTATTTTCATTTAAACATGTACCTTATTGATGTTTGAGCATCTTGATTTTTATGACATTTAAATTTTAGATTTATCATATATCTTCAGCACAGACAGTAAATGCTTATTAAATGAGTATTGAGGGGTGCCTGGGTGGCTCAGTCGGTTAGGCAGCTACCTTCGGCTCGGGTCATGATCCCAGGGTCCTGGGATTAAGCCCCGCGTCGGGCTCCCTGCTCGGTGGGGAGCCTGCTTCTCCCTCTCCCTCTGCCTGCCTCTCTGCCTACTTGTTCTCTCTCTCTATCTCTCTGTCAAATAAATAAATAAAATCTTTAAGAAAAAAAAAATGAGTATTGACTTAGGTCTTGGGTGTTTTGAATGGTTGAGTTTCTGGGATATTTGGATGCTTTAAAAGGGCATAGGTATATGTATATGATAGATTTCTGAAATTTTAATGACATATTTACATTATTCAGCTAGCACATTCAGTTCAATTTTTTGACTGTTATACAAAGTCATCATAGCACATTATTAGTATTCTTGTTGCTTTTGTTATTAACTATCAGAAAATGCCCAGAGGCAGTAGAAAATTAAAAACTCAGTATAAGTTAATGCTAAGCAATAAGATTTGTAACAACTGTGAATAAATACTAAGATCAGCAGCTGGTTTATACAGATGGCCAATAAAATGTTGGAATGCCCAAAATATAAACATAAGGGGTGATGGTAGGAGGCAGGTAGTTATTAGATCTGTGATGGCTGGGGTTAGCTTTTAGTTTGGGTAGAACGTTGGTCTTTTTTTTTCTTCCAGTGAAATTTTCTGTATGAAAAAATAATTATCAAAATGTTACATTTCACATGATGGTGCCCCTTGTAGCAAATTTACATCATTTTATTTTGATGGCCTGAAATTTTTGCTAGAGCTTCTGAAAAGGATTTGATTTAAAGATCAAGTAACCAATTAGGTAATAGGAAATCTGAGTCCATTACTGGACAGCTAAATTGAAGAAGTGATAAAATTTCATTTTTATAAGTTTACTGATGAAATATGCAAGCTTTCTTTTGGGATTATATCTGATCATTCAGAAATGTAAACTTTACAAACCTTCATTAACCTCATGATGTTTTTAGTATCCTAGAAACTGGCAGTATTTTAACCTGACTTGAAGGAATACATTCTGATTAATATTTAGAATAAAACAAGCAAATTGTACTTTCATGATTCCACTCTATGTGTCCCACCATTCTAAACTTCCTTTTCCAGTTTTTGTATTCTGCCCAACCCCACTGTACCACCCCACATCAGAATACACACATATACAGTGCCTTAACATACCTAATTCCATGAAACGTGACAATGTTATTATCACAAAAGGCAAGAAAGCACATCTACTACTTGAACCTAATCCATATTTTTTGCCCTAAGAAATCCTATCCATTAACTTTCTCTTTTTCTTGATAATATGCCATTTAGGATAATCAGTAAGAAGGTCAACCCCATGCTCAGCATCAAGAGGTGAATACCAAAATGAAATAGTATCTGTATAACATCCAACCAACCAACAATGTCACCAAACAACTATTTTTGACAGCAAAATGTCTTGAGACAAGAAGAAATGCATGTTATGATTGATTTATTGACAGTGATTTCCAGAATGTACTATATGCACCCCAAGGATGCATAAGATACTTTATTGGGGTGGAAAAAGAATATATTAGAATTGCTCTTTATTTTTTACCCTACTTTAACTTTTCTATTTTTGGTTTGCTATAATACCTCTGTTAATCATCAACAAATAATCATAATATATTACAGATATGTAGTCACATATTTTTTAATTGGTTGAAGAATATGACCCCTAAAAATGTTGAAGACTTTTAAGAAAGCATATTAGGGAGTTAAATTGAAAAGTAGAATTGAATACAGAAAAAATGATGGGTTAAGTGCTTGTTAAAGCGGTTTAACTGTAAACTTTATCATGTAAGTAGGGTATCCACTACAGCTCTCACATACCTTTCTAAAAATTTTTATCAGCAGGAAACACATGGCACACTTCAGGCAAGTAGCCAAGGAAAGTATAATACAAGAACTATTCACACGGGAGTCAACAGAGTTTAGATAAAGCAACAAGGAATGGTTGGTTGTACTCTGGGCTAGTAATCAGGGGTTAAGTCATCACTACTTCTAGACCTTAAAGGAAAGGGAGGAAGTAATTATATGAACTCATAAAAAAATACCTTTTTGCAGAGGGCCACCTGACAGAGACTGTGGGGACAGGTGATGGCCACTACCCAAGGAGGAACCAAGGGAGCAGATATCTTGACTTTATTTATTTTTTGCCACCCTCCAAACTCTTACTGGTTCCTCCCGTTGGCCAGATCCAATCTGACGCCAGGGAAGGAAGTACACAAATGTGGTCCATACAGGTCAGCCTCCTCAGGAATAGTTTGAGAAAGAGAATGGAGTGTGGATCTGCAGGAACAAATTGAAAATTTCCTGCATTCTGCTCCTCTTTATTCTCAGCATCTTTTCTTTTCCTGATGAAGAATATGTGTCTCGATACAAGGGATACATGAATCCCATTGCCTACCACAGCCTCATGAATTAATGTCATTTTAGTCATATTCCCAAACAAAATCTGAAATATTAGCAAAGCTCAGTACTCTTTATATAAGATAATCTAGAAAAAAGGTGGGGAAAGAAATTCTTAATTAACATAAAATATAGCTGCCATAGTCCCATGATTTATGTAACTTCTCATGAGACCTTAAATGACAATTATATATTCTTTTAGCTACATCCACTCAGTGTGTATTCTAAGCTCTGTCAGTGACTGGGCTGTAGTATTCTTTACCTGGTTATATGATCCTGTGGTATGAGCCTTTGATTGCTTCTGCCTTGATTGCATTGCTTCATTATTCTGTTACCCAGCCTTTTACAGAAGTGAGGCAATCTAGAGAAACCTCTCTAGGTTCCAGAAATAGTTCTTCTTGCTTCCATTGTGTGGCAGCAATCTGATTTCCTATTGTTAAATAACATCAATCACCTCAACCATTATTGTTGTCCCTTTCTTTGCCACTAAGTTTAACAACCTGAGGAGCTTATGATGGCCAGAGGGCATACTCGGCTTCCAATTTAACAAAGATTGTGTTGTCTAGTGGAAGCATTTCTTCTGTGGAAACTAGTGTACTTCTACCTTTTTGCTGAAAGAGGCCACTCTCTTAAGGAATTAAGATTCCTTAGTTTCTGGACCCCGGTGCATTCTGTCTGTAGGAGAGATGACATCAAGCACTGGATATTGATGTAAGGTCTGTAACATCCAGTGGGACATCATCCCAAATCCACAAGATTTTGTCTCCCAAAAGATGCTATAGCCTTTAGCAGATTATTCCATTCTATCAAATCTGCTTCTAGATGTTGAGACTGTGGATTTTTGGGGGTGAGCCCATGGACATATTTCTTTTGATACAAATTACTTCCCCTTGTCTGAGGTAAGATTATGTCAAAATCCAAGGAAAATAAGGATTTTGTAAGCCTACAAGTTGTGGTGCTGACAGAATTGTGACTAAAGAAGACAGATTCCAGATATGTCTCTTCCTGCAAGGAAACATATTTCCCCATAGTGATAAAAGGAGTCCAGTAGAATCAACCTCATTCCAGCTAGTCAAGAATGTGTCCTATGAATGGCTTTGTGTTGTCTTCTGCTATCAGCAAGCTGGTTGGCCATAACCATATCAACTATGGTGAGAAGTTCATGTTGTCAAACATAGGCATAGTCTTCCCTTGTGTTATCCTGGCCTACTAGTATCTTCCCATTGAGCCAACACTTGGATTAACTGAAAAGAGAGACTAACAACTGTAGGACAGATAATTTTGTACATCTGATTATTGAGAGGTTCCTCTGCAGTGGAAGCCTTATCTGGAAGATTAAATGGAACACGAATATCCATATTTTATGCTCTTTTTAAGGGGATCACTTGTATACTTCATCAGAACTTCTTGTCATCAACTTTTAAATCCCTCCTTACCAGTGGCCCAAACTGTCAGCTGCTGCTCAAATATTAGCATAGATCCCTACCTCAAGCTATCTTTACCTTTATGCTGGGTGGGGGGTAAGGAGGTGGACGAAGTGGCTATATTTTTGCAAACTTGATGAATCATACGTGTGATGATATATCAAATACTGAGAGTGTATTATTGTGTATCTTAGGAACAGTTTATACTGAATGTTGGGCTGTGTAAGGGGCTTCTTTAAAATGACCATTGTTGGAGTGCCTGGGTGGCTTAGTTGGTTAAGCTTCTGACTCAGGCTCAGGTCATGTGTGCGGGGCCCGCACTAAACGGGGAGTCTGCTTCTCCTTCTCCCCCTCTGCCCCTCCCTCCACTCCTTTGAACTCTCTCTCTCAAATAAATAAATAAAATCCTAAAATAAAATAAACGAAATGGCCGTTGTTCCACTTGAAATGTGCCTTTACAAAGGGCTTCCCAAAGCAGCTGACAGCCCCAATTGGTGCTTTTGTTAACAAAGAATTCTTTTTTTTTTTTTTTTTTTGGCAGTGTAGGCAGAGGTGGGGGATGGGATTTCCTACTTAAAGCTCAAACTAAGGCTATTACTAGTGCCATTGCAAGATGAGGGCCTTTTAAATACTTTTAATGAGGAAGCTCATTCTTAATGTAGAAGGAAATAATTTCATATTTCAGCAGTATTTTATTACCTCAGTGAACACTTTAAATGCTGGGCCAATTATTTCCAGGAAACATTTATGACTGTAACATGTGCCAAACAACCTCTTACTGTATGTAAGAATAGCCCTGGATTAATAAATGTGTGGAATATTTTGTAAGGATGATGTGGGGAAAAAAAAGTAAAACATTTTATACTAATATAAGAATTTGCTTTTTCCTAAAAAGAAACCAAGAACTTTGCTACTTGTCCTTGCTCAGCTAAATGTTTTCCTTAGCTGTAAATTGTAGTGAAGCTCCTGGAAAGAATTTACCTGCTGGAAAAAATCATAATTCCTTATGGGTGATCTACCTGCTTTTCATCTTATATACATTGAGAGGCTTTCCTTCCTTCAGGAACTCCACACAACTCTGATCCCTCTGTTCTCATGCCCCCAGCATCTACTGCCTTTACTTTGTACCTGTCTCTGTCATAGCAAGTTGTGTCTGTCTTCACTGAAGCCAGATTTCTGATTAATATGTGGCTGAAATCACCTTATGAGGTGATGAACTGATTTAGAAAACGCAGATAATGCCAAGGAAAGAATGTAAAACTCCTCTAATCTAATGAACCACTGCTAATCTTTACTGGTAACATGTGCATATACATCATGGAACTTAATTTCTTATAGAAATGGGCTTATTTTGTAACATTATTTCATGATCCCTGTTTCTCATTTGATTATAATATGAACATCTTCCATATCATTACAAACTTTTGTATAGGAAATTTGTAATTACTGCGGAGTTTTCATTGTATTTAACACAGTTTATAGTATTTACTGTGTGTGCATATACATATATACAGAGAGAGAGAATATACATTTATTTTCACCTGCATGTACAAACACATAATACTACTTTAATCATCTATGTAGGTAAAACTTTGGACATATCATATCTATCCTTCCTGAGAATATGTTTTTTTAAAAAGAATTCTTGAGTCATTGTTTATAAGCTGTGTTTCATTGTCTTGTATGGAACATTGAAGGAAGATGTGATATGGGCATCCACGTAATACTTATGTGCATTGGCATATAATATTCATTCATTCATTCATTCATTTACTTTGTTTCCAGCTTTATTGTGGTGTAATTGACAAATAAAAATTGTATAGATTTATGGTGTACAATGTGGATTTTGATATATGTGGATATTTTGTAATGATTACCACAATGAAACTAATTAGCATACTTATCACCTCACATAGTTGTTTTTTTTTTTTTCTTATGGTGAGAACATTGGTGATCTACTCTCTTAGCAAATTTCAAGTATACAAAATAGTATCTTTTTAAGGTTATTATTTAAATTCTAGTTAATAAACTAGAGGTTTTTCATTTTTTTAAATACCACAATGGATACTTTTATATATCTCTGAGATGGGGAAAACCTCTATTTTAATTCCTCTGTCTCATCAGTCTTTCCATAGAACTAGAGTGCCTGAAAATTTTCTTTTATCTTTTTCAACTTGTTCACTGATTGAATGAACAGTGCCAGGCACTGGGTTGAGGCAGAATGCATTGGTGAGTCTTCATAAACTAAAGGGGAAAGAATGAGGTGCATTAGTAAAAATAATGCTATTGGGGATAATAGGTCCAAAATCCCAACAGTTTAGCAAAATAGAGTTGTTTTTCTTTCATGTAAATTATGCAATATGTATACCTTATTAGTCAGTGACTCTCCTCCAAGTAGTGATTCACACATCCGTGTTCTTATTTTTTTTGGGGGCCCTGGAGAGGGAGAGAGAGAATCTTAAGCAGGCGCCGCACCTAGCATGGAGCCTGATGCAGGGCTTGATCTCACAACCCTGAGATCATGACCTAAGCTGAAATCCAGACTTGGATATTTAACCAACTGAGCCACCCAGCTGCCCTCCCACCCCTTGCTGTTTTCAACATGGCTTCCAGAGTTGCTGTATTGAGGGAAAGAGCATGGAATATCACCAGGCCTGGGTTTGGCTCATATCATTTCTATCCTCAGTTACAAGACACATTTAACTACAGGGGAGGCTGGGAAATGTTGTATGGCTGTGTGTCCAGGTAGGAGAGAAAATGGGCTCAATAGACTCTCTGCCATAACATGTAAACAGATAGTGGTAATTTAGTGGTAATTTATAATCCTATAAAAAGGATAATGGAGTAAAGTTAAAGAGCTATAAAATCATGGAGGAGAGAACAATTACCTTTCCTTAAAGTTGAAATTGGTGAACAGGGACTATTTTGGTCATCAGAGATAGAAGATACTTCCTAGCCAAAGGAATATATGGGAAGTCAGAGATGATAAAAAAAATAATTCCTATATAGCATGGTTACTATATAATTTCTTCATTAAATTTCTGCCACTTTTTCAAAATAAATTTTCAGACAAATTTTTAAGGATGGATGCATAATGAAGTATATTAATTGAATCATGATTTATAATAGAAATTACTGAAACAACGTAAGTGTTCAGTAACAAAGGATTGGTTAAATAAATCATGGTATAGCCAAGCTATGGCATACTTTGCAGCCAATAGAAAGTAGGTGTGGATTCACATATTTATTTAGAAAGAGTCCCCAAATTGCTTTTTAAATGATAAAAATAAACATTAATAATAATGATCATGCTAAATGAAATGATAAAATTCAGTGTGTATGAATGATTCTATTTTACATACATAAGTATGTTTCTGCCAAGCAGTAGTTTTAATGATTGTTCACTTTCTTTTTCATAGTGCCTGCTTACCCCCAACTCTGTCTCTTTCTCATCTTTATCTCTATTATCTTTCTTTCTTCTTTTCTTTTAAATGCACATGTATTATTTTTATTTCTCATAAAAATGATATATTTTTTGGGATACCTGGTTGGCTCAGTCGTTAAGCGTCTGCCTTTGGCTCAGGTCATGATCCCAGGGTCCTGGGATCGCGGGGAGCCTACTTCTCCCTCTCCCACTCCCCCTGCTTGTGTTCCCTCCCTCACTGTGTCTCTCTATCAGATAAATAAATAAAATCTTTAAAAAAATAGTAATAATATACTTTTTATTTAAAAATAAATGAAAGTTTGGCAATCAGTGTCCCCCTGGTTCTGCAGATGATCTCTCACTTAGCTAGCTGGTAAAAATACTATCTTATTAATACCTAATGGGAGGCCCTCCTGGGAAACAGTAGTTAATGTCTGCTGGACTTCATCCAGTCAGGGCTTGCTATTTACAACTTTCTTGCCACATAAAAATCTAGTTACTGAAATGTAATGGACAAAAATCAGAACACCACATATGGCTAGGAAAAAATGAAAAAAAAAATGTTATTGCCAGATGTGTCAGATTTATAAAAGTTGTATATAGTTATTTTTCAAAGAGATAGTAAGTGAGTTGCTGTTTATTTATGCATTAAATACAATGAATTTGATTATTTAATATACATTAAGCTATATGTTGTAGTATCAATTACTGTTTCTAACAGAAATGGGCCTAAGTGAGTAAATATAAAGTTCCTTGTTCCTAAATAAGAATTACCCTTGACAAATTCAGGGTCTTTAGATTGGCAAAAGAGCATGGCCTAGGGAACCCTGAGAGGAGGCAAAATGGTTTGGATTGTGGAAGTGTGTCCCAGTGATGGTTTGATTTCCTCATCTCTGACTCCACCACAAACACATTTATGATTGGCAAGACAAAAAGCACTCTCACAGAAACTGATTTATTAGCAATGGAGTATGAATATTCAAAGATGAGAGAGACTGAAAGTCGGGGTTTTAAATTTATTACAGTTGACAAATTAGAAATGATAAAAGTGACAGAATAGCTGTAGTGTTACCGAAAAGAAAGCTTTTAAAGGCAAATATACAGAAATTAACAATTGAGTAAATTTGAGAATGGAAATACAATTTGAAGTAATTTCCTGGAGGGCATAGCACCTGGAATAACATTAGGTTTTGGTTCAATATTATGCTTTTACCAACATACATCATATATTACTGTGTTCTTTAACAGAATAAAGTTATTACTTTAAAATCAACTTAATGGGCACCTGGGTGTCTCAGTCATTTAACTGTCCAGCTCTTGATTTTGGTTCAGGTCATGATCTCTGGGTCCTGGGATTGAGCCCCACGATGGGCTCTGCACTCAGCATGGAGTCTGCTCGGGATTCTCAATTTCCCTCTCTTTCTGCTCTTCCCCCCACTCATGCTCTCTCTCTGTCTCTCTCTGAAATAAATAAATAAAATCTTAAAAAATATATATGTATATGGGGTGCCTGGGTGGCTCAGTCGTTAAGCGTCTGCCTTTGGCTCGGGTCATGATCCCAGGGTCCTGGGATCAAGCCCTGTATCGGGCTCCCTGCTCCGTGCGAAGCCTGCTTCTCCTTCTCCGACTCCCCCTGCTTGTGTTCCCTTTCTCTCTGTGTCTCTCTCTGTCAAATAAATAAATAAAATCTTAAAAAAAATATATATGTATATATATGAAATAAAAGAAAATAAACTTGAAGTTTTCTTACTCAGGTTTTTTTCCTAGATATAGATTGTCTTAACTCTGTTTTTTTTAAATAAATAATGCTCATTGTTAATGGGACATTTCTGCAATTGAAAAAAAAAATGTTCATAATGCAATCTATATAACCAATATTGAAATTAATATATAGTGTTCCTTTGATAGATTAATCGATTGGTTTGTTTATAGTCATATTTTTATATTTTAGTAGTATCTCTTTATCAATAGGAATTCTAAGATTAAAGTGAATCTCCTCAAAATCTTTGCAGTATGTACTATGTTAAAAAAATGAAATATATATATATACATACACACACATATGTAATGATTCTGCTTTTATATTTCTACAAGCTTTATAATGTCATTTTGAGTGAAGCTAATTATTATTTTTAATGATTTCACCACATAATTAGGAAGAAAATAACTTAGAGCACAGTGTATTATTTTTGCAGTTCAAACTAGCTTTGGAATTGGGACTTTCCATTTGTTTTCAAGTTAATAATAATGGAATCATAATATAGATTTTGTTGCCTTTTGTATTACATTTGCCTGTTAGAGCAGAAAAGTTGAATCAATACTTTAATGATGATTCTTTTTTTTTAAAGTTTGGTTGTGGGGGAGCATGATATTGTTTGGATGTAGGTGGTCTTTTTTTTTTTTTTTTTTTAGCTATGTAGAAGAGAGAAATCAATTAGGTTAGAAAAAAAAAATAGGAGTTGCTTTTTAAACAAAATGCAAATCAGAGATAAGCCACATACCCAATCACTTAATCTTTCCCATTTACTATTTCTATTAATTGAAGAAAAAATCTAACAAGTATTTGCTAGCAAGGTGCATTCTTCCAGGTAAAACCCAGAAAAAGAAAAAGGCTAGTTCCACATTGTAATTAGCATTCTTTTTCATTTTTGCTTGAACAAGGTGAAAAATACCAATAGGTCTGCTTATGCAAAAGAAAAAAAAACATTTTAGAAAATGTCAAATATGCATTCATTAGAGGCTATTATAGAAAAAATATTTAACTTTAGGGAAGAGATACTTAACCTGATACACATTAAGTTGTTATCTATTCTCCACTAAGAAAATGAGAATAATAAAGGAGAATGATTACAGGTGCTTGCTAACTGGTTCTAGGTATAAGGATACTGTTTATGACAATTTTGTTTTTATTGATGATAATTCTGTAACATGATCACACTTACTACCACTGACATGTCATCCTTAGAATGCTAAGCAAAGCAAATGGCTGCATCTTTGAATATGCTGCAAAAACCAAATACTTTTGTGGGCAACTTGATCTTCATGCCCTAAGATGTAGCTGAGTGTCGTGTCTTTTCCACATAGAATAAATGTCATCCCTGTCTGCTTCCTAGATGTTGACTCTGGTGCATTTTTCTGCAATGTCATATACTTTTGTTGGAGTGTATAGAGGGAATTTTAAAAAACCTGTAAATGGTGAATTGCTTTCTTAATTTCTAAAAATTCTTAACCTCAAGTTCTTTAATCACTTTTTTATTTTCTGAAGAATTTTTTAAATTTTATTTAAGAAAATTATTTTGAACAGCTATTCATTTAATGCTATTTTCTTAGTTTTTCCCTTGAGCTCTATGCTCTTTTTTTAAAATAGCAAGTATATAAGTATATATATGCATTTGTTTTTATCATGTTACTTTTTAAAAAATCTTTCTTCTCTCTTCCCATAACTGCCATCATTTTATGAGAAAAAGTCAACTTTAAATGGTGTATTCCTGTTCTTCACTTGTCAGTTACCCTGCCCAAGGGCTGTGACCTCAATACCTATCCAAGCCCAGCATCTCACCAAGAGCACAAATTCACTGAAAGCCAACTCCACCAACTTCATCTGAGTTTAGGGATAATAAGCATACTAACTCCCAAAGTAAAATACTGCTGTTAGAATTTTATTTCTTAAATTGACTAAAATGTGCTTTTTCATAAAATTCCTGCCATCACTTCTATTTTTGCTTCATAAAGTGAATGAGGCTCTTTATAAACTTTCTTTAGATGACAGCTTTTTAAATAGTTTGGGGTTGGATACACATCATTTTTTCATTTAAAATTTTCCTAATTCTTACTCTTTTTCTGTGTATCAGAGGATTTCCGGGCTCATTACCTTCTTCGTACCCATATCTGAAGGTCCTTAGACATGCTTATTCTCTTTTAGTCTGACTCATGCCATTCCAAAGTCAGGATAACCTTTCAAAGAGAATAATTACCTGAGTGATCCAATTGTTTATTAGTACTAGTAATATCAGGCTAGATGTTCTCTAACTATAAACATCAAGGCAGACAAAAGTTTGCTTATTGTGTTCTAGTTTCAAGCCTATTCTATTATTTTGGAATTTGTGTTTTTATGAAATGTTATAATTTACAAATTATTTTCACAGGCTTTATATCCTTTATAAATTTTATAATTTTAAGGTAATTTGGGTCCAAGTATTTGCCCTTAAAAGTAATGTGGGAAGCTAATTTCAGTAAGATTAATGTGTTAGGAAATAAAATAGCAACACATTGGAAGAGTCAAGACCAGACCACATTCCTTTCATTTTAACTTAATTTAACATCATTATGGAGAGTAAATTAAGGGCCCATTAGGATTGACTGGAATTTTTTTTTATTATATATTAACAAACACACACACACATACACACACATACACATACACATACACATACATACATTGAAACATGTATTTTGGAACAAGAGGGGACATTAGTATTGAGATAACTTGCAGGGAAAGGACCAGAACATTAGCCTGTATATGGGATCCTGAGTTCTCTTAATAAATAGTCAAGCCCAGAATATTCTTGTTAAGTTCCAGTTATGGAGCACATAGTGTCCAAATTCAACTTGACATTTGAAATTATATGTCACAACTATGAAAGTTCTTTTATTTTTTGAAAATGCTTTGACAGAGGAATCAAATTGCAATTGAAATGGGTTATCAACCTTGCTTGCTTTTATAAAGATGCAGTGGGAGTAGATATGTGAAATATCAAAACATTTAATTGGATGTGAAAATAAATTTATCTTGGTATATTTTCAAAAGTTCTCTTTTATTTTGCACAATTTTGTCTACCTAGTGCCCAAGTTCATCCCTTTTCTAATAATTTTATATTAAAAAATATGACAGAAGTTTTAAGTTTTGGTACTTTGTATTGCTTATTTATCAAGTCTAAATGATTAGTCAAATCATATAATATGTCTAGACTTAAAAGACAACATGCAGCATTGAGATAATGAATTAAAATAGGTTGTTTCATTAGTGTAGTATATGGTTTGTAAATAAGCAATAAGGACTTGATGATTATATTATTAGGCCAGTATATAAATAATAGACTTCAGAATCTAATCTAACATGTGAGTTTATTTATTCAGTTCATTATCTGTGTGTTTGTATGTGTGTGTGTACCTGTGTGTGTCTTACAGCTGTTATTTCAAGAAACCAAGAAGGGCCAGGAGAAATGGGAAAGGCTGTGCTGATTCCTAAAGATGACCAGGAGAAAATGAAAGAACTGTTTAAAATCAATCAGTTTAACCTTATGGCCAGTGATTTGATTGCCCTTAACAGAAGTCTACCGGATGTGAGATTAGAAGGGTGAGTTTACATGCATTTTATAATCTTTTATATTGGTAATCTCTGTATCTCACAGTATCTCCGAACTTCTGGATCTCTGTGGTTCTGAATACCCATGCCACAGCAGGGATGTGCTGTGCATGCATATGATGAGAAATATGAAATATTTTCTTCTCTGGCAGAGCAAAATAGTTTACTTGCAAAGACATTGCAGAATATACAAGCCTAACAGGTTTCTCTTTGTGAGATGTTTTTTTGTGTGTGTGTTTTGCTTTATCTTGCCAAATACAAAATAAACATGCTTTCTGTTAGGTTATATGCTTGCCTGCATAGAAAGCTCTTATACTTTGTATTAAAAAACTATATGCTTTGCTTCCAGTGTAAAAATGGCCAAATGCCTGTATGATTCTTTGACCCTTTAAACCTTATTTATTATGGATTCCAGTGATTTATGCTACTATTTATAATTAGAATGCTCAGTTATCAGCCAAGGAAGAAATATTCACTTGGAAATAGTAATACTGCATGCAAAATGATGTTGAAAAATTCAACTTGTTTGTGATTAACTGTAAGCCATGCTCTAGATAGCTGAACATATTTTAAATGGGTGTAATAAAAATCAGAATATTTAGTGGCAGTATTGTCATCCTAGTAATATAAAGCAAACTCTTGGCGCTTAGAAAAGATATGTCCTGAGACTTTAGAAAATTGCCAAGTTTACAAATATGCTTCAGACCCCACCTCTATGTAAATAGAAGTTATTCTTTTAGACATGTAATGGCTTTTTCCATATAGAATAAAATCACAGTTAATACAAATAACGTCTGCCACCTATAAGGGGTTATATTACATTAGTAGAATAGTGATGTTAACATCATATGAACTAAATCTGATTTTTTTTTTCCTTTCTAAATTACTTCAAATAAGACCAAAATGGAGTAACCAAATCTTGTTGAGATGGTGGGGCTCGATTGTCAGGTTTATGTGATAGCTAAGTAACTGGTTTTGTACACCCTTGTATGCTTTTGAAATGTTTCTCTCTCAAAAACAAAAAAAAGAAAAACCACAAATAACCACATATTATGGACATTTCTGGTGTCTAGCAAAAGACTAAAACATTGAATATTACATTTATGCATTCCAAAGACCTATATCATTTTATAGGTAGTTTTGTCCATATTTGTATGTTTGTACATAGACACATTTAAGATATACAATAAGCATATTCTTCTAAGTAATTTTGAACATTTTAGATGCTGTTTATACCATTATAATAATGCATTTCTTCCTTTGTTTTATATACCATGTTGTGATAAAATGGATAAATGTGATACCTATTCAGGAAAAACATAAACACTATTTCAAATTTTTAAGAAATCTTCACTTTCAACTATAAGAACATAAATTTTATATGAGATCTGGGACAATTAAGGTAAAACTGCTTTAGTACGGAACCATCACTTTAAAAAAAGAAGGAAAATCTTTATTGAGCATCGTTTAAAATATCTGTGGCCAATGCATTTCTTCTTTTAAGAATCACTTAGTAAATTAAGTACTTGAGTAATTAAGCTTTAAAATACAGAACAGTTCAGCATTTTAAAATGGAGAATTCAAATGGATTACTATAAAAAATTACACAAAATGCAATATTTACTGTTTGTTTTTGTATGTGTATGAGTTTGACACATCTTTATTACAAGAATTTCTAAACACCACATGCCTTTCTTTTAAGTTGAAGTATAATTGATGTATAAGATAATATTCATCTCAGGGTACAACATAATGATTTGATATTTGCATATACTGTGAAATGATCACCACAATAAGTCTAGTTACCATCTATCAGCATGCAAAATAACAAAATTTTTTTCTCATGATGAGAACTTTTAAGATTTACTCCTTCAGCATCTATCAAATATGCAACACAATATTATTGACTGTAGTAATCATGCTGTACATTGTATCCCCATGACTTATTTATTTTATAACTGGAAATTTGTACCTCTTGACCTCATTCACCCATTTCTCCCAGCCCCCAAACTTCCTCCCCTCTGGCAGCCACCAATCTGTTCTCTGTATCAGTTTTGTTTATTCATTTGTTTTGTTTCTTAGATTCCATCTATAGGTGAAATCATACAGTATTTGTCTTTTTCTATCTGACTTATTTTACTTAGCATAATACCATCAAGGTCCATCCATGTTGTTGCAAATGGCAAGATTTCATTCATATTTATGGCCGAGTATTCCATTGTATATATACCACTTCTTTATTCATTTATCCATTGATGGAAACAGGATATTTCCATATCTTGGCTATTGTAAATAATGTTGCAATGAACATAAGGGTGCTATGTGACTTCAAATGTGTGTTTCTGTCTTCTTTGGATAAATACCCAGAAGAGGAATTTTTGTATCATGTGGTAGTCCTATCCTTAATATTTTAAGGAACCTCCATACTGTTTTCCATAATGGCTTCACCAATTTATATTCTCACCAGCAGTGTATGAGAGTCTTTTCTCTACATTTTTGTCAACACTGATTTCTTGTCTTTTTGATATTAGCCATTCTGACAGTTGTGAGGTGATATCTCATTGAGGTTTTGATTTCCATTGCTTGATGATTAGTGATAATGAGCATAGTTTCATATGCCTGTTGGCCATCTGTATATCATCTTTGGAAAAATGTACAGATCCTCTGCCCATTTTTTAATTGGATTGTTTGTTTTATTGTTATTGAGTTGTATGAATTCTTTGCATATTTTGGATATTAAGCCCTTATCATATTTGTGATTTTCAAATACCTTCTTCCATTTGGTAGGTGGCCCTTTCATTTTGTTTCCTGTTTTCTTTGCAGTGCAGGGAGTTTTTAGATTGATGCAGTCCCATTTGTTTATTTTTGCTTTTCTTGTTTTTGACTTTGGAATCAGATCCAAGAAATCATCACCAAGATAGATGTCAAAGAGCTGACTGTATCTGTTTTCTTCTGGGAGTTTTATGGTTTCAAGTCTTAACATTCACATCTTTAACCCATTTTGAGTTACTTTTTGGGTATGGTGTAAGATAGTGGTCTAATTTTATTCTGTTGCTTGTGTCTGTCCAGTTTTTCTAACAGCATTTATTAAGATACTGTCTTTTCCCCATTGTATGTTCTTGCCTCCTTTTTCACAAATTAATTGATCATTTATGCATGGTTTTATTTGGGGGCTCTCAATTCTGTTCCATTGATCTATGGGTCTGTTTTTATGCCAATACCATACTGTTTGGTTACTAAAACTTTGTAATATACTTTGAAATCAGGGAGCATGATGCCTCCAGCTTATTTCTTCTTTCCAGGTACTGTTTTACCTATTTGGGATCCTCTGTGGTTCCATACAAATTTTGGGGTTGTTTGTTCTATTTCTGTGAAAAAAGCCATTGTAATTTTGAAAAGAGATTGCATTAAATCTGTAGATTACTTTGAGTAATATGGGCAAAGCAACAGCTTTCCACCTATGAGTATGATGTTAGCTGTGGGCTTGTCATATATAACCTTTAGTATGTTGAGGTATATTCCCTCTATTACCCATTTTGTTGAACATTTTTATTTTAAGTGGATGTTGAACTTTGTCAAATGCTTTTTTCTACATCTATTGAGATGATCATGTGATTTTTTATCCCTTATTTTGTTAATATGGTGTGTCACATTGATTGATTTGCAGATGTTAATCCATCCTTTCATCCCAGGAATAAATCACACTTAATCATTATGCAAGGTCCTTTTAATATTGAATTAGATTTGCAAATAACTGTTGAAGATTTTGCATTTATGCACATCAGGGGTGTTGGCCTATAATTTTCTTTTTTGTGGTTTCTTTTCTGGCTTTGGTATTAGGGTACTGCCAGCCTTCTAAAATGAATTTGTAGTATTCATTCCTCTTCAATTTTTTTGGAAGAGTTTGAGAAGGGTGTGTATTAAATTTCTGAATATTTGGTAGAATTCCCCAGTGAAGCCATCTGGTCCTGGACTTTTGTTTGTTGGGAAATTTTTGATTATTAATTCAATCTCCTTACTAGTAATTGGTCTATTCAGATTTTCTCTTTCCTCATGATTCAGGAAGGTTATATGTTTTAGGAATTTATCCATCTTTTCTAGGCTGTCCTATTTGGTGGTGTATAATTGTTCATAGTAGTCTCTTTTGATTCCTTGTATTTTTCTAGTATCAGTTGTAACTTGTGCTCTTTCATTTCTGATTTATTTATTTGGGTCCTCTCTCTTTTTTTTTTTTTCCCCTTGATGAGTCTAGTGAAAGGTTTATCAATTTTGTTACCCTTTTACCAGCTCTTTCATTGGTATTTTCTATTGCCTTTTAGTTTTTATTTCATTTGTTTCTGCTCTGATTTTTATTGTTTCTTTCTTTGTACTATGTGCTTTGTTTGTTCTTCCTTTTTTAGTTCTGTTAAGTGTACAACTAGATTGAGATTTTTCACTTATTGACATAAGTCTATATCACTGTGAACTTCCTTCTTAGAACTACTTTTGCTCCATCTCATAGATTTTGGTGTGTTGTATTTCCATTTCCATTCTCAAGGGTTTTTTGTTGGTTTGCTTCTTTGTTTGTTTTAGTTCCCTTTTGATTTCTTCATTGACACATTAGTTTTTCAGTACCATGTTGTTTATCTCCATATATTTTTTTTTTAATTCTCTAGTCTTCCTCTTGTAATTTATTTCCACTTTCATACTATTGTGGTTGGAAAAGATGCTTGATATAATTTCAGTCTTCTTAAATATACTTAGACTCATTCTGTGGTTTAACATATGATCTATCCTGGAGAGTGTTCCGTATGCACCTGAGAAGAATGTGTATTTTGCTGTTTTGGGTGGAATGTTCTGTATTTATAGAGTCCATTTGGTCTAATGTATTGTTTAAGGCTGATGTTTCCTTATTGATTTTCTGTCTGGACAATCTATCCACTGATGTAAGTGAGGTTTTAAAAACCCTACTCTTACTATACTGCTGTTGTTAATTTCTCCCTTTAGGTCTGTTAATATGTGCTATTTAAATTTAGGTGCTCTTATATTGGATGTATTGGGTGTATAGGTATTTATAAATGTTATATCTTCTTGCTGGATTGATCCTTTATCATTATGTAATGCCCTTCTTTGTCTTATTACAGACTTTGTTTTAAAATCTAATTTGATAAAAATAATAGAGGCTGCAGTTTCCTTTTGGTTTGCGTTTGTATGAAACATCTTTTTCCATCCCTTCACTTTCAATCTGTGTATGTTCTTACATCTGAAGTGAGTTTCTTGTAGGCATCATACAGATGGGTCTTACTTGTTTCTTTGTTTGTTTTAATCCATTCAGCCAGTCTTTGTTTTTTCCAATGGAGAATTTAGTCCATTTATGTTTAATTATTTTTTTTTATTATGTATGTTAATCACCATACATTATATCATTAGTTTTTGATGTAGTGTTCCATGATTCATTGAGTGTAACACCCAGTTCTCCATGCAGAACATGCCCTCTTTAATACCCATCACCAGGCTAACCTATCCCTCCAACCCTCTCCCCTCTACAACCCTCAGTTTGTTTCTTAGAGTCCATAGTCTCTCATGGTTCATCTCCGCCTCCAATTTCCCCCCTTCATTCTTCCCCTTCTACTATCTTCTTCTTCTTCTTCTTTTTTTTTTTTTAACATATAATGTATTATTTGTTTCAGAGGTACAGTCCTGTGATTCAACAGTCGTACACAATTCACAGCCCTCAACCTAGCACATACCTTCCCCATTGTCTATCACCCAGACACCCCATCCCTCCCACCCCCCACCACTCCAGCAACCCTCAGTTTGTTTCCTGAGATTAGGAATTCCTCATATCAGTGAGGTCAGATGATACATGTCTTTCTCTGATTGACTTATTTCGCTCAGGATAATACCCTCCAGTTCCATCCATGTCGTTGCAAATGGCAGGATTTCATTCCTTTTGATGGCTGCATAATATTCCGTTGTATATATACACCACATCTTCTTTATCCATTCATCTGTCAATGGACATCTGTACATGCACCTGATGTTTATAGCAGCAATGTCCACAATATTTAAAGTAATTATTGATAGCTATGCACTATTTGCCATTTTGTTAATTGTTTTCTGACTCTCATGTAGTTTTGTACTTATTGTTTCGTTTTTCTTCTTTTCCTCTCTTCTTTTGTTGTTTGATGACTCTCTTTAATGTTATGCTTAGGTTCTTTTCTCATTATCTTTTGTGTATCTTCTACAGATTTTTGCTTTGAGGTTGGTTACCATAATGCTCACATACAGTGGCCTACATATACAACAGTCTATTTTAAGTTGATAGCAAGTTAAGTATGAACATATTCTAAAACTCTACATTTTCACTGCCACCCCCCCTATTTTATATTTTCATGTCACATTTTGCATCTTTTTATTTTGTGTATCCCTTAATAAATTATAGGCACTTATACTACTTTTGTCTTTTAACCTTCATACTAGCTTTATAAGTTTAATCCACTACCTTTCCTATTTATTTACCTTTACCATTGAGATTTTTACTTTCATATGTTTTCTTGTTACTAATTAGTATTCTTTCTTTTCGCTTAAAGAAGTCCCTTTAAAATTTTTTTGTAAGGCTCATTTGTGGTGTGAACTCCCTTAGCTTTTGCTTGTTGGAAAACTCTATAGTTCCTTTAATTCTGGATGATAATTTTGCTGGATAGAGTATTTGTGGTTGGAAGTTTTTTCCCTTCAGCTCTTTAGGTATATCATGCCTGTCTTCTGGCCTGCAAAGTTACTGGTGAAAAATCTGCTGATAGTTTTATGGGTGTTCTTTTATACATATCAAGTCCTTTTTCTCTTGTGGCATTTAAGATGCTTTATCTTTAACTGTTGTCATTTTAATTATAATGTGTCTTGGTGTTGATCTCTTCCAGTTCATTTTTTTATACTCATTGGATTTCCTGGATCTGGATGTCTGTTTTCTTCCCCAGATTAGAGAAGTTCTCAGGTATTATTTCTTCAGATAAGTTTTCTGCCCCTTTCCCTCTTTATTCTCCTTCTGGGACCCCTATTATGCAAATGTTGTTTTATTTGATGTTGGTCCCTTAAGCTATCTTCACCTTTAAAAAAATTTTTTTTTCTTTTTGCTACTCTTCTTTGGTGAGTCCCACTGTCCTCTTCCAGATCAATAATCCTTTTTCTGCTTCATCTAGCCTATTGTTGAAAACTCTTGTGTGCTTTTTAGTTCAGTTATCTTATTCTTCAGCTCTGTGACTTCTGTTTGGTACTTTCTAATATTTTCTATCTCTTTGTCAAAGTTCTACTATGTTCATCCATTCTCCTGAGTCAGTGAGCATCCTTATACCATTACATTGAACTGTTTATCAGGTAAATTACTTATCTTCCTTTCATTAAGGTTTTTTCCCAGAGTCTTGTTCTTTCATTTGGAACATATTTATCTGTTTCCTAATTTTCCTTGATTCTTTGTGTTTGTACTCATGTATTAGGAGAAACACCTACCTCTCTCAATCTTGAAGGAGTGGCTTTATGTAGAAGATGAACCTTATCTTTCAACCTTGTCTAGCTCTTGGTTGTCTCTCAAACTTTTGCAGTTGTCTACACAGCCTGATTTATTCCTGATCCATTCCTATTTTTGAGGTCGTATCAAGACCTGTCAGAGTTGCAGAGGGAGGGATCTTAACCCCTAGTTTCAGGCTGATTGGAAATCAAACCCTCAAACAGCAGCTTTTAAAGTATGCTAGTATATACAGTCCTGTGGGACTACAGTTGTAAACCCTGCTGGCCTCCAGACCAAGTGTTTGGGAAATATCTCCTTGGCAACAATTACAAAAATCAAAGCTCCAAATGACTGTATAAACTCCTTTCTGGGAGGCACTGGCTGGCTGTAGCACAGCCACAGGAGAGCACAAAGATGGCATCCCCTGGCCTATGTTCCCTAAGAGCAACTCTGTATCCTCTGAAGATTCGTGCTGAACCTGTAGCCTGCCCCTTAGGCTAAAATTTCAGGACAAGCAAATAGGCTTTTCACAGAAAGATTCAGGTGTTTCAGTCGTCTTCTACTTCTTCTTCTTCTTTTTTTTAAGATGTTATTTATTTGACAGAGGAAAAGAGAGAACACAAGCAGGGAGAGCGGCAGGCAGAGGGAGAAGCAGGCTACCTGCTGAGCAAGGAGCCCGATGAAGGGCTTGATCCCGGATCCTGGGATCATGACCTGAGCCAAAGGCAGCTGCTTAACTGGCTGAGCCTCCCAGACGCCCCCAGATGTTTCAGTCTTCTGTCTGTGCTGTGCCCTGGGGTTGTTAGCCTGCCAAAAACTGTCTTTCCAATTGTTTCAGTACTATGGGGCCCAGAAATACACTGTAGTTGAACACTCAGGAGGCATCCCCTATATGGACTGTACACACCCACCAGCTTTAATGGGGCAATGGGGATCATGGGATTAGGGTGTTCCCACTTGGTTTAGTGGTTCTGTGGGGTAGTGCAGGACCTGGGCATACCTGCCAGCTTTAGGGAGGCTGTAGGGGAGCACTGAGGTGGGATGCATCTGCCGGCTTTAGCAAAGGCATGGGAGAGTGCAGGGTTGGGGCACACTCACTGGCACTAGGAAGAGTGTAAAAAAATGTCATCCATCATCACTGGCTCTAGCATGTAGAATGAGAGCCCCAAAGTGGTGTTCACCAGCATCTCTGTCTCCAGAGAGTCCCAGCAGACCCCTGCTCCTCCAGCAAACACTTTAAGATTAGCAAATGAATCTCTTTCACACATGATATAGTGATTTTCAAGCTGCTGCTTTTGTGCTGGGTCTTGAGGTGCATGAGTCTACATGCGATCCCTTTAAGAGAGATTCTCAGCTTCCTACATCCCTTTGGGTTTCTTGAACACAAGTTCTGTTGGTTTTCAAAGCCAGCCATTCTGAGGCCTTGTCTCTTCAGTGCAGGTCTCAAGGTTGGGGTGCCTGATGTGGAGCATGAACCTCTTGCTCCTCAGGGAAAAACTGTATTTGTAAGACCAGATTATGATCAGATTGTGGGTTGTTGATTGTGGGTTGCTGTGCTGGGGTGGGAATTTTGATGAGACCTAGTCTCTGCCTATCCCACCCATCTTAATGTGACCCCATTATCCTTTGTTGTGGAGGAGCTGATCAGCTAGTTTTCAGGTCTTTTTCAGAGGAAATTATTCTATATGTAGCTGCAGATTTGGTGTGTCTGTGGGAGGAAGTAAGTTGAGGATTTTTCTACATCACTATCTTGAACCACCTCCTGTTTACTGTGATTATTACTGCTTGAATTTTGAGATTTTAAAAATACTCTGTGAAATAATATTAATGAATAATTTTTTATTTTATTTTAATGCACCACCATAGTGTGTACTATCAGTAAGAAAACATAAAAACAATGCAAACTTTCTAGACAAATCATAAAATGTATGTGAGTTTTACTGGAGATATTTGCAAGTCATGTTGAATGACTCAATTGTGTGACTGTCTGGGAAAATCTAATGTTGAAAAATAAATCATGAATCAGATATCCAAACTTGTTTAAAAGAAGTAGAAATCTGCCGATACTCATTTGATGTAGAAAACACTTTGTTTTTCAATTTTGGTATTAGTTACAGTTCAATTTTTGGATAGTTATATCTTAAAAAGATATGAACACATTAAGTTAGTCTCAGTGATAACTGATAAATTATATAAAAGTGTACAAAATTGGTATTGAGAAATAGTTTTAAAAAGAGCTTTATTTATTTTAGTGGAAAAGTTGAGTTGATATTTACTTACAAAGTGTCTGAACCACACAGTCAATTCATTCAAATATCTCAGCATATTTTACTAGAACATAGCCTTAAACTGGCTTGACTGGATTCAGAAAATTATCCTAATAGTTTAATGTTGTGTTTGGCCTTAATATCCATCTACAAATATTTGAAGATATGTTCAGAGCAAAAAATTTAAGTAAATATCCCATGTTTTCATAGAGAAGAGAGTAGATAAAAATATTTTTTCCTTGAGGTAATTGTGATGAAACATCAGGACAAGTTAGGGTTAAGTTCTGGAATGTCCATTCCTAGTGATGTTTGAATATTTACATTAATTAATTAACTTATTTACTATACTTAATTTATAACATGTGTAATACATTTGTATATACTCTTTATTTAATCAAAAAAAAATGATAGTATTACAAATAGTCATGGTAATAGGATATTTTAAGTGCAGTTAAGCCTGAAGATCTTACTAAATTTCTTACTTTCTTGAAGTCCCTACATTTCTAGGATTCTTGTTATAGTCTGCATAAACATATAAATAAAATAACTGATGGTGTTACCACCCCTGTCTCTCCTTTGCCCATAAACTCCCTAACTTAAAAAACAAAAGTGAAATGTCATAAAATTCTGATTTCAGAACTTTGAGGAAAATGAATATTAGCTTAATGTGTTAATGGTCAGCATTAGGGATTTAATACCATGTTTTTCAATAATTACGGTTCTAAGATTTTGTAAATTTATGTAGTTTGGATGTAAGAACAGGGCTTAAATATTACTGTTTTGAGGAAGCAAGTAAATAGATGTCATTTTGTTTGGATTTTAACATAAGATCTTTATGTTAATATCTAGAGAGAGAGATTTAGAGAGTTACCAAATAAAAAAAATCCACTAAGAGACATTAAATGCATTATTTTTGAGCACTTAATATGCTAATATGTGCCAAATATTGTTGTGTGTGCTTGGGATATAACAGTGAACAAAACCAAGTTCCTGCTTCATGGAATTTAGAATAAATAAAAGACCTAAGAATGGTAAGGTGTAGAGAATATTGAGGGAAAGCCTCTCTGAGAAACCCACATCTGGGCAAGTTGATTGAACTTTAAAAAACTAAATATTATAATTTCTTTTTACTAATACATAGAGATGTTAAATATTTACTGAGTTCCTGGAACCATCAATGCTAGAAACATAATGAATCTATGGATATGTAAAACTCCATAAAGATACAAAAATAAAGGAATAATCATTAAGCAAATGTATAGATGTGTGTGTGTGTGTGTGTGTGTGTGTTATTTTTGAAAATAGGTTTGAATTGCATATCCAATGAATGCCAGCAAAAATCATACTTTGGTTTGCTTGGGTATCAGTAGTCAATGTTATCTCATGCTTCTAGGCTGTCCTAGAAGTAGAGAAAACATGACTATGACCATAATCAATGAGGTAGGTACAGGACTCTATACCATTACATGCAAAACAAATATGGGAAGAAAAAGCCAACTGTGGAGAGAGGTTTTTCAAGTAATTGGGAAAAATCTCTAGATATATTGCCAAACACATAAGTTTAAGATCTATCTCTATGGCTCACTGTTAGGTCTTGGGCAAGACATTCATTTTCTAAACCCCAGTTGCCTTTCACTGATTAAATCAGCAAATCAGTCGTCAACCAACCAAACAGCCCCTGTCACACACCTACTACACATTTAGCTTTGAGAACAAATAAATGCATATAACAGCCCCTGACTGTGAGGAGGTAAAAGGGATCTATTTATATAAACAACTAATTAACAGTATTGTGTGAACACACATATAATTGCAAAAATGACAGAGTAAGAATAGGATTGCCCTGAGTTCCTGGTGAAATGTTTATGTTTATTATTATTATTATTCTGTAGGATTCTCTTATGCCCTAGGCTCCCTTTGTCAACTAAGTGAGGAAACTTTTTAAGCAGTCGGCTTTTCCCTTTACTCTGTAATTATTTTTGAATAAGAAATTAACAGTAATTATTGGGTGAATATTTACAAAAAAAGCTATGGGCAATTAAAACAAAATGCTAAGGTTCTTTAGCATTTACTTGTATTCAGACATTTAATAGCACTTCAAGTTCTGGTACTGAGTTATTTGAAGGTTATAATGCAGCTGGCATTTAAATATATTTCATCAGGGAAAAAAAATGAGGAAATAGGAGATTTATTTCAGCTATTTATATCCTAGACCAAATAACTGCTTCTTACGTATGCACACATGCAAGCTGATAAAGAGAAAAAGACTTGAGCCATCTTGCATTATTAGTGGAAGAGCTGTAGCATACAAATTCTGAATAAGTTGCTCTCAGAGGACAACACGTTTATTTACTACATAAAACAAAAATAACCGTAGTATACGTTTTTTTTTCTGTGCTCAAGCTCGTAAGTGTACTTGTCCGTTTATATGGATTGCCTGTCCCATGAATTAAAATATGACAAATATAAGATTGATTGCACAAAGGAGAAAGAGAAAATGAGAATATTAATTGGATTTCTCATCTCTGTTCCACATCTTTTCTTTTTAATCTGAGAATTACTACAACTTTCATATGCTGGCAAAAATTTTGAGAGTAATAATAATAATTTCTCTAATACTTGATTTATGTAATGTGCTCATGTGTGGAATTAATTTCACTACCCAAATTAAAAGAGGTGTGTAAGAATGTTTGTGTGTGTTTATGTATGCATATAAATACATATATGTTTGACAAAAATGGAGATGATAGGTATTATTATTATCTTTGGGATAATAATAATAATAATAATATCCCAAAGATAATAATATTACACTATAACTTTCCTTTCAAATAAGAAAGTGGATTAAAGCATTTCTAGGTATGTTCTCAGGAACACATTTACGTACCACTGTAAGCAGAAAGCATGCTGCATAACCCAATTCAGACTTGAACTACACCTCAACAATCTCTTTATTTAATTTTTTGATACTATTACTTTGAATTTTAAAAATTACAGTAAAATATACATGGTATAAAATGTATTTTCTTAACTATTTTTAAGTGTACATTTCATTAGTGTTAAGCATAAAGAGGATCACAATATGCCACCCCAAATCATACCACTTTGACATAAAGATGATTTTAAGTTGAAGGCAACTGAGAAGTTGCAGATACAGAAAAAACTCTCTTATGTGTCCCATCTGCATTTCCCTTTCGAAAGTGTCCCTCTCTCTTGAACCAGGAAGGGGACAGCCACCTTTTTCAATAGAGATGGCACTGAGATGATTATGCATAAACTGAACTAAACTTACTAATTAACCTTTATCTGCCATTAGTTTCTCCCATATGTTTGCTTTTCCACAGTTTACCACCCAAACATGGGCCTAAACATGGCTGTTGTTGGGGTTTTTTGTTTTGTCCTGTTTTATTTTTGTCTTGTCACTTCTTCACAATTTATCAGTTTTTGTTAAAATGATATATAAGCTGCCAAGTTTAACCACTTCTTTGGGTATTCAGGACTTTTCCATGAAGGCCTCCATGCACATAAAAACCAAAAATATTAATATCAAATACAATTTGTATGCCTTTTCTCCTGTTACTCTTCCTTTTGTCGATTTAATTTGCAGGCCTCATGTTCGAAAAATGAGAGGACAGAGAAAAAAAGTTTCTTTTTTTTCCCTCCTCTGTAAATATATTCACATTGTTGTGTGACCAGTCTCCATAAGTCTTTTCATCTTGCAGAACTGAAACTCTGTATCCATTAAACAGCCCCTCCATATTCCCTCCTATCCCTGGCCCCTGGCAATCAGCATTCAAAATTCTGTCTCTATGAATATGACTACCCTTGATACTTCTTATAATTGGAATCGTACAGCTTTTGTCTGTTTGTGACTGGCTTATTTCACTTAGCTGAATGTCCTCAAGGTTCATCAATGTTATAGTGTGGGTTAGAATCTCCCAACTTTTTAAAGTTAAATAATATTTCATTATATGTATATACTACTTTCATCCACCCACCTATTGATGAACACTGGGTTTGCTTTCACCTTTTGGCTCCTGTGAATAATCCTTCAATGAACATGGGTTTACAAATATCTCTTTGAGGTTGTGTTTTCTGTTCTTTTGGATATATATACCCAAAAGTGGACTTACTTAGTCATATTCTAATTCAGTTTTTAATTTTTGGGGGGAAGCAGTATACTGTTTATCATAGCAGCTATAGCAGTACATGGGGTTCCAGTTTCTCCATATCTTTGCCAACACTTTCTCTCTTTTTTTTTTTTTTTTGAGTAGCCATTCTACTAGATGTGAGGTAGTATTTTATAGTTCTAATGTCATTGATTAGTGATGTTGCATATCTTTTTGTGTGCTTTTTAGTCATTTGTATATTTTCTTTGCAGAAATGTCTGTTCAAGTCATTTGCCTATGTTCTAATTGGATTGTTTGGGGTTACTTTGCTGTTGAGTTGTAGGAGTTTTTATATATTTTAGATATTAACTCCTCATCAGATATGTGATTTGCAAATGTCTTTTCCCATTTTGTAAGGTGCATTTTCACTCTGTTGCTTTTGTCCCTTGTTCAAAAACAGACGTTTTAAATTTTGACATAGTCTGGTTTATCTGTTTTTATTCTTTTTGCCTGTGCTTTTATATCCAAGAAATGATTGCTAAATCCAGTGTCATAAAGCTTTTTCCTATGTTTTTTAAAAATTTATTTATTTGAGAGAGAACAAGAAAGAGAGAGAACATGTGTATTACATACTGTATTCTTACAATAACATAAGCTACAAAAAAGACAGTGTTATTAAGAAAATCATAAGGAAAAGAAAATACATTTATAGTAATATATTGTATTTATATTTTTAAAAAAATCTGTGTGTAAGTGGACCCATACAGTTCAATCCTGTGTTTTTCAGGGGTCAACTGGACCTGGAAGTGTGAATTTAAAAGTAGCACTGTGTGGAGATGAGATGAAGGAGAGCTTTCAGTGGGTGTATTTGTAGCCTGGCTTTATAGAATGGATGTGTATGGAACCAGGCTTAGACAAAAAGAAGATAGCTTTCTGGGAGGAATAAAAGCACTTGAGAAGCAAGCCATTTCTTTGTAGAATAGAGCCAATGAAAGTACTTATTAAGAACATGGATTATAGGTAAACTTGGGTATGTTCCCTGGCTATTTGTTCATTTATCTTTTTAAGAGTTTATATATTTAAGTTGACCAAATATTTTTTCTTTTATTTTGTAAATTCTTTTTTATTTTATTTTATTTTATTCTATTTTATTTTATTTGAGAGAGAGAGAGAGTGAGCATGAGCGGGGGGAAGGACAGAGGGAGAGCGAGAAGCAGACTTCCCACTGAGCAGGGAGCCTGATGTGGGACTCGATCCCAGGACTCTGAGATCATGACCTAAATCAAAGGCAAAGGCTTAACCAACTAAGCCACCCAGGCACTCCTTATTTAGCAAATTCTAATTGAATCATCAGATAATTTAGTTTTTAGTTTTAAAATCTACCATGGTATTTATACTTTTACTTATATTTTTCCTACTTGAGGTATTTAGGACTACAAGTGTTTTTATAGTTGCCCACTTTTATATCCATTCATGTTTCCTTATATTTCTAATTTTGTATACCCTAAATTTTTATTCTATGTGACTTGTGGCAGAAGTGTTTATTTTCATAATTTTTTAGAAAATCAGAGCTCATATAAAAAAATGTGATGGATTGCATTCTAAAAAAATAAAAAAGAAAAAGCAATTTTTCAAATGCAGAGATTTTGGATAATTAAGGAATAGAAAAAGATGATAGAGTTTAGACAGTAATTATATGAGGCCTTGTGAGGAAACAACCCAATGAGGGTGGAAGAATGGCCATTCCAGATCATTGGCCTAGGGAAGATGATGAAGAATCTTACAAACAATGCCTCTGCCCTTTGTTTACACATGTCATGGTAGGCAACTAGGAGGTATTAGAGGAGAAACATGACATGAAGGAAATGATATTTAGGAAGAAACATTTCTGTCATTTTATTTATATGGAATATATTATAGGGAGGAAAAGCTTGAATTTAATAGAATTCCTCTTGGCTATTATATTCATGTAGATATGATTAGGTAAGGGGATTGTCTAGGATAATTGTCTTAGAAACATAAAGCAATATATAGTAATAAATTAAAATGAAGGGGAAAGATAAACACCAAATTCAGGAGGGCTTCAGGAGGGCTAGGCATGTAATTGAATTTTCAATTTTCTGTGTGTGTGTGTGTATGTGTGTGTTTTAAACCTGAAGTAAATTAGGGGGAGGGAAAGGAGATAATTCCAAGTATATTTTGAAATGATATCCAGTGACTGACTGGATACAAGACAAGAGAAAGCAGAGGAGTTAAAAGATGACTGTAATGTTTCACATTTGGATGACTAGGAGACTGGTGGTATTGCTGATTTTATACACATGCACGCACGCATGCACACACAAAGTCATACTTAAATACCAATTTTATTTTTTAAAAAGATTTTATTTATTGGAGCGCCTGGGTGGCTCAGTCGTTAAGCGTCTGCCTTTGGCTCAGGTCATGGTCCCAGGGTCCTGGGATCAAGCCCCGCATCGGGCTCCCCACTCAGCAGAAGCCTGCTGCTCCCTCTCCCACTCCCGACCTGCTTGTGTTCCCTCTCTCACTGTGTCTCTCTCTGTCAAATAAATAAATAAAATCTTTAAAAAAAAAATTCTCATTGTATATCATGATATTTTCATGACCTTGCAAAGTCTCCTTGCTGAAACCAATATACTTTAGTAATGATAATTGCTATATAAATGAGAAAATTTGTGTTCAGTCTTCTAATTTTAATATTTAATGCCTTAATATTACTACATAATTTTGTTGCATTAAAACATATTAGAACAATGTAAAAAAAATATTTAAGCAGTGTTAAAAATACATAAATTTCATTTTGTACACTTCATATCCAACTTGGAATATATGATTTATGTATATGGAATATATGATTTTAGGATAAAAAGTATATGTGTAAAAATATATTGTCCACCATATATTATTATACTGCATTTATCATGTCTTGATTTATTTTTCCCCTGAAGAAAGACATTCTTTCTGTTCATTTTTTTTTAAATGTCTTTTTCTTTTTAAGTAATGCTGTGGTAGATTTTAGATAGAGACATTTTTACTAAAATATCATAGGGAGCTAGCTGGTTATATTTAATGAGTTAATTAATTTTCTCAGAAATTCAAATGGAAAGATCCAGTATAAAGTAACTTTTTTTTTTTTTAAGATTTTATTTATTATTTTGAGAGAGAGAAAGAGAGGGTAAGTTGGGGCAGGGGCAGTTCCCTGGATCTCACGACCCTGAGATTATGACCTGAGCTGAAATCAAGAGTCAGACACTTAACCGACTGAGCTACCTAGGTGCTCCATAAAGTAACTATTGTATCATCATATTATGTAAGATAAAGTTAAATTTTATAATGCAAGTTAATAAATAAAATTCAGTTTTGCAAACACTCATCCAGTGTCTCCTTTCTGACCACTATTTTGTGAGAAATTTAAAAGCAAATATAACACATAGTTCCTATCCTTAATGGGCTTACATAGCATAGTGATTACGGAAAGATTTTCCCCATGAATCAATTAATATACATGAATTAATAAATTCTATAATAATAGTAAATGTAACTAATTGCCAATATTTGTTGAACTTTTGCAACTTAGCAGGCATTATATTTAAGTAGTTTACCTGCATTATGTCTTAGAATTCTCAACAAAAGATTGGGAAAGATTCTCAGGATAAGGAACTTCCCCAAAGTCATATAAGTGATATTTGAATCCAGGCAGTATAACTCCCAGTATGTGCTCTCAGTTACTAGAGAACACTAGTGACTATAAATAGAGGAAAAGAAGACAGAGAGTCAGGTTACTAAAAACTTCATAAACAATATGAACCATGGGTTAGCCCTTAAATAATGGGTAGAACTTATATAGATACAGGGGAGAACATGGAGATCCCAAGGGGGAGAAAGAGATGAGCGGATGCACAAAATAGGATGATATGTGTTGAAGAGACTGACCTAATGTAATAGTTTATTTTGAGGACTGTTCATATGGTCATGCTGGCCATCACGCTGATTCATAGTCATGATCACTACCCTCAAGCAGGCCCTCCGACAGTCATCTGACATTTCCCTTGTCTATTCTCCCTTCTACTGTGTAACTTATTATTTCATAACTTTAACACTCCTCTCACACTTCCAGTACATCCTCTCTCATTTTATGATCTTACTTCTTATTTTATTGAGCAAACCAGAAGCAAATAGAAGAAAATCCCCACTGGTCTCACCATCCATCTACTTTCTCCTTGCATTTGTAGCCCTACACTCTACCTTCTCTCCTATTGCTATGAATGCATTGTTCATGCTGCTAATGACCACTAGCCCATCTATCACAATCTGATGCTATCCCCTCTTACTCAAGCACATTATGATAATTCTGTACACATCTTCCATCATCAATTCATTTTTCTCTCTTGAGTTATTCTCAACAGGAGGCAAACATGCTGTTTATTCTTTCTTAAAAACAAACATGTGAACAAAGTATCTCTTCAGACAACACTTCTCATGGATATGTCTGTTTTTCCTCCTTTTCCAAAATCTTCTTGAAAGAATTGGCTGTAGTCAGTGTCTTGAATCACTCTGCACCTCCATGTTGTCTTAAACCCACTTCAGTTAACTTTAATTCTTGCAATACCAGCAAGACTGCTCCTGCAGTAGTTGGAATTTAATGATAGCTTAGAGAGGACTGAAAAAATGTTAAATATAAAGCTGGGGTCCTTTTTTAGCTTTGATTTATTGAGAAACTAGTAGCTGCAAATCACTATGCTAGGTGCTCAGAAATTCTCAACTTTTAGTCCTCCTCTTCAATGTTCAAATTGGGCTTAAATAGTAAATGGCAGGGACGCCTGGGTGGCTCAGTTGGTTAAGCATCTGCCTTCAGCTCAGGTCATGATCCCGGAGTCCTGGGATTGAGTCCCACATTGGGCTCCTTGCTCAGAGGGGAGCCTGCTGCTTCCCCTGCTTGTGCTTTCTCTCTCTGACAAATAAATAAAAATAAAATCTTTTAAAAAAAAAGTAAATGGCATTATTCCATTTATAATTTAGGAAACTGAGGTAAGAAGAGAGATTGTTGTTTGAGTTAACTATTGGAAATGGCTTTCTCCCATAATTTCTTCTAAATATGATGCCAGATCTCCCTTCCCAGGCTTTGGTTGACTTATCTGCACTTTTCTGGCCATTTTAAGATAGTAGCAAAGTCTCATTTTCAAATATTAAATGATGCAGCCTAGCGTAGGCTAATAGTGGATGGCCCTCATACCCTTCAGTGTGACAGGCATCCGTGTTTTAATTTTTAGTGAGGGGCCTTTTGGAGACTTCTTCACTCTATAATTGCCAAAGACTCCCAGCAAACTTCTTTCAGTCTCCTCACCCAGTTCCTGCTTTGGGTAATACGCCACCCAAGTGCTTGCTTCTGGGGCTCCCTTATCTCAGCAGACAGCTCTATAGAGCAGAACCCACTGAGAGGCTGTGAGTCCAGCTACCTCCTACCATGTCCACTTGCCCTTTGAAACTCATGGCTCCGTACCACATATAACATGGAAATGTGCTTCTGTGACCACTTACTTCTTTTTCTCACCCTGTCCTTACAGACTCCTCTAGGATGCTTCTTGCCTTGCGTGTCTCCAAATACCAAGGAAATGAGATTATAGTTCTTCTTATTGCGTTCTGTTATGGCCCCAAAAACATCATTTCAGTTTAAAATTAAACAGCCAGTAAACATCTGTTCAAAAAGGGAGATGCCGATGTCTTAAAGATAGTCACAACCTCTGAGAATGAATATTTTTAGATTTCTGTCATTTGGCTTAAGTAAGAAGTACTTTTCTCCCTCGCCTTAGATGTAGGAAATACCACCACACACTCAATACCTTTGAATTCCCTCACTTCACTGAATTTTTCTCCAAATTTCTAATCTCCTCTCATAGAAGCTAGGGGTGGGTGATAGAGATTCAGTCACAGTATCAGCTCTGCTCTCTTTCCAGCATTAGTTGGCTTCAGTTTTGAGACTTGCTAAAATTGCAAGAACAATTTATTTTTTTAATCCCGTTATACCTATCCATGTTTATCTGTTTTCAGACAGTCTACAATTTAAGTTGCATAGCCAGAATTTGTATAAGGCTCTCTGACTCCAAAATTGTACTGTTGCTGATATTCTTATTTGAGTTCTGTGAGAAGGCAGAGGACACTGAAAGTGCATACAAGTAGTGAGGAGGCAATGATAAGAAGATTGAGATCATAAAAGCAAGCATACCTATCTATGAAATGCTGCAGTGTACTTGTTCAATGAACGTATACCAGAGGTCCAATGATCATGTACTATACTATTAATGAGCATTCAACTAGAATGAATATGTCTCCCATCCAAGTACTAAGCAGGCCTGACCGCATCTAGAAGTCCATGCCAAATGCATTTCCAAACCAGATGATGGGAGTGGACTGTGGAGTAGAAATATACATCTGAGTCCCACCGTGGTATCATTTTAGGGAGTCCAGAATTGATATGCATTGTGGTGGGCGTGGGGACAAAAGAGAACAACAGGGATGATTAAGTGGGTGGCTGAGACAGATGGTGTGGATTTCAAATAAAGAAAGCCAGAGGGTGGTGGATAAATAACGATGTGAGTAGCACTGGGCAGTAAGGAAGAAAGGATAATCCCATCCCAAGAATTCAGAGACTACATGATGAGATAAGACCTTTAAATGGTTAATACCATTGAGAGTGAAAATTATGCAACATTTTTTCAATGTTTTTGTTAAAGCCTCTTGTTAATAGCCAAGAGGATCAGTTTATAAGAAACGGTAAGGCTGAGCAACATAAGAGAATCAAGTGTATTTTTTCCTTTGAAAAATTTTGGTGCAGCTTTCCATCCTAACATAAATACTCTGTATCAGAAACAAACAAACAAAAAAACAATGAAGAAAAATGGTCATATACCAGAATTTAAGTAACAAATTTTTACTGGTAGAAGGGCCCCAGTGTTTATTTGTGGGGAAGTGTCGATTTAGTAAAATTTTTGTGTCCTGTACAACTCCAAAATAACATAATAACTTTTTTTTAAAGATTTTATTTATTTATTTGAGAGAATGAGAGAGAGAGCATGAGAGGGGGGAGGGTCAGAGGGAGAAGCAGGCTCCCTGCCGAGCAGGGAGCCCGATGCGGGACTCGATCCCGGGACTCCAGGATCATGACCTGAGCCGAAGGCAGTCGCTTAACCGACTGAGCCACCCAGGCGCCCCAACATAATAACTTTTAAAAAGACATTTAGTGACTTTCTTAAACAGCTTCACTTGTCTGAGAGTCAGTTCAGCTGTGAGTGATTTTAACAGGAGTGAATTGCTTCAACTGTGTGCTTAATAGACTGTGTCACAAAACCGCAGCCCCGACGATAGGAGGGCGAAAGGCATGAGGTATACGTGAGATGAGTATGTTCCCGTCATGGCTTGGCTACGGCAGATGCTTTCTGGGAGAACTCAGCTGAGGCCACACAGTTAACACATTTTCATATTTGTCCTTGATGACATGGGGGGTGGACAGAAATCGGCTCTTCCTAATAAAGAATATGCATCTATTTTTATATGTACATCAAATATCTGTATCTTGGGGCACCTGGGTGACTCAGTTGGTTAAGCGACTGCCTTCGGCTCAGGTCATGATCCTGGAGTCCTGGGATCGAGTCCCACATCGGGCTCCCTGCTCAGCGGGGAGTCTGCTTCTCCCTCTGACCCTCCCTGCTCTCATGTTCTCTCTCTCTCTCATTCTCTCTCTCTCAAATAAATAAATAAAATCTTTAAAAAAAAAATCTGTGTCTTGCAAAGAACATTATTAAAGATAGAAATAAAGTAACACAAGTTTCCCATCCTCACTATGCTTAAGAATGGCAACCAAAAAATATTTGTTGTGAATTATTAGGTTCATCTTCATGAAGTTATGATGATGAAGGAGTTAGTTTGGTGCCATGTTTAAATATGTGAGTAGATTTCACACTGTCTTTATTGTGTTTATAGGGACCCATATACAATTATTATGACAATTACTATGAATTATATTTCCCACTCAAATTATTTTAGTGCAATGGATATATAAAACATCAGATGAGTTAGTGTCATCATCATCACTTACAGTGGTTAGTTGAGGTTCCAAAATCATTTATGAGAAAGGACAAAACTGTCTCAACCCATATTCTTTGAATACGTGAGTGTTTCACTATTCATCTCACTGCCGTTGTTTACTTGACACCCAGGCTGGGTGGCTGTGTGAACACTGGGGCAGCTTTCTATTTGACACATAGTAGCTAGGGTGGCTGTGTGTTCTTTGGTGTGGTTGTGTATTTTATACTTAATACCTGGAGTGATTGTGAGTTTCTTCAATTTTTTGTTTTTGCTTTTGCTGTAACTTTTTCTATTTTTTAAGTGTTTATTTTTAGAGTTCCAGTAGTTGTTCAACAAAATCAAGAGTAAGGTACAGAGGTTTCCCATATCCCCTGACCTCCAAACATGCAGTTTCCCCCAATATCAATATCTCCCATTAACATTTGTTTCAACTGATGAACCTATTTTGATACATGATAATCACCCAAAGTCCATAGTTTAAATTGGGGTTCACTCTTGGTGTTGTACATACTACAGGGTTGGACAAATATATATTGACATGTAGCCATGATTACAATATCATACAGAGTAGTTTCACCTTCCCCCAAATCCTCTGTGCTCTGCCTGTTCAACCCTCCCTCTGCAACCCACGACTCCTGGCAACCATTGATCCTTTTGTCATCTTCACAGTTTTGCTTTTCCAGAATGTCATGTAGTTGGAATCCTATAGTACATAGCCTTTTAAGATGGTCTTCCATCACTTAGTAATATACATTACGTTTTCTCCATGTCTTCTCATGGCTTGATAGCTCATTTCTTTTTAGCACTGAATAATATTCTGTTGTCTGGATATGCCACAGTCTATTTGCCCATATACCCACTAAAGGATATTTTGGTTGTCTCCAAGTTTGGAAATTATGAATAAAGCTCCTATAAACATCCATGTGCAGGTTTTTGTGTGGATATACTCTTTAGTTTAGAATGGTGTCTACACAGGAACACTGAGGGTATCATAGGAAAAGGAATTGTAAATACAAATGAATATCCTGAGGAACAAGATCATAACAACGGGAAGTAGTAAAAATGGTGGAAGTTTAGTAGGGGCACATAGAAAAACCTATTTTAAACTGGGGTATAAAAAAAAAATACCATTGTGTAAGAGTTCAGAAATCATTTAAAAAATCATCCTCTGTCATAAGCTAACTCGTTATGTCACATCATTTGCATCCTATAGGTCTACACTTCTCATTTGTAAAATAAAAGGTTTTACCTTGATGTCATTAGAGATTTCTTTCAGCTCTAAGATTCTTTCTTAAAATGAAGATTTTGTTAAGCTGTATCCTCTGTCTAACGAAGATCACTAGATCACTTAGCATGTGAAATAGTGCAAGGCCTTTACATCAAACTGAATTACAGATGCTGGGTTATTTATTTATATAACCTATACAACAAGTAGGCAATGATGCAGACATAGTGTAGGCAATGTATTAATTATTCTAATGTCCTAAGAGAGAAGGCATAAAAAAAAGTTTAGAATTGATAGTAGAAAAGAAGTTATGAATCCAGAAATTCACAATGTTTTTAAGGCCAATCTGGTAATAGTGGTATATTATCTTAAAAATAGGCCAAAAGGTGATCTTTGTATGATAAATAACTCAAATGTAACTGAAATATGCATAGAGTAGTATAACATTCCATTTCTGTGTTATATTGATTGCATTTGAGATTCAGAGGTATAACTTAAATACTTAAAATATTTTCATAGTTTCAACAACTAAAAATATTTTTTAGCAAAAAGTAATAGAGGCATGAGGTTCTGGCCATCCAAATGAAAGATAGTTTAAATTCACTAAAACATACAAAAAACCTAAACTTGGCATTCCAGACAATAAAATACAGGCTTCGTTGCTCAGGAAGAGAAACTGTATTGACAAAATAAAGAACTGTTGTGTTTGGTTAAAAGATTTACTCAATTTATTTACTCAAAAGTTTCATGTAATTTTAATATTGAAAAATTATTCATAAGGAACAGAAAACAAATGATGTGTCAGTTTCAAATACAGTAATTTAAATTTAGAATTTGAATATCAAATAGATATTTGAATTTGAATACACACACAGAATACATCCAGATTTAGAACTGAGAAAATCTAAAGGTTTGGAAAAAATCAGCCATGTTATTTTTTAAAACCAAAAAGTTTGTTTATTTATAATAAATCTTAAGTTTAAGGGGGACAGGAGCTTGGACTTATTTTTTCATTATTGCAGTTTTGAAGTCTAGCAAAACATTTAACACATAGTCTGTACTCAGTAATAATTATGTGGTGAATAAATTAATAAATGCACTCTGAAAAAATAAAATCCAAGTGAAAATCCCATACCAAATGAAAATTGTGCCAATTGTTTCAAAAGAGTTCCAAAAGAGAACTCAAAGAAGGAAAGTAAATGCAAATGGTAGGAAGCTACTTTTTTCTCTTTTAATCAATGTTAGTGTGAGAGGAAGATCAATAAAAATATTACCCTACGAAGTTTGATATTTTGTTTGGAGATTTTTGCCCCTTCTCTGTCTACCAAAACAAAACCATCAATAAATTAGGAAGGAATCATCCTATTTACATTTGAGGAAAGGTCCTTCTCAATTTTCAGAAATTGGTAATTAATAGGACATATGTATATGCTTACACTGAGTGGCATTATATAACCAAAATGCAAATAAAATCAGCTGTAGAAAGGATAAACATTGACTTGGGTATTTAACCATTTTAAGATATGACTAAAATGCTATGAATGAATATTTATTTATATTTTATTATGTGAGGGATTTTTTAAAATTCAGTCTTCGTGAGCATTCAGAATTGTTGGAATGTAACTTTCTGGCATAAGATATAACATAGGGTTCTAATTCCTTATATTGAGAAAATCTAAGGGATATTCTGGATGTTTCTGTTAGATGAAGAAAGAATCTGAAAGAACCATTACCCAGGGGCACTGTTTGTAGTTTTTGGTAGAGAAAGTGAAATTAAAGCAGGATCTGGGTTCCAAGCTGAGAAGAAAATTACACACACAAAAAAAGCTATTAGAAGAACTCAACTCGAAGGGCTATCATTAGGTTATACTCCACAGGTGGCAGAAGACTTTCAGTTGATTATGAGCTCAACAGAGTAGTGGGCAGAGGCATGTTTTGCTTGAGATCTTTGGGCACAAGATGGTTATTATCTCAGGCTCTGTGTGAGATGTTTGGATGTCATAGCCTAGGTCTGGTGTGACAGTCAGTTTCTCTGGAAGTCTCATGACCCTAACAAAATAGCTTTCTATTTGTTCTGAAAGACTGGTCTAAAGGAACTCAACTAACTCATTCACTAAGCAATATTGTTAGGGTCTACCAGGTGCCAGGAACTGTGCCAGATCCTGTGATTGCAAATATGAGTTAAATATGTTCTCCGCTTTGTGGGATTTGCATTTTAGCAGGGGGAAAGTGAAAAGTACCCAAGAAGTACCTTGTATGCCAGAAAACTTAGCAAGATCAGTTGATATGTTTCTCCAACACATATAGCACTTTAAAAAATTATATTCTCCTAGGGCTAACAAAGGAATATTAGTACCAATTGAGGCTTTGATATTTAACAGTTTTCAGGAATTAGTTTAAATATCTGAAAAGTTAAAAAGAAAAGGCAACTTCTTGAATGAGCTGTTGGGAATGATCACAACAGCAAACTTCTTCACATTCAAAATAAAGTGCAAGGCTTTTTTCTTTTCTTTTCTCTTTTCTTTTATCCACCCCCCCCTTCCTGTTTCCCTTCTTTTCCTAAACATTTCAGTCCAAAAGTCATTAGGTGGGGCTGATCAGAGTGGGAGGAACATAGTCAGCTGATCAGAAAGCCAGAGCCCATGTTGGGTAAAGAAGGCATCCATGCATCCATGTGTGATACAAGGTGTCAGAGCCTGTAGGGTACAATGACGGCACCACATGGGCATGAGAGCCCAAGCTGGCTGAGGGGAGAGTCCTCCTGAAAGGCAGATTTGCACCAGGTATCAGAACCTTTGCAAATCTAGCAACCTACTGGGAGGTGGCCAGGCATGACATGTCAGAACAAACAGCATGAGGAAGACATCTTCATAGGAGGGCTTCCCAGAACAGGATTTTAGAGCCTGAGTGAGATGAAGAGTGCTTTCACATGGGGGCCAGCCAGTTTGTGGTTTCAAAGCCAAGTCACATATACAGGGCATCATTGTGTGAAGAGAGGAATTTGGAATGAGCAGCTGGACTCCAAGTGGTATGACAAGGTTGTCCCTACAGGAACTGGCACGGGGAAGGGTATTGGAGCCTGGATAGTGGAAGGAAGTCTGCTGGGTGGCAGAATAGTCCAGAACTACATGTCAGAGCATGGGTAGGGTGAGGAAACTGACTACATAGGGCTCGGGTGGCACCCTTGCTGAGTTTCAGAGCTCATTTGTTTGGGGAGGAAGATGATTGGGAGATATGCTGCATATGGGGAGGTGCATCAAATAAGTCAGTCTTCTTACTGTCAGAAAATGGAGATATAAATATGGAAATGTAAAAAGTAGAATGAACCCTGTATTTTTAAGATGGAATTGGGGATATCAGTGTTAACTTCTGGATTTTAATATATAGAGAAAGAGAGAGATAGAAATAAATTTAAAAAGGTAATTGTGCAAGTGCATACGTGAGTTTGGGTATGTGTATACACACACACATACACACACCTACTGCTGAGAGGCTTGGAAACAATGACATCCCAATTACAGTGAGCATACCTAGCACCCATATCTTAGATTTCTTTCTTTCTTTCTTTTTTTTTAAGATTTTATTCATTCATTTGAGACACAGAGATACAGAGAGAGAGAGACCATGAGCAGGGGGAGAGGCAGAGGGAGAGGGAGAAGCAGGCTCCCCACTGAGCCAGGACCCCGATGTGGGGCTCTGTCCCAGGACACTAGGATCATGACCTGAGCCAAAAGCAGATGCTTAACCATCTGGGCCACCCAGGTGCCCTCATATCTTAGATTTCTTAATACCACTCTCCACTAAAAGAAAGAAACCAAA
The DNA here is from genome assembly GCF_011800145.1 of Mirounga leonina. NCBI lineage: Eukaryota > Metazoa > Chordata > Mammalia > Carnivora > Phocidae > Mirounga > Mirounga leonina. Next base: position 74,905,717 of record NW_023270377.1, on the reverse strand, counting down.
GTTCCTCAGAGAAATGGCTGATTGCTGGCCTGGGGCAAAGTAGAAGATCTTGGAACATCTTGTTAATACTGGAGAGCAAGGGGGAGTGCATAAAGAATGATGGAGGACATAGAAGCCAGTTTAAGGGGCTCCAACTACCCAAACTTGGGACAAATTTAGCATCACAACAAATAATACTATAATGGACTATAACCTATTGAATAAAATAAGATTTCATGACTTTATACTGTTATGAATAAATGAATATATAAAGAGACATTTTGATGAGCAATGGAGAGGTTTAAATAGTTTCAAAGGTCCCTCATACAAAAATACTTATTAATTATAAGGGGAAAATGCAGTGGACTGCCTTAATCAAATGATGAAAGTGAACACCATTAGCAATGGGATGAATCAAAATCTTGCTCCATCTATCGTGTGTAGCAGTTCTTCTGCAATGTTCCCATCAGAGATGCATAATTTGAATGTAATCATGAGGAACATTAAACAAATCCAAACTGAAGGACATTCAACAGCAATGACAACAAAAAAAACTGACCTATAAACTTCCAAATGTCAAGGTCATAGAAGTCAAGGATAACCTGAGTTTGAAGGAAACTAATGAGATATGACAATCATATGCAACTCACGGTTTTGAATTTGAGCCTTTTGCTATAAAGGCATTATTAGAGCAGTTGGTGAAATTTGACTGGTATCTGTAGATTAAATAATAGTAATGGATCGATTCTTATTTCTTTAATTGCTATATTATAGTTACATAAAATAATATCCTTATTTGTGAAAAATACTAATGTATTGGAGTTGATGGCCCATCATATAGCAACTTAGTCTCACATCGTTCAAAAAAAGTTCTTTGTACAATTGTGGGGTTCTGAAAATACAATTTTTGAATTCTTAAAATTGGCTCAAAATGATTTCACAAGCTGATTAAAATAAATATGTAGCATCTTAAGTGTTACAAATTAGTTTTTTTGTGATGCAGATTGAGATTATCTTGCAGTAGGTTTACTAGGGAGTGCTCTTGGGTTCAATACTTTTGGGAAGAAAGAGAGGGAATCAAGGATTGGGCAGAGGGAGAATTCCAGTGGTCTGCTGATAAATGTTTATAGCTGGTTCTCTGGAATAATAGTGATTTTTTTTTTTAAAGCCCTGATTTATAGTATTTGTCCTTTTCCATGATATAAGTACTCTCACTATGACTGATTTTAAGTTACCCACTTAATATCAGTGGATATGAAGTTGATGCTCACATCAGCTCTGTGAGATGGTACTAGCTGGTTCCAGCACATCACTGAGTAATGTTGTGATGCTGTCTGAATGGAAGCTTCAGCTAACCCTATGGAGAGTTTTGAGGATGGGGGGCTCCTTCAAAGCTGTCCCAGTTTGACACAAGTGGGCCAGACCGCTACATCCCTGAGTTGATCAATCATTGGATACAGACCCTTAGGAAGGGGTTGTGGCTTTGAGAAAGGCAGCCCACTTGAGTCCAGGCAGTCTTCAAAACCAGGCTGACAATTGAAGCTATTTGCCCCCAGCCCTCCAGCAGCTTGGATAAGTTCTTTTTTCCTGGATAGGGAACTGGGCAACACATTATAGCACTCATCATGTTCATGATAAATCCCAGTATTTAGGTCTCACCAAATTCATAAGAAGCCGTTGGGGACAATATGCATATAGAGAGACTCTAATGTTGAAAAAACTCTCCTCAGTCCCAACTCTGTATCTGTTCATACCATGTCAGGAGTTCCCGTCAGTCTTGTTTAAAACTTTTGACTTTGGTGCGCTAAGTGACATTTAAAACAAAACAGCTATGACAATTATCATTTTTTTTTATTCTGAAGAGTCTTTTTAAATAGAATGATAATTTGTAATATAAAGAAAAATATTTTTTTTCCTCTTTGGAGGTGGCTTTTTCCTGTGGTAGTCTATCATCTCCATAGCATTTCATTAAGTATTAATGAAGTAAGTATTAATTAAGTAAGCCAGCTTTGGTAGGCGGAATGATGCCATTTCCCCTACCCCTAATGGTACATGTCCTCATCTTAATCCCCAGAATTTGTGAATATCATCTTCTATGGCAATAGGGACTTTGTAGATGTGATTGAGTAGATTGAGATAGAGAGATTATCCTAAATTATTTGAGTGGCAGTCCTGTGGGTGTAATCATTGTAATCATGAGGGTGCTTTAAAAGGGTGCAGGAGGAGTCAGAGAGAAGAGCATCTGACAATGGGAGCAGAGATTGGAGGGATGGACTTTGAAGATGGAGGAAGAGGCCACAAGTCAAGAAATGCAGTAGCTTTCCAAGCTAGAAATGGGAAGGAAATGGGTTTTCCCCTCAGAGCCTGGAGAAAGAATGCCCCTACTGACACCTGGACTTTAGCTTAGTGAAACTGTTTTTGGATTCCTGGCCTCCAGAACTATAAAATAATACCTTTGTGCTGTTTGAAGCTACCATGTTTGTGGTAGTTTGTTATAGCAGCCATAAGAAACCAATATATATACCAACCCCAAGGAGAGCCTTAGAGTTCAGGGTGTTTTATGTCTGGCATACAAACTCTATTTCAGGTTTACAAGGACTTTGAGATGCTAAGCGTAGGTGATAAGCAGTTTTTATGTACGCAGTCCTCTAGGTTGATCTCTGTACCAGTTGTTTCTTTCATTTCAAGAAGGAGAATCCCTCTCTAACGTGCTTAACCAAAAAGTAAATATATATTTATAGTATATGAGGTAACACACAAAATCCAAGGGGAGGAGGAAGATGTGAATGTCTGAATGCACAAGAATCAAGTATGTGCAGAGACCCAGGAAGCAGGAGCATAGCTTCTGGATTGAAAAAAAGTTCACCTGAATTTTAGGCAGACCAAGATTTAAATTAAAAACAAAAAATGAAAAACAAAAACAAACAAACAAAAAAGAACAAAAACAGCCTTCTTATTGGCTTACTTGGACCATGGAACTCGTCCTTAACCACAGGAAGAGAGTATCTTTAACTGATAGACTCGCCGAGACTATAGCCAATGGGGGAGAGGTAGGAGATATGATCCTGGACTTCTATTCACTTTGTTTTATGGTAACCATATACCGTATGTCATTTACTCAGGTCTATACCAGGTTAATTAGTAATAAATAAGAGCCTAGTATGGATGGTAAATCACATAGTTATCCTAATTCTATTGCTTCTACCAGAGAGGCTGCATAGCATCATGGCTGATGTCACAGACTTCCTCTCTCATCTGTAATGTGGAAATAATGAACTAAGGCCTACCTTTTAAGATTGTGGTGACACTCAAGTGAGCTCAAATATGCAAAAATGTGTATGCTAAATTATTGGAACAGTACCTGAATATTATTACATTTTCTTTGTGATGTCATTTTATATTTCTCTCAAATGAATAAGTAATAAAATGACCCTACAATAAAATTCCAACATGAAAATTTCCAAGAGTGATGATAAAAAGAAAGAAATGTTTGATTTGACAAGTGAATCTTCTGGAACAACTTGTGTAGTTTTCTAGAGAAACTTTGGATTCAAAAGGCTTCAGTCAACTCTAAAATCTAACAAGCAGTTGTGGGGCCTTTAGTAATTTGCTTAAACTTTCTCAGTTATGTTATTAAAGATCAAAAAGGATATCTTTAAAACATATAATATCTGTCTGGCTTTCTTAGACATTCATCAATGTTAGTTTCTTTTTCCTGGCTGAGAAAAGTGACTGAGGTTAGAAATATTTTTGAGACTGAACAACTACCCATTGGGCATGGAAAGTGTTTTCTCAACAAATTTCCCAGACAGAGTCTTCCATTCTCAGCCACTCCTTATCAAGTTATAAAATTCTCATTCACAGGTTGGAATGGAAAGGGGTTAACACTACCGGCTACTCTAGGAACTTGTCCTCAATTCTACTTGCTTCCTACCATTCCACTATAACATGAAGCATAGTATGTATAAGAACTATACTGTAAATGTGTATGCTTTCAATATATAAAATGATTTCCCTATTGTATTTCCACTGAATTTCAAGACAGAACATGGATGGCAAATCAGGTAATAATCCCATTTCACAGATGGGAGATAAGAAATTCCAAGAGATTCGTTGACTTGCTCTAGACAATACAGCTGATAACTGGAAAAGGCAGGCAGAATACAAGCCTTGTTTTCTTGTCTCACAAGTGTCTGTCTACTTTGGACGCTCTGAGGTCCTTGACTTTAAAATAAACGCTCTGGATGTCTTATTAAGGCAAGCATCAGTGAAGTATGAACACGTAAGTGCTAAACTGTTTCTCAGCTTCATAGCTTGTTTTATCAGCTGTTTTAGAATTATTCCACTTGAGAGTTTTGTACTTCTGGCCTGCTGTGAGTCACTAATGATATAATCCATTTGTGAAAGTGGTAGTAAATTGTGGGTTTTGATAACTCTGTTATGAGTTTCTTATTAATTCTTTGCCCTCATGTTGCATCTGATACTTTGTTGTTTAGTAGACATGACATTTGTGTTCAATACAAGAATGAAATGTATGTACACATATATATACCCAATGTTAAGCTAAGCAAGTGAGTTTTAACTTTACTTGACCTTGAGTTTGAATATCAAATATGAATCTGGATTCCTGAAAAACTGAGTTTCCAACTAAGTTTGCCAAATAGAGAAAACCCAGAGAGGGTGTTTGAAGGTCAATTTCAAATGACCATTCCCAATAAAAATGTTCTTTGAACTTAAATTAGATAGGCGTAATTTCATTGCAATAAGTTTCCAGTGCATACCTAGCTCATTAAGTTTTCTTAACCTAGCTCATTTAGGATTTTCTTAGGGTATTATCTTTGGAAGAATATTTAAGATACATTGCAATTGTGCAATCTCAGTCTTTTCACGGATTCATTGGATGGTGTAAGAGAGCTCCAACTAGATAGTGCCTCGGAGTGTTTTGCAAACCCTTCATCACATACCAGTATTTATGTGAGGGAGATGTGGAGTGGTACACTTGCAGCCACAGTCTGAGCCTGGATGAGCAGTCCTAGCCTCGGGCACAGAATAATCCATGGGGCCGCACTGAAAGTAGGCATTTGGTCTGCAGAGTCAAAATAGGCTGAGAAATGGGAGGTGGGGGGAGGGGGCCTGCGGTGTAGGAAGATATTATTAAATAAGAAGTTCAGTGAGATAAACCTAGGATTTTCTAAGGATGTGTACAATCCCATGGGGATGTTGGAAAGCATTTAATGGGTCGGACAGACATAAAGTTTGAAAAACAAACATTAACTTGTCTAAAATAATCTTTTCTAGTCAAAGGAAGTTTTTAAGCAAGACTAGTGGAAGTGTTTGACTTTGTTACCTTGAAGATATAACCTACACTATCTTTTCCCCTATGTAAGGATATATAGGAAACTTGACTTTTGGTTTATTAACTTTTTAGATTTGTCATTAAGAAATAAAACGGAAGCTTTTTGAAAATTTGAAGCAATTGTGGAAGTGGGACTTTTGTTTTTGTTTTTCCCATCATTTGTTATTGTTGACTATAATAGATCATCACCACATTTTTCTTGCTGCATGTCTATTATCATATGGAAATGTTTTTAGTCTTGGGGAAATAAGGAAATTCTTCTTGTCAACAAAACTACATTGCTTCCCATATGCTTGATTAAAAAGTCTCTGCATATTAAAAAGAGATTTATCATAAGTTCTTATGAAAACTTGAGCTGATATTATTTCATTTCAATGCAGTTATAATAACCATTATCTTTTTCCTGAGCAAATCATATATGATATTCCCTATCATTTTGTTAGTTTGATTAGAGAAGTTGTAAATTCAGATCTTTCAGTCTTTGAAAAGAGCAAGTAATCTGCATATTCTTAAAATAAATATTATTAGGAACTAAACTAATAATTTGAACAATTTTACTTCTAGGTTTTTTTTTCTTTTTACCTTCTGGACCAACTAAGTTATGCAACAAATATATCAGTATGTGACAAAGCTAATCTGTTCATGTTAGCTGTTTTCCTGAGCAATACTGTGGTCAATTCAATTTATAGAGATCCACACTGATCACATAACATGACACTTTCAACATCCTGAAGTTCATTCAGAAAGAGCTGAGTCTTTCTCTTGTTTCAGTAGCCACATCTTTAATATTGACCCTGCATATGAGAGATACTAGCCAAATGGCAGAACTGAGAACCATTCTGGATGGAATAATTCAAGCCAGTGGTATCCTTAGTGCTAATTTGGAACAGGAAAGATGTTTTTTTTACCAAGTTCTATAGGCTTTCTTAAACTTTCAGGGTCATGAGCTCCTTGGGAAATCTGCTGAAATCTATGGACCCCTTTTCAGAATGTACAAAATATGAAGAAAATAAAGAAGCCATTTACATTCTTGAACAACACAGGTTTGAACTGGTCTACTTACATGTGGATTTTTTTTATATAAATATAGTACAGTACTGTAAGTGTATTTTTTCTTCCTTACAATTTCCTCATCAATGGTTTCTTTGCTCAAACTTGTTTTACTGCAGGAATACAGTATGTAATACATATAACATACAAATATGTATAATCCACTTTTTATGTTAGTGGTAAGGCTTCTGGTCAACAGTAGGCTATTAGCAGTTAAGTTTTGAGGAGTCAAACATTATATGTGGAATTTTGTCTGTACTAGGGGGTCAGCACTCATAAACCTTGCATTATTCAAGGGTTAACTGTATATTGAAATGTAGTCACCAAAATATATTTTTTTTATTATTGACATATACTATTTATTTCAGGGGTACAGGTCTGTGATTCATCAGTCTTACACAGTTCACAGTGCTCACCATAGCACATACCCTCCCCAGTGTCCATCACCCAGCCACCCTATCCCACCCACCCGCCTCCACTCCAGCAACCCTCAGTTTGTTTCCTGACATTAAGAGTCCCTTATTGTTTGTCTCCCTCTCCAGTTTTGTCTTGTTCCATTTTTCCCTCCCTTCCCCTATGATCCTCTGTCTTATTTCTCAAATTCCTCATATCAGTGATATCATATGATAATTGTCTTTCTCTGATTCACTTATTTCATTTAACATAATACCCTCTAGTTCCATCCACATCATTGCAAATGGCAAGATTTCATTTTTTGATGGCTGCATAATACTCCATTGTATATATATACCACATCTTCTTTATCCATCCATCTGTTGATGGACATCTACACTCTTTCCATAGTTAGGGTATTGTGGACATTGCTGCTATAAACGTTGGGGTGCATGTACTCCTTTGGATCCCTACATTTGTATCTTTGAGGTAAATACCTAGTAGTGCAATTCCTGGGTCCTAGGGTAGTTCTATTTTCAACTTTTTGAGGAATCTCCATACTGTTTTCCAGAGTGGCTGCACCAGCTTGCATTCCCACCAACAGTGGAGAGGGTTCCCTTTTCTCCGCATCCTCGCCAACATGTGTCATTTCCTGACTTGTTAATTTTAGCCATTCTGACTGGTGGGAGGTGGTATCTCATTGAGGTTTTGATTTGGATTTCCCTGATGCCGAGTGCTGTTGAGCACTTTTTCATGTGTCTGTTGGCCATTTGGATGTGTTCTTTGCAGAAATGTCTGTTCATGTCTTCTGCCCATTTCTTGATTGGATTATTTGTTCTCTGAGTGTTGAGTTTGATAAGTTCTTTATAGATTTTGAATACTAGCCCTTTATCTGATATGTCATTTGCAAATATCTTCTCCCATTCTGTCGCTTGTCTTTTGGTTTGTTGACTGTTTCCTTTGCTGTGCAAAAGCTTTTTATCTTGATGAAGTCCCAGTAGTTCATTTTTGCCCTTGCTTCCCTTGCCTTTTGTGATGTTTCTAGGAAGAATTGCTGCAGCTGAGGTCAAAGAGGTTGCTGCCTCTGTTCTCCTCGAGGATTTTGATGGATTCCTGTCTCACATTTAGGTCTTTCAACCATTTTGAGTCTATTTTTGTATGTGTTGTAAGGAAATGGTCCAGTTTCATTCTTCTGCATGTGGCTGTCCAATTGTCCCAACACCATTTGTTGAAGAGACTGTCTTTTTTCCATTGGACACTCTTTTCTGCTTTGTCAAAGATGAGTTGACCATAGAGTTGAGGGTCCATTTCTGGGCTCTCTATTCTGTTCCATTGATCTATGTGTCTGTTTTTGTGCCAATACCATGCTGTCTTGATGATGACAGCTTTGTAATAGAGCTGGAAGTCCGGAATTCTGATGCCACCAGCTTTGCTTTGCTTTTTCAACATTCCTCTGGCTATTTGGGGTCTTTTCTGGTACCATACAAATTTTAAGATTATTTGTTCCATTTCTTTGAAAAAAGTTGATGGTATTTTGAGAGGGATTGCATTGAATGTGTAGATTGCTCTAGGTAGCATTGACGTCTTCACAATATTTGTTCTTCCAATCCATGAGCATGGAACGTTTTTCCATTTCTTTGTGTCTTCCTCAATTTCTGTCATGAGTATTATATAGTTTTCTGAGTACAGATCCTTTGTCTCTTTGGTTAGATTTATTCCTAGGTATCTTATGGTTTTGGGTGCCATTGTAAATGGGATCGACTCCTTAATTTCTCTTTCTTCTGTCTTGTTGTTGGTGTATAGGAATGCCACTGATTTGTGTGGATTGATTTTATATCCTGCCACTTTACTGAATTCCTGTATGAGTTCTAGCAGTTTTGGGGTGGAGTCTTTTGGGTTTTCCACATAAAGTATCATATCATCTGCAAAGAGTGAGAGTTTGACTTCTTCTTTGCCGATTCGGATGCCTTTTATTTCTTTTTGTTGTCTGATTGCTGAGGCTAGGACTTCTAGTACTATGTTTAATAGCAGTTAGTCACCAAAATATTTTTAAGTATATTTGTAATAGAGTAGTATGTCCTACCTCTAACTTGAGGTACTTCCAATAACTACCATAATTTCAAAATCGTGATAAACATAGATGATAATCCCAGATACCTACACCTGTGATGTGCTTATGAAAATATCTATGATAGCTAGTAGTGTCAAAGTAACAGGTACTGCAATATGTCTGTGGTTTGCTGCCTATGGATGTAACTAAAGTAACTGCTGTCTCCCATTTAGAAATTAGTGAAATATGTATTTTTCCCATCTAATCTCACACGCTCCCAATTTCTATCCATGAATCCCCTTTGGGAAGTAGAAGCCAGGATAAGAAACCCTGTGTCAATGATTCCTCTGAGAGGTAGAAATGAGAATAATAGACTTGGACTGTGCTACTTAGTTTATATATATACACGTACATGCACATGCAGGAACAAAAGGAACATTTCCTATTTTGTACTAAATCTTCTATTTCTTTGGTTATGGGAATACGTGCCTCTTGGAAGTCAGCGTGATCCAGATTTTTGTTGTTATTTAAGTTCTAGTAGAGGAACGTAAGATTTAAAGAATAACTCTTTTTACAAATTCCTGGTATCAGGAGAATGAAAAAACATTTACTTTGGTTTGAGATACAAGTCTATTATGAATAATGGTATGAATGCTGCCACATTAAAACAGAAAATGGGAAACAATCCTAATGGAGATGTTCCTTTATTCTGTAGTGTTTCTATTATGGTTATTGTTCTATCCATATTCCTCTTAAAAATGTAGATGTTAAAAAATAGTGTTCATTTTGTCTCCTTTAACCTATCAACTAAAGCAAAGGAAAAGTTCTTCATGTGAATAATGTTTTAGGCCACATTTATAGTTTGGATTATCTAGACCAGTGTTACTCAGATTGTAGGCCAGGGACCAGTGGCATCTGAACTGCCTGTTAGATAACAAACTCCTGAGCCCCCTTCTGATCTATTGAGTCATAATTTGGAGGAGTATGGCTAAAAGATCAGGCTTTTAACAGGTATAAACAGTGGTAAACAACAATAGCAACAACCTGGATTAGCCAATGTTTAAACACTGAAAAACCTCATGTTAAAATAAGCTAGAATTCTAGTTTCATGAAAAAAGGAAAAAAAAAGCAAATTCTGTGGTACATCCATAACAGAGTGTTATTCAACAATAAGAAGAGTGTGGCTCAGTCAGGTAAGCATCTGACTCTTGGTTTTGGCTCAGCTCATGATCTCAGGGTCCTGAGATCCAGCCCTCAGTTGGGCTCTGCGCTCACTGCAGAGTCTGCTTGAGATTCTTTCCCTCTCCCTCCACTCTCCTACTGCTCTCTCTCTCAATCTCTCTCAAATAAATAAATAAATAAATAAAATCTTAAAAAAAAAAAGAAACAATAGAAGAATGAGCTTTCAAGTCACCAAAAAGACATGGAGGAAGCTTAAATGTCTATTGTTAAGTGAAAGAGGACCGTCGAAAAAGACCACAGACTATATGATACCAACTACATGATAAAAAGAGCAAAATGATAGAAACATTAAAAAATCAGTGGTGGTCAGGGATTAAGGGTTAGGGAAGAATAAGGGAGCACAGGGTATTTTTAGGTCAATGAAGCCATTCTGCATGATACTGTAATAGTAGATACATGTCATTACACATTTGTTAAAATCCATAGAATGTACAACACAAAGAGTGAACCAGTGTATACTATGGACTTTAGTTAATAATTATGTATCTATATCGGTTCAGCAATTATAACAAATGTATCACACTCATGCAGGATGTTAATAATAGGGGAAACTGTGTGGTGAGGGGAGGAGATATAGTAGGAAAGGGGGCATAAGGGAACTGTATATTTCCTGCTCATTTTTTTCTGTAAACCTAAGACTACTATAAAAAATAAAAGCTGTTTAGTATATATGTAGATGCCAGACGAAAAAGCATCTGGCCATATTGGGCTAGGTTTTTAGCATAATAATGTTCCACAGCTGAGTGGTAGCCACTCTCTCTTGAAAGGCCAAGACACATCCATTTGCCCCAATGCCTAACTTGCCGTTTTAGGAATTTGATTTACATACATGATGCCCTCACACCTTAATCACTCAAATCATCCATTTTAAGAGCAGAATCGCCATTTAGTTCATCAATATTTAAAATCTTTTGCTCTTGAGAACATTTGGTGAAGGGCCACTACTATGGTATGTTCTAATACTCCTAAGCCTAACTTTGGTCATTCTTCTGATGGGCCAGGTACAGTGCCCAGTACCTTACATATTGTAGCTCATTTACTCCTCGGTTCACATCTGTGAGATAGGGACTAAGAGATGGCAGCAACTTGCCTGAGGTCACACAAGCAAGTAGCGCTTTGTCTACTGGCCCACCAACCTGCAAAGCCGGTGCTCAGAATCACCACCTTATACCAAAATGTCTCCGACTGCTTTTGCATTTGACAGATTTGACAGGGAGTTTTCAAATGGGAAATAGAATATAGAGTGAAGAAACAATATTTAAAACATGGGAGCTGCTAAGTGAGAAAATAACTCAGAATTTTGCATGTCTTCCCTCTTCCTTACCCTGCACATCCAGATAGTCACAATGTCCTTAATTCTGTCAATTACACGTTCCCCATTCTTCTGGTTGCACTGTCCTCATCTTTGGCTGCCTGAGGGTTTGCAATAGCTTCCTAATTTATCTCCTTGTCACCAGCTCCGCGGTCAGCTCCAATTTCTTTCACAAGTCTGCTAGAATTATCTTGGAAATGCAAATACGGTCATATGGCTCCCTTCCTAACACCTTTCACTGACATCCTAACTCTAAATGCCTTGGCATCATTTAAAACTCCTTCAGACAGCCGTTCTAAGTTCATCTGCAGCCGCTGCCCCAAAGGTGCCTTATGATCCAGACACGCAGAAACAACTTGGAGTTTTAGAGCACTCAGTTTTCTCTTGCTGACATTCCCCTTTACCGTGCTGTTCCCTTTTCTAGAATTCTCTTTCTCGCCAAATCCACCTGGTAACCTCCCAGTCACTCTTCATGACCCAGCAAAATCATCTCCCTCCTCTGAAACCGTTTCTAATCCCTTCCACCCCTAACTGTAATCCCAAGGAATGGTAAGCAGTACCTCTTAACAGAGCAGTCTGTGTATACCTTTGTGAACTTATTACCCAGTTCATTATGATTATTTTTTACACATCTGTTTTCCTCCTGTAGATGCAGATTAGAGACTGTCTTCTTCATCTCTTTTTTCCTAGCATGTAGTAAATATTCAGTAACTGATCAGTGAACAAAAGGATACATGCATAAATGGGCAAAGGAATCTGCATGTGAAATATATAGTTATTTTTCAGCCTGATTTCATTACATTAAATTATGAAATGGGAAATTTGGTGGTAAATTGCACGTATGATTTCACTTCTTCCTGTGGATTTTCTCATAGTCATTTAAAAATGATAACTATGCATAAGGTTTTCCAAAGTGAGAAGGTGGGAGAAATTATGTAAAATGTGGAAAGTAATCCCTTAAAACAGTGATGTTTACAGGGTTGTAGGATTGAGTGTCAGAGGACTTTACTAATATTCACTGTAAAATAAAATGTCTTGAGTTTGTTCTTTTTATTCTGAAATAGGCCATGAAGACATGCTAAATGCTAACTATAAGGGCTGTTCCTTCATCTGACATTTATAACTTAAAGAGGCTTCAGCTACAATTTCATATCCAGGCAAAGCAGTATTTCAAGAAAGGATATATAAGTGTCAGTGTTTTGGGTTTGGGGGCTCTCTTTCATGATGAAAATCTTCAAGAATGTTTGCAGCTAACTTTGACATAATTCTGTTTGTTACTTGACTGCATATCCAATTAGATACTTTGGGAGGCAGATGTTTTGGACACACATTTCTCTGTAGCTGACTTAGAGTGCATTTTATTATGTGCTTGATTTGAAAACAAATTTCACAGCAAAATTTATAGAAATATGCTGCTTATTTTCTACTGCAGTTCACATACTCAGCATGAATACCAATTTATGAAGGTGTCATCAAGTTGTTTAAACCAACCCAAACACACAGAATATAGATGGCATTGAAGGCATTAGTGCCTGAAAAATAATTTGTGACATCTGTAGCCTTCTCACAATCATTTCAGGGTTTTGTGCTTTTTGTTCAGTGACTATTTTAAGCTATTTCAAAATACATGCAGACTCATAGCAACATGGAAATTGTTTTCCTGAGCATTAAAAATAAAAGCTGATTATGTATAATTATTGTTCTTTTATCTTCCATTACTTTCGCATAACTAGAATGTTAAATGTATTTTGGTAGTTCGTTTTCTCTTTTTTGGCACATGTGTGTGTGTGTGCGTGTGTGTGTGTGTTGCTTTTCCTCAAACAAACCACTTATTTTAAAAATCAGTGTAAATATTGCTTTTACATATCTACATTTATACTTTCTTAATGAAAGGTACACATTTCTATAGTTACATGTATTTGTTGAAGTGAATAGATTTATTTTCTTTCTGATTATAAATGTAATAAATCCATTTGGAAAAAATTTCCACAAAAATCATAACTGTGTAACAAAGAATCTAAAAATCATTTCCCCAAATAAGCGTAAACATTTGCTATTCATATCCCCAAACGTCTTCTAAACTAATATAAACTAAGCTAATATCCTTATATAGATATCTTGATCTATATATATATAGCTATAGAATTCATCTATGTGTTACTTAGGCAGATTTTGTGGCTACTTTTTTTTTTAAATCTGCTCTGTGTATTTAATTTCATGGCTATCTTTCAATGTCAGTAACTGTAGATCTTCCTAAGGATGTTAATGATAAAACGAGTGTTCAATGGATATAGATATTTGTATTTAATTAACCTTTCATTGTTATATATTGAGTCATTTTTATTTTTTTGCAGACCATATTGACAATAAAGAATTTAATAGGGGAACAGGTTTTAGAACTGAGATCAGAATCCACATGCACATTAACAAATTAAGAATGTATTCCTTAAAAGAAAAATATTTTATCCTTGAAGAGAAAATATTCTTGGGCTTTACTATCAATAATGCATTTATTTAGTGCTCTTATTTATAACATTTTTCCTATTTACATTAACATTTTCCTCTCTACTAAGTACTTCAATAAAATAATGATTTTAGGTTTTATTGCTTGATTTAAAATGAATATGTACTTTCCCTAAAGGGATAATTAAAACTTCAAGATGAAGCAATACTGTACTGCATTTTAGAGCATTGAGTTTGGTCAACTTCCACAGCATGAGATATAGCCTTTTAAGTTTTAACTATAAAACATACCTTTTTCAGTTCAATGTTAAATAGTTACTGGATTTCATAAATAAAAATAGAAATAATTTAGTTCTTATTTGATCCAGATAACAGCAAGTTACATTTATATGCCTCTTGGAGATTATAAACAATAATTTTTCTTAAAAAAATGAATCACAGATAAATACTTAATATTAACAGTATTTCCCCATTTTAGTCATGTCCTTAATGTCCAAGCTAAGTGTATTCTTTAAGAACATTTCAGACTTTTTTTTTCTTCTTCATATATTATTGGTAATTATTTATCTCTCCTCTCTAAGAAAGTCTTTCAATCTGCTAACCTAAGAAGAGTAATAGTAACTGTGATAATATAATTTGAAATACTGACTGATATTTAGAGGATTCTTACTAAATGTCAGATACTGTGCTAAATATTTCATATGCATTGTTTATTTAATCTCCTTAAAACCTATTGAGGTTGGTACTATCATAGCTCTCTTCCCTTATAAAGAAGCAGATGCTTATTATAGAGGTCAAATAAATGGTCCAGGCTAACAGAGCCAGGAAATTGAGAAATGGAGTTTCAACTCAGGCTGTCTGACTTCCAAAACTATGCCAATCATTTAACTACTGTTAATGTGGAGAATAAACCAACAGTGCTCAAACTTTAATCGTAGAAATTATTGAAGAACCCAAAAGTTGTTTATATGTGTAGATTATAACAAATGATATTTATCATATTTGAAGTTAAAACAGAATAATTTTAAATATATATTTACTGATTCATTAAAAATAACAGTAAACTCCATTATGTTAAATAAAGTATTTTTATGAAAAGTAACTGTATTTTACAAATTTAGAAACTAACAAGAGTAGTATTAATCTCCTGTCAGTCTTAGAAAACTGCTGAATTCTCATATGTGCTTATGCATTTAATCTGTTGGAAATGATGCTTTGGTTTAGGTATATGAAGAATATTAGATCTCACTGAGATGTATAGTGAGAAAAGGAGGATGTATTTTAACAGTCATTTAAGATAACTATGGATATTTTTTTATACTATCCCAAAACCTTGCAATGGTAGTTTCTTAAAGATCACCTGCAATGTAAAATCTGAGATCATATTAGTGTACTTTCTATTCTGGTTTATTAAAATACTTTACTCATGTGAAACTTGGTAACATCATGCATTATTTTTCTAGTCTTCCAAATTTAATGCATTTCCTATCATACTATTTGACAGATTTATATTAAAAAAATCACATTGGTTAATATCACAACCAGGATCATCAGAGAACTTTTACATAGCCGTAAGGCTCTATACAAAGCTCTCAAGATCAAAGTGAAGGATTCAGGGTTTCCAAAATTGTAATTTTTGCTTTAAGTCTTAAATTTATATCATTGATGAAAAATCTACTACTGTCAATTGTCTTCCTTCAAAAAAAATAGAATTATTTTTGTTAATTCTCAAGAAAATGTCGAGCAAATTTCCAACTGTTAAAAGATAGTTTGTCTGACAAGGGCATTCCATGGACCAAGAAGCTGGTTTAGCTTGTGACTCAATCTCTTGGGTGCTTTTCTTTAGACACCAGCATTATTTGTCTATGTAGCCCAAGTGCTTTAGACATTGCATTACTTAGGTTTCTCCAGAGAAATAGAACCAGCACATATATATGTGTGCAAGATAGAGAACCAGGAATGCCAGTGATGTAATTCAGTCCAAATCTAAAGGCCTGAGAAGGTGGAGTGGAGGGGAGGCTGATGATGTAAGTCTCTACTTGAGTCCAAAAGCCCAAGAACTAGGAGTCCTAGTCCTAGAAGATGGATGTCTCAGCTCCAGCAGTGAAGAAAGCAAGTTCTCCCTTCCTCTGGCTTTTTTGTACTCTTCAGGCCCTCAACAGATTGGGTAATGCTCACCCACACTGGGGAGGGCCATCTGCTTTACTCAGTTCACCAATTCAAATGATAATCTCTCCTGGAAACATTTCACAGACACACCGAGAAATAATGTTTTAACAGCTATCTGGGTATCCCTCAGCCCAGTCAAATTGCTACATAAAATATATCATTGCAAGCATCTTTCCATTTCATTTGTTATCATGTGGGCTTTTTTGCTGGGAGATGTAATTCTATTGCTTTTTACTGGGAGGTGTATGGTGAAGAATTTAATGATCTCTGGTACAATTTGGTGCTGAAGGGGTCAGCATTTTACCCACCATTGATTTTACACCATCAGTGCAAATGTCAACTCTGAAATAAAGGCAAATAACATCCTAGTTTTGTTTTGAAGCTATTTGGGAAATACTGTAATAATGCATTCACATTTCTTTACCTGATTCTTCCTCTTTCAAATATGTAGGTTTGGGCTAGTAAGTCCAATTGTACATTTATAAACATATATGCTTAGGTAATCCATCCTTTATCATTACTATAGTGCATGACTCATTAATCATACTAAAAGTTCTAGGTACTCTAGTAGGGTAGAGAGACATACGAGTTCAAGCTTGAACAACCACCTGAGGTCACCTTTAGAAATTAAAAACTGAGGGTGGAGGAAAGTAAGTAATTTGCAGTATATTTTGAAGATATTATAGATGAAATTTTATTTATATTACAATTAAAAATAAAATAAAATCCTCTCTGTTCCTATGGCATCTTTATTAGGGTTCTTTAGACTGTAAGTAATAGAAACACAACTCATACTAGTTCACCAAAAAGAGGTAAATAATGTGCATTGTTCTTTTCTATTAATGTTGATGAGAAGAATTCCTTATTTTACAGAATAATTAAGACAGGGAAAGAGTAGTGTTGCAGCCAGGAATCAGACCTCATGCCCTCTATCTCTCATTTCTGCCTTTCTCTCTGTATTAGTTTACATTTCCTCACACTGTTGTACAACTTCTCCCAAATACTGGAATAATTTAGATGAAAACTCCCAAATTTTCATCTTATAGTAACTTGACTCCCCTGGACAGACATCCAGAAATCACAAGGAAGGGGCTCACTGGCCCAGCTTTGGTCAGATGAACACTTCAGACCATGCCAAATAATGACCAGGAACTAAAGAGTCATGGAAATCCTCACTTGACCTATATAAAGAATGGGACGATGACAACCCCCAAATCAAGAACAGGATTGTCTCTGAAGAAGGGAGTGGCTACTAGGCCGACAAAGTAAAGGTGTGTATTGTAGAGAGTCATTGTTACAGGTTTTAAAACTAGTCTATTAAAAGTTACTATAATTTATAGTTACAAAATTTATCCATGCTGAATAAAAATAAAATCCATTACTAGGCTGACTGCCAGCTGGGGAAACAAAACACAAAAGATGCTATGATTATGAGCCCAGCTGAAGCCTTGCATGTAAGTTAATTAGTATTTATTAATGTTAGAGCAGGAAAGATAAGCATATTAATCTCCTAATAGCAAAGAACATTTGATAAACAGCAGACTATTTCTAAATTAGATTGGTGAATATTTTATTTGTACTTGTTTATAACAAATGGAGTAAGATATGACTTTTCTTATTTTTGTTTACTTTAATACTATGTTGGGAACAAAAGTCATCACAGAGAAAACAAGTACATTTTATTTCTTTCTTAAAATACCAGGTGTTATCTTATACTCAAATATAGCCATTAGTTTTCTACACCTTGCCCTAGACGGAAAATATTTTTTAAGTCCCTGGTTCTTTCACTTACTGTCATAGTCCTGAATCAGTGTTTAGACTGATGTGCCTCAGTTTCCCAATCTGAAAACAGCTTTAATAATTCTGTCTCATAAGATTAAAAGTTATGAATGAGGTGGTGTGAGAGAAACATTTTGAACTGGGATAATTCAAGTGTTTCTCTTATTTGTATAATTATACTTTTCTGATCTTTTCAACAATAGCATGTAGAGAGAATGAAAATGTCCTCAATCATACATAGGACATACACAACTAAAAGGTGAGATAAAAATTAGAAGTTAATTTAGAAAAAACAGACTGAGTTGAAATGCTGGAGTGATGTCAGTTACCATCTCAATACATATTATACGCCTAACCACATTTACTCTGCCACCCATTCTTGCTGAGGTAGGGTGCAGGGTGAATGCTTTAGTGATAAGTAAAGCTGTTTTACCAATGTTAGTAAAAATTGTCTCACCTCATAGAAAAACAATAGGGAAAGATTCACATTCTTATACCTGTAATAGTGCTGCTTGAATTTTTCTATCATGAGTTTTAACATGTCAAATGCAAGTGGTTATCAAAACCATAAAAAGATATGAAAATAAAAGATTGTTAAGCCAGAGTGTCCGATCCTAAGACACCTTATTTAGTTTCCTTTTTGTGTGTGTTTCTTTTCAGTGTCTTGTTCTCGATGAAATTCCCTGAAGCGCTCCTTAGAGGCAAGCTTGCTTACAGCAGGTTCCATGGTGTGAGAGGACTGTAACTCAATTTTCTGATTTAATAGTGCAGGGCTATTCAAGCATGAAATTACCTCCTTCATGTAGAGCAATCCCCTTTGCCTGGCAAGTCAAGGCTCAAAAACTTGATGTCTGCTGTGATTACAGCTGTTGACCCAACCAATTGTTGATGGAATCCAAGTTAAGCTTTTCTGTATACCCCACTGAAGAAAAATATGTCTCTTCAGACAGTTAAAAGGTGAAAATAGGCATGTGGCTCTTCTTAGAATCTCAGCACTATGTGATTAACGTGCTGGGTTAAAAAGAGCCAGATATGATTATAGCACAGATGGAAAATACTGTATTTTTAAAATTGACTAAAAAAATGCTTTCAGTAGATATAGACAAGTTACTATTAATAAAAATTCTACCAGGTCTAAAAATTATAGAGGAGGCAAAGTCTAGCTCAGCCTTGTCTCTGACCATCTGCTACGCAGGAAACAATCAATTTGTTCTTTCCTCATTAACTTAAGCAAACACCCTGAGCGTGACTGTTTTGCACTGTAGCCTCTGAAGTCTGAAAAGGGTAATAGTCTACAGAGCTGTCTGGTAGTAATCTAATTCCGACCACAAATGCAAGCCACAAATATAATTTTATTTTTTCTAAGAGTCACTTTTAAAAAGTGAAAAGAAAACAGATGAAACTAATTTCAATAGCATATATTCTAATTTACCCAATATATCAGATATATGGTAATTTCAACACTTAATAAAAAATATGCTGTATGATATATTTTATATTGTTTTTTATGTTAAGTTTTTAAAATCTAGGATGTATTTTACGCTTACAGAACATCTGTATTTGGAGTAGTGATATTTCAGATGCTCAATAGCCACTCGTTCCTGTCATTGGGCAAGGCAGGTCTACCATCGTTAACATCCTAAAAGGAAATCTGCACTTGGGGGTTTGTGGAGGAGCCCTTTAGTAAGTGGCAAATACTGGAGATGTGAAATGATAGACAAGAATCGACAACATTATTTGCTTTAACGAGGCTTTTTCGATATGCTAAGACTCTAAAGGATAATTTTCGTTGCATATACAATGGGAACAATAGCAAATATTCACACACACACACACACACACACAGCATTTATTTTCTCGGCTTATTGACTTTTCTTGTGTTGAGCAAAGTATGAATTAAGTTTAGATTTATTTAGATTTTAAGGGATGGAAAACTACAGTTTGTAAAGCAAAAGCACAGCTGGGAAGGCTGCAGTTGGGAGTAAGAAAAGTGTCATTGTTGAGTGAGATTTAAGGGAGAGTGATAGAGAGATTGAAGATCTCCTGCTACCAGAAGAGAAATGTAGAAAGGTAACATTCCATTGTGTGATAGGCATGTAATCTCCCTGCGTTATCCATGCCAGTGCCTTGGGTAAAGATTTAAATCACCTCTCAGTTTGGCAAGATGGTGAATTGAGCCTTTTTATTTATTTATTTATTTATTTTTATTTTAAAAATATTTTATTTATTTATTTGACAGAGGGAGAGCAAGAGAGGGGACACAAGCAGGGGGAGTGGGAGAGGGAGAAGCAGGCTTCCTGCTGAGTAGGGAGCCCGATGCAGGGCTTGATCCCAGGACCCTGAGATCATGACCTGAGCCAACCGACTGAGCCACCCAGGTGCCCCTGATCCTTTTTAGAAATGTGACATGATATGATACCTAGATGGGCCACAAGGCTGGTTATGTTTATTTGGATTACATTTATAATCACAGGGGTTGAGTGACCCAGTGACACAGATTCTTTATTTATTTTTTTAAGATTTCATTTATTTGTCAGAGAGAGAGAGCACAAGCAGGGGGAGTGGCAGAGGGAGAAGCAGGCTTAATGAAAGTTGAAATTTCTTGATTTCTTTAAATTGGCTATAAGTTCCATTTCTTGAGGAAAAGAGCTATTGACATATATTAATTAAAGTAGTTAAAGAATAAATACCACGCCACATGTGCATTAAAACATTTTGATAAAATACCATATTGTGTGTGGTGTGGGTATGCATTTGTTTCTGAAAAAAAAAAAAAAAATAGAAGCATGCATGTGTTTTGCTTCAGATCAGGATAAGAATACAGATATCTCTGGCTATTTCTGAAAAATGACAGCAAATAATTTTATTTGAAAATACCTGTAAATAATTTATAATTGTTGTGCACAAAATCAGATGAGCATAAATATTATGTGTATATATCCATATGATTCACTGCTTCTTCTCTCCTATAAGCTTATGTGGCACTGATATCTCTTGCTGCTTTATTTTTCATTATTATTAAAATAGAACCCATAAACTCAGGTTTGAGGTGTGCAAGTTTGTGCCTTCCTATTGCGTTTCCAGAATTGTGACTGCTATCTTTGGGGGAGAATAGGTGGCCTTCCTCAGAGCTGACCAGTCTGCTGAAGAGCCATGACCATGACTACATATCGCTTGAACTTAGGAGTTTTTCTTCTACAACTTTCCTCTGGGAGCCTGATTTCCTATAGACACCTTGTCTGTGATTAATCACAGTCCTGATCTTGACAGGGTCTGATGGAAGCACAAGGCCCTGTCCCAAGGAGCGCTGGCTGTAGGGCTGCTCAGAATTCCCCCCTGCCCTAGAGATAATAACTAATGATAATTTCCCACATCATTTGCCTCCACTAATTCCTTGAGAGCCAGTGTCAAGTTTGCTTTGCTTTCTAATATTGACAGGGAGTAGGTGGCTTCTGGAGCCAGAATTCCTATATTTCAATCCCCACTCCACCTCTTACTAGCTCTGCTGCTTTGGGCAAGTTACTGACCTGCCTGTGCCTCAATTTCCTCATCTGTGAAATGGAATAATAATAGCAGCCTGCCTTTTAGGATAACTGTGAGGATTAGGTGAGCTGAGAGTCAAATGTGTTAATTCATGTAAGCCACATTGAATCCTGTCTGGCACTTGGGAAGAACAGGTAGGTATTAGCTGTTATTAGCATTGTAGGATGGTGTCTTCTCGCAGCAGTGCTTCTAGATTGCTCATCAGAACTACTTAACAAAATTTTTAAAAATTGTGATGCTTGAGCATCAGCCTAGACTTACTGAACTAGTAACTTGTGTCCCGTCATGGGTCCTTCCTAAAAAAAAAAAAAAAAAAAAAAAGAGTTTTACAAGTATTTTCTGGTATGCAGCCAAGTCTGAGGCTAACTGCTTATAAGAAGATATTATCAATCTATTTGATGACCAGTTTTGAATAGTTACAAACTAATTATATGCTAACAGTGGCCATGGTGTGTTTTGTTGACTCTAGACCACCATTCAATGTTAACATTTACCTGGAGATCTCAAGTGAGAGGCTGAGACTAATTCTGTCTGTGCCATTCACATGCAGTGGAAAAAAAAAAAAAAATGTGCGTTGGAAAGAGGAGCACAAAGCGTTAAAGTTTAGCTATGAAAATACAATGTAGACAAAGAGAGGAATCACAATTTCTGTTAAGCTCCTTAGAGTGAACACTCATTTTTTGTGGGATTGGTGGTGAACTGGTTGTGTCCATTCGAACCAGAACGTGCATCTGAATGTCTTTAGATCTTAGTTTTCCCCAAGATTTCCACTGCTCCTTACAGAGCAAAACTGCATTCTACTCAGGACAAACTTCTCAGATGACCCTCAGTATTATTGTTAGCTAAGATTTATTAAAAAGGCCCTTTGGGAGTCGAACACTATTGCATGGGCTTTGCATGATTTTATCACAAAAAATGCAATGCAGTAGGACCTATCAGTGTCACCATTTTACCTATAAGGGAGCTGAGGTCAAAGAGATTAAGCAACTTGCCCAAAGTCACAATATTTATAAGTGATACAGCCAGGATGTTAAGTATTTTAACCTTAAAGATGCAACTCCAGAGCCACATTCTTCACTGTTGCTCTGGGCTGCCACTCCTGCAACTGCAGTCTTCCGGATAGACCCTTTGTTTGTTTGTTTGTTTCTCTTTTTTTATTTTTATTTTTTTATTTTATTATGTTATGTTAATCACCATATATTACATCATTAGTTTTGATGTAGTGTTCCATGATTCATTGTTTGCGTATAACGCTCGGTGCTCCATTCAATACGTGCTCTCTTTAATACCCATCACCAGGCTATCCCATCCCCCCACCCCCTTCCCCTCTAGAACCCTCAGTTTGTTTCTCAGAGTCCATAGTCTCTAATGGTTCGTCTCCCCCTCCGATTTCCCCCCTTCATTCTTCCCCTCCTGCTATCTTCTTCTTTTTTTTTTTTATTAACATATAATGTATTATTTGTTTCAGAAGTACAGGTCTGTGATTCACACCAGATCCTTTTGAGAATAAACTCATCCCTTCATATAGACTACTTTTTCTGGGAATCGGAAATACTCTTACCTGGGCATTTCTTTCTCTCTCCTGACTTTTGTCTTCAGAAGCCACCCGAGCTGACCACTACCACACTTTCTTGGTTGAAATTGCTGTTCTTAGCATTTCAAGTTTGAGTGCAATGGAGAAGTGTTCTCCATTTCTTTTCTAAAAACTTACCATGGGAGAAATGCAACCATTTCTCCTTCAGGGTTCTTTCCTTTAGACATGATTAAATAATCCATATCAACAAATGTACTCAGCCAGCGATTCCTAAGAAATCATAATTCTCCTAAGTTTTAAAGGCTGCTGCTCACCTCAGATTGTTGAGATAAAATACTTGACCTTAAATTCAGCTTTAATCCTACCATCCTGATCCTCCGCTGCCTCTAGCACTTCTCAGATTTTCAACCCTTTGGCCTGACAAAGAGGTTTTTGTTTTTTGTTTTTTTCTCTATCCTTTCACTGTTTAGTGCTCAAGGCTTTCCACACAGAGGGGAGAGGGCACATAGCTTCTTCTTAGTGGTCATTAAACATGAACCTCTTCAAATTTTGAAAAAGTTGCCGATGTGGGGCTTTAATGAATTACTCTGTCTCAACTTATAGACCATTGGAGAGTTACATGCAAACCTACCCTGCACAACGAAGTTCTTAGAGTGAAATGATTTTGCCACTGGCAAGCATCCTTCCTGCTCCCCTTCATGGTAACCCCAGCTTCACTCTGAAGAGCTGTATGGCTCCTATTCTTAGATCTATTATTTGGGTAATATTGACCAGCCAGGCTGGAGGCTGAATCTATGAAGTCCTTTCTCCTGCCCACATTAATTTCATCTGGCCTGGGCTTGTGAGTCAGTTTGAACCAATGCTACATTGCAAATATTTGCTGGTATCTTCTGAGTAAGAAACTTCCTCTTTCTTCTGAGAGCTGTGGGGAAATACAGTCTTTCTTCTGGACATTGGGATATAAAATTGTAAAGCTTGGGACTGTTGTAGCTTTCTGATAGAGAAAAGCCAGTCTTTGAAAAGGGTATGATACTCAGAAAAGCACAGTAAAGATCTCTAATGATATTGTGAGAATTCAGATTGAATCATGTGAAGTCAGAGAATTCTGAACTTTTCAAATCCCTTTCATGCTTAAGGCTGTATTGTCTGGGATTTTGATTGCATACAACATAAAAAGTCCTAATAATACTTCAAGAAAGAAAGAGAAAAGTTTATCCTTAAATTCTATAATCCTTTAGAGTAGTTATTTTATTTTCATTTATTTATTTTTTAATTCACTTGTGTTAGTCACACCAAAGACACAGGAAAGTGAATTTCTTAGGTAATCAGATACTCAGAGGTGATATAATGACAAAAATTAAAAAAAAAACAAGGTATAATAAAACTCAATTTCTATTTAAAGGCTTTGAATTAGTCAATATGAGGATTAATGTGTATCTCAAAACAATGATGATAGTAATAGGAAGCTACTACTGGTCATTGTTGGTAAGTTATAATACTATATAAACTTTGTGATAGCTACAAATAAAGCCATGTTTGAAGAGTCGCATTTGAATTATAGATGTAGATTTTCAGAGTAAAGGTTACTGTTTTTTTGTTGCTTTTTGTATTCCAGTTTCAAAGAATTAGGTTCTCTTAATCATTTCATGAACTTTCTGTTGAATGCTTTTGGGCAATATATTTGCTAAGTGGTCATTCAGCCTGCATTTGAGTCCCATGAGTTCTAATTTTGATTGGTTCTATTATTTCCTGCTTCCTACATCAAAACACGAATCATTCCGTTGCTATCCTATTCCCTTGGTGCCATATAGAAATTCTATTTACACATGAAAGCCTTTTAGAAATTTAAACATATTTTTCATAAGTCTTTTTCCCCGCCAATCTCCAATGTCTTCTCTAGGACATATTCCCTCAACATCCTCAAGTTATTTGATTATTTTTTCACTATGTTATAAATATAACTGTTTTTCTCTTAAGCATGTGACTACTGTCTTAGAACAGGAAATTGGGGTAGAGAAGGTACTGAAAAAGATTGTAACTTCCTCCACTTTTATGGAGTGAGACTGTGAGTTCTAAGGGATACCTCTGAGCATATAGCTTTTTCAGATGAGATTACAGAATAGAAAATAAATGTTATTAACCTTGACAAAATAAAAGGTAAAATGACAGCAACAAATGAAGAGATGGAAGTGGGAAGAGTTGAAGGGTTGAGGAGTTAATATGCTTATCTGAAAAACTGGGAAATCAAGACATACTGTCTGTGGTTGATGTAGCAAGAGATAGAGATTTAGATATGGTATTTACAAATATACAAATACAACAAATAGAGTAATTAACAATTGTATTGCAACTATATTAGGAAAGGAGCATGATATAAATGAACATAGCATAGCAGAATTTCAATGTTTGATGTTAAATAATCCAATAAAATGAGCATATAGTCTCACGGATTTTTTAAAAATAGTTTATTGTTTGTAGCTATGGAGAAATAACAACAAAAAGTTTCCAAGTGCATGCATCTGAAAATCTGGACTCAGAGTGGAGAGGTTAATCAGACAATTATGGCGTTTAATTCTAAATTCCTCTGTATTTTTTTTAACCATTTGCATGTATTGCTTTTACTAAAAAATAATTATTCTGTTAGGTTCAGCAAACTGATTCTGTTCTTCCATTAAGGTCTCTTAAATTTGTGTTATATCTAAATTTTAATATTTCACTGTTAATAGAATAGAATACCCATTACAGGATTACTCTAAAATATTTAATGCGAGAGGAAAAGAGAAGTGTTTTTAACAGTAAGAAGTAAACTAAAATGCATTGCAAATAATTTTTTAGGTCTAGTAGACTTGAAGTAAAATTCAACCTTGATTTTAGGAAAGATTTTAAGCTGTATTATGCTTTCTTCATAATCAAATGCAAGCACAGAGTGGGTACATTAAACTTCAGGAAGCTTGAGAGTTAGTCACTTTTCTTCCTTGACACTTTATCCATTATCACAGTGGTTTCATTAACTGGATTTTGTTTTTCTTTTGTGCAATTTACCTTTAAGACAAGGTAGGTAGTGAGAGGGTTTTAGAATTAACAGTGGAAGCTAAACAAAATAGGTCTAAGTGGAGTAATTTTTGCCTATGTATATGTTAGAAGTTTTTACTAGTACAAAAATAATCAGTCTCATAATTTTGTCATAAAATTTGATTAGGGACATAAAACTGCAGATTATAATACTATTAGCGTGCAGAGCGTCTTCAGGGTTATTTTTTTAAATCTAATTTTGGAACGTGTCTCTTTTGGATACCAAAGACAAGACTTTTTGACCCTAGGGTAAGAATCTTTTATCTGAACTCTGTCTTGACTTTTCTAAGACTTACAATAATCAAGGCTTTGATTAAAAGCATAATACATTATTCAGATATGCATTATGTCCTTGATCTTATAATTGCAGAGCAGGAATCTCAAGAGATACATACAGTTGCCATATTATGCATAGACTCCTCAGAAATCATAATGACATTTGTAAAATTATTTCCACTAGCAGGACATTTTTTGTTTTGATTTTTGGTGGTGGGTGGGAGGATTAACTCAAAGAAACCTAACTATTAAGGCATTAGTGTTGTCTATAAATTGTTATCTCTCTGAGCTTTTACTTTAGGGATCATAATGTTATGTTGGACCGTGAACCCAGAGAATTAGATGTTGTCCTTGCATTGAAGTCAATTATCTAGGTATTAACTTATACATGAAGCATACTTTTTCCTATCTCCTGTACTTCCAATTAAAAGCCCTTGCTGCTTTAACTATGGGGGTGGGGGTGGTGAATAAGGAGAGGATCCTACCAAAGACACGAATGTGTGATCTGGAGGGCATACGGCAGGAGAGATGGCAGGAAAGCCAGTACACTACTTTTAAATGCATTTTCCTGTGGAGACTCTGTTATGAAACTTGGCTAACACATATGATGATGATTTTCATCTTTTTAGCCATATTGTGAGCTAAAGAGGCTTTAGGGCCTAGCCTGGAAAATTTAACATTTTATGTAATTTTGGTTTTCTAAGAAAACACAATCCAATTTCACAACTAAATGAACTTTTAAAAAGACATCTTGGAATATCATCAGTTCTTCCGTTTAAGGTCACTTTATACATGTGTGTATGTATGTTTGTGAGTAGTCATATTGGGGGGTATATGTATAAATATATGTGTATAAATAATAATAGAAATATTATTTATACATATTATTATTATATTGTATTAGTCTGTGAGAGCTGTTATTATCAAGTTCAGTTGGCTAACTGAAGGAATCTTGGGCAGCTTATCGAGAGTTGTCATAAGTATTAAAATGTAATCTGAATGACTTCACAGTGATGAAATTATAATTTTGGTAGTTAATAAAGCAATAGAAAGTCTTGTGTGAATGTATGTTGATGACCGTGTGGGAGAATAATTCTCTCTAGGTGCACTTTGAAATCCTGGCATGTCATAGAAGCTTTGTCTGATTTGTTGCTGTTGCTTTCTTGACAGAAATTCAATTTAGGAAGGAAGCCCTGAGACCAACGCATCTGTTGCCTGGCTTTGTGAAGCATGGCACTGAAAAGTGTTTCACACCTATTAGCAATCATGATGAGAGATGTTAGTGATGATGGCACACATGTATATCATCACCCTCTAACTTTATTTAGGGTGACATGGGATTGTGCCCCTCTAGTAATGACTCCAAATGGGCTTAGATAATTTTGCCACATACAGAGACAATCAAAATCATAGACCATATAATGTTATTCCTTAGACCACATTTTTTTAAAGGCTTTTTGTTATCTGCTTCTTTGCAGGCTTCCTTTACCTTCATTTGTGTTCTGGTAATGACAAAGAGTCAATTCTAAATGGTTTTCGCCATAAGCATGTGTATTTGAGCGTTCTCTGCTTCTCACTTACAGAATCAGCATCTAGTTGAGCAGATACGTCCAAAAAGATTGATTTGTCTAGCATTGCTTTCCATCCACCTAAATTCTTGTTCAGTTGGAGTGACTCATATTGATGAATCCTGGTGCACTCTGTGATTTGTCCTTGACTTCTCCAAGACTGTGAGAGATTCACCTAACTTTATTATTGCTATTTACAATTTGTCTTTTGACAATCACATTTTCTGAACTAAGCTACATTGGTGAAAGTAACCCTCTGGCATTTATACTGCTTATGCTAAGATTAATTCAATCCAAAATAGTTTTATGAAAAACTTACTGAATGTCTGGCTGCAGAAGTTGCTCCATGTCTTGCAGGAAAAAAGATAAATAACTATATGACAGAATAATGCAGACATGTATAAAGTCTTAATGGAGTATCTATAGTGGAGAAAATAAAAACTTGGCCTTTCATAGGAAGAGATTGGATCAGAGTAGTCAGGGAAAATGCCAGTAAGGTAATATTTGAGCTAGAATTTTTTTTTCCTTACACTTTTATTTCAGGTCTCAGCCAGAATTCCAACCAAATTTCAGTTCCCCCTTCTTATGGCCTTGGGAAATTTCTTTTTTTCTTTTTTTTTTTTTTTGACTTCATCTTTTTTTTTTTTTTAATGTTATGTTAATCACCATACATTACATCATTAGTTTTTGATGTGGTGTTCCATGATTCATTGTTTGCGTATATCACCCAGTGCTCCATGCAGTACGTGCCCTCTTTAATACCCATCGCCAGGCTAACCCACCCCCCCGCCGAACCCTCAGTTTGTTTCTCAGAGTCCATAGTCTCTCATGGTTTGTGAGCTAGAATTTGAAGGGAAAAAACTATTTTCATTGCCTATAGTAAGCACTGTATGTTTCCTGATTAAAGATTTTTTTTTTTTTTTAGGGGAAAACTACTCTGAATGTCTTTGAGAACACAATTCTGCTTTTGTATTGGTATAAATGTGAAAGGAGGTAGTAGGGTTTTGTTGCTGTTGTTGTTTTTCAAATATGGATCCTTCAGGTGGGATCCTTCACATTAGGATAATGACTAACAGTATCCTCTTTCTTCAGCTATGGTTCAGGAATCCATAAATAAAACCATAGAGTAAAGTAAAGATTGGTAGCCTGAGACAATTTAGGAGTTTTATTGGCTACTTGATGGCCAATACCAAGGTCCAAACTTCTGTCACTATAAAGATTTTATAAGTTGAAACACTAATTTTCTTATAACTCTATCTTTCACTCCCATGACATTCTATTAAAAAATAGATTAACAAGATTTGTTTTTGTTTAAAATCTTTTTATATTCCACATAGGCTAAAACCATATTCCTTAGCACTTCAAGATCCATATCAATAATCCCAATTGATCCCCATCAATGGTTTCAGCCTAAGTGGACATTAGGTCCCCCAAGGAAATTAGTAAAAATGAAGAGTCCTGAACTTAATATTGGATGTTTTGCTGTAGTAGGTCTGGGGAACAAAAATAAAATACTTTTAATATGTAATTTAGGTGATTATGATTCAGTCTGTCTATGAAATGGGGCCTGGAAACCATTGATCTAGATTTTGTACATCATCTAGTGAAATATACATTTCTTACATTTTCCAGTCTGTTCTTTTGTTCTCAGGGGCTGTAACTGACCCCCAAACAAAAGTATCTCAGAACTTAAAACTTACTGCAACCCAGTTGGTGCGAGGGAGAAACATAACAATGAAATTCATTATGTGGACTAATAACCAGTCAGCCATTTTTGCCTTGAGCAGCCCTGGCAGAAGATGATGGGGGAATAAATGTGAATGTTTTATATTCTTCCTTGTTAACTTCCAATTCTGTTTTCATGTGAAACATCTGGATGATTAAGAACTTATTAATATTCTGCAATAGGAGACTCTCAGTTTATCAAGGTTGAAAGTCTTACTGTCAAGGTATCAGGATTGGCATCCCCAGTTATAACTGAACTGTCCTATGATATGTCTCATGTCACATTATATATATATGTATTTTATGTTTATGTATATATATTTTTTCAATGTATATACTTTTAATGGTAATTTCCCTTTTGCTATAAAACCTCCTCCTAGTCCTGTAATTCCTTTCAAAGTCATTCACACTAGACACCTGGAGGCTCCCCCCTAACTTTTGATTCCCAGGGGACCCCCTTCATCTGTTCCTCCTCTCGACTTCCCTGCTTGAATGTGTGACAACACATTCTATCCAGTGATTCGGAGAAAACGCCAGGAGTCTTTATGGTATTTTTCACTTGTAACCCGCTTTCAGTTTCAACTATCTGAAACACTTATTCATTTAACTCCATAATGTATCCTGAATCAATTCACTTCTCTCCACTCGGCTGCCACCATATGCCACTGCCATTGCTTGAGTTTCCATTGTTGCCTACCTCCAGGCCATTATCCACAGAAAAGCGAAAGGAGACTTCATGAAAACAAAGTATGAAACTGTCACTGCCTCAGTAGTGACTTTCCAGTAGATTCTGATTGCATTAAATAAAATGCAAAATCCTTACTTTACCTGCTAGGCCTTCAATAATATGGCCTCTGCCCATCTCTTTGACCACATTTATACTATCACATTCCCACAAGTCCATTTTGATCCAGACACACAGGCCATAATTCTGCTCTTTGGACATTCAAGTTCATACCCTCTGGGCCACTGCTCTTTGCTATCTTCTGAGGCGCTTTACTCCTGACTGAGTCCTCGTTCATTAGGTCTAAGTTCAAGAATCAACCCTCTCAGAGAGCCTTCTCTAATCAGCCTAACTATAATTCTACCACTCCATTCTCTCTCTCAATATTTTATCCCATTTAATTGTTTTATGAAATTTAAAATATTTTTTATTCTTTTATTTTATTTTTTCTTAAAGATTTTATTTATTCATTTGAGAGACAGAGAGAGCACAAGCAGGGGGAGAGGCAGGGGGAGAGGGAGAAGCAGACTCCCCGCTGAGCTGGGAGCCCGACATGGGGCTCAATCCCAGGACCCGGAGATCATGACCTGAGCCGAAGGCAGATGCTTAACCATCTGAGCCACCCAGGTGCCCCTTAAAATATTTTTTAAATTATATATTGCTTTAGGGGCTCCTGGGTGGCTCAGTCAGTTAAGTGTCTGCCTTAGACTCAGGTCATGATCTCGGGGTCCTGATATAGAGCCCTACATCAGGCTGTCTGCTCCTGGGGAGTCTGCTTCTCTCTCTTCCTCTGTGCTCTTTCTCTCTCTCTCGCAAATAAAATCTTAAAAAATATATTGTATATTGATTTAATCAAAATTTACTCCCCATAAAATGTAAGACTCTTTTTTTATTATTATCATATTTCCTCACCCTGGAAAAGTGCCATAAGTTGTAGGTATGCAATAAATATTCATTGAATAAATAAATACATTTCAGTGCATGATAACTTGAATTCTTGACTTTCTTTTTTTCCATCTAAAACCTCCTGAACTGTGAGAGGAATTCAGTATGTTTTCTTTTGCTAAGCTCTCAATTAGAACATTCTAATAATTCTCCTTTCCCCAGTTTTGATCTCACTGCAATTTATCTTCCACAGAATTTACCAAAGTTAAATTTCTAAGCCAATAAGATGATAGACTTTTACAGGTTCCCAAATCAATAACATAAAGTCAGAAGTCCTGAGTAAGACCTAAAGATATTTTATAGTTTTGTCTCCATTTTTATTTTTACCCTTATTTTCTGCTGTTTCCTCCATATGAGTAGTATCAGGCATAACATCTTACTTTGTGATCTGTGTCTTTGCTCATGGTTAGTACATTACTCCTTTAGAGGTTCTCCTCTTGTCAGTTCTTCCCTCTTTGTGGGCGGCTAGTGGTTTGTACAAGTCTCTACTTAACATTTATTACTCCATATGGTAATTATTTCTTTATAAGCTATTCTAGCCCTGCAGACTAACAGTGATCGGCTTATGTTCCATATTTGCAAACTTGAAGGAGTGATGGATGGATGGTTGGAAGGATGGATGGATGGATGGATGAATGGATAGATGGATGGATGGATGGAAAATATCTTCCTTCTAATCCCTAATCATCATGTGGACAGGATCCTTTTTTTTTTATTCTTATGTTAATCCCCATACATTACATCATTAGTTTTAGATGTAGTGTTCCATGATTCATTGTTTGTGCATAACACCCAGTGCTCCATGCAGAATGTGCCCTCCTCAATACCCACCAGCAGGCTAACCCATCCCCCCAACCCCCTCCCCTCTAGAACCCTCAGTTTGTTTTTCAGAGTCCATCGTCTCTCATGGTGGACAGGATCCTTTCTAAATCATCTGGGTGTCCCCTTGACACAGGGCCTTAAACATGTTAAAGGCTTAGCGCTATTTATCAAATGAATAGATAAAATAACTAGGTACTTATTAAATAAGTGGCTAAAGAATAGTATTCTCATACTTTTCTCTAAAAGAGATTTATCCTCCTCTTTAAAAAAGTATAGTGTCCTATGTTCTACACCTGTGTCCTCTAATATAGTAGCCACTAGTCAATTGATTCTAGAGAATGCTTGGAATATAGGTAGTCCAAACTGAGATGTGCTGAAAGTATAAAGTACATATGTGGACTCAGTAGAAAAAAGGAGTGGAAATTATCTAAATAATAATTTTAAATGGATTAAATATTGAAATGTTAATGATTTGGATATATTAAGCTATATAATTAAAATTAATTCACCTGTTTCTTTTCACTTTTTTTTTTTTTAAAGATTTTATTTATTTATTTGACGCAGAGAGAGAAAGCACAAGTAGAGCGGCAGGCAGAGAGAGAGGGAGAAGCAGGCTCTCCACTGAGCAGGGAGCCGGACGTGGGGCTTGATCCCAGGACTCAGGGATCATGACCTGAGCCGAAGGCAGCCACTTAACTCACTGAGCCACCCAGGCGCCCCTCTTTTCACTTTTTTGATGTGGCAACTAAAATTTAGAATTACATATATGACTTGCATTTTATTTGTATTTTATTACAGCTGTGGTTGTCTTCTTTATAGCATGTCTTGTTTGTTAATAGCAGTTATTTCTAAATCTCAGTGTTTATGCCAGTGATGCTACTCTGTTCCTAGGAGTGCCTCCTTCTATCACATTTTTTATTATTATCATTATTTATTTTTTGCAGGATAAAATAGTTAAATCAGATAAGTGTCATATAGCTTTTTATTTGTGTCTCTAATTAATCAGTAACCCTCCCAAGACATAATTATCAAGTGACCCCTTCTCTGTTTTACCTCCACTGCCTGAAAAATCTAGGGATTATTATTACAAAGTTTTGGAATATGCCCAATGTTAGTATCAGAAAAAATCCATTGCTTTCATTTCCTTTATTTAAATTTCATTCAGTTTATCTTTAAATGTCTTCTTTTGCATTGTATTTTATTTATAAGCTGTGTACATGGTTTGAGACATTTATGAGGTTTATGTTTACTGTTTATTTATGGTAAGGCAAATTTGATTCTTGAAAACTTTTATTTATTGTTTTCTTTAGTCAAGTGAAAGTTGTGGTTCTAAATAAATCTGCTTATTCAGACACAGGTATTTACCTTTTAAACATCCTAAGTTTAGGACCACCTTTGTCTAGGGGTATAAGAGGAAGAGGATTTTGGAGTTGGGGGATAAGTCCAAGGTCAAGAATAAAGAGGCTACTTCACTATGCAGAATCAGCCATTGGGATATATTTATCAAATCTGTTCATCCTCCTCACCTCTAATACCATGTCTTTTGCTAGGGCTTTATGATTTCTTACCTGGATGACTTCAGTAATCTTCTAACTGCTCTATTTTCCTCCAGTACTGTCTCCATCAAATCCATTTTCCACGTGGCTACCAGAGAGATGATTAAATATGTATCATCTAAAAATACCACTTTCCTAAGAAAGAACCTCTGTTAATCATTAACTATGAGCTCATTAAGTACAGAGATGAAATCTAAACCCCTTGAAAGGTGATTACACATGGCCCCCTTGTAATTGAGCTTTTGGCTGCCTCTCCAACGTTGTGTCTTGCTTACTACTTTCTATTTCCTGCCATATTTTCTAGCAACACCAGTTACATCTTCCTCTTTCTCCTCTCCATACTCTGTTCTTCTGTCTGTCTTTGCTGAATACTTTTGTTGCCCTCCCCTTAATAACCTATAGATTTAGCTATCATTGCTATACCAAATTTTATTGTGAATCTGTTCATTATAAATCTCCCCACAAAACTGTTTGTTTTATAAGGCTGAGACCTTGTCTTATTTTGTGTGGCTTATTTTCCTCATCAGAAAAATGAGAATGACATATTACTTTGTAGGAGGTTAATACAACTTTGAGTTGTATTAACTCAGTCAATAGTCAGTGCTCATGAAGTATTAGTTATATTGTGATTATTGTTGTCTTATTATAATTATCAATAGTAGCAGTAGTTTGTTATTATCACATGTGACAGTGACACATAGTAGGCACTCAGTAAATGTGTGTAGACTGAATAAGGACCAGTTGATAAACTACATTGAGGAATCCAGGAATACAGGGTAGGAAAAGAACTGAACTGAATTAAAAGCAAAATACTGAAAAAGAAAGCATGAGGCCAGAAATTTCCAACTGAAACTAGCAATGCCCCATCCTAGCCTGAACCTTGATCACTCAATTTGTCCCCTGAGCAATCATTTTTCACGTAGTCATTGTTAAGTCCCCTCAGAGACCGTAGTATTAGGTGATGTTAGGACTAAAGGAGCATATGTAGTGCTGACATGGGACTTTTCAGTGTAGCCTCTACAGCAATATTCTGATTTACTTCCTATAGTTCTGTTCTACTAATTTAGCTCTTTTCTACTTACACAATACTTAGGGTATTTTTTTTTTTTTAGCAACAAATAAGGATGGTAGCAATTTTTACTAAGTTTCCAATTAGATGAAAGAGGAGATATATCATATAGTTTCTAAAAACTGAATTAATAACCAAAAGATCATTCCAGAAAAAGCTATAAAAAGAGTAAGAATAATAACCATAGTAGTTAATAGTTGGTTCTTTCTTTGTGTTTGGCACTTATGATATTATTCAGTAGACATAATAAATGTATTTACCTAAAGGATAGACTGAATTCCTGGGCTTTCAACTGTTTATTATGAGAAAAATAGGACTTAGAGTCAGAAAATTAATCTGTATATTGCATTTACATAAAACTAAATGTAAAATTATTTCATACATAGTTTTATAAATATGTGTAACAATGTGTAAAATCTAATAAGATTAGGTAATACTTACTGAGCATTTATTATGTTTTCATGTTCAATCTTCACAACAATATAGGGCTAAGATTAAGTATGTCTCCTGGAGTCATGAAGTCATAGAACCACAAGATTCAAACTAGATCTGCTTGACCCTGGAGTCTTATATCTGAAGCACTGCACTAACCTGTTTTAGTCACTTATGTGTGTATGTGTGTATTGCTTATTGAATATTTATGCCTATGGTGTGCTAGTCATACTTTAGATGAGTGTCATATATTTTCATTACTTCAAATGCCCTCTAGTGTCATAGTTTCATAATCAGTTATCACAGTTTGACTTCCTAATTTCTTTGAATCTGTACATATTTTAATTGCATGTGAATACTTTTTATAACGAGACCCATAAATGTATTAGCTGGTTGAATACTAAGAAGTAGAATTTTTTTTTATTTTAAATAACTTTGTCTCTGTCGTGCTGCAAGGGGTACTTATAATAATAGTAATTAAGGATTTGATAAATAAGCCCATATATCCTCTTTACATTTTCTGTATGACTTTATAAACACTTATCAAGTCCCTTCTAGACTGTCCTAGTTCCCCATCAGAGTCAGAATTTTCAGTGTGTCGGTATAACAACAAAAACAGGAAAAATGATGGTTTTCTAAAAGAAAAAGAGGAAAGAAAAATGGTTTGTGAAAGTTCAGAATAAAAGAAAGAATATCAATAAATGGGATTTCAACTGGAAAAAATGAAAATATCCATATCCTTCATAAGAGCCAATTTAATTACATTTCAGGATATAGGGGGGTTTGTTGTTATGGTTGTTGGTGACCTATTTTTAGGTCACAAACCTTGGGGGAGTATTTAATGAAAGCTAGGATTCTTTTCTCCCAAGCAAAATGCAAGTATGCAAATAAATACAAACTCTTTTCATATATCTCAGAGAATAGGACCCAAAGGATGGACTTTAGGTTAATAACTTCTGACTGAATCTATAAATTAGGATTCACTTTACTGAATTGCACTGGGTTTCCACTATCTCCTGCTGAAGATTTTTTCTTCTAACCTATAACATTTCTTACTGCTTCAGCATTGATATTTTCTCCCATCATTTTTATAATGCTGATACAAAGCTCTCCAATGCTGCTAGAAATTTCCATTCCAGTTAAAAAATATTAGAAAAAAATCCAGGCTTTCAGAAATTGTCCTACATGCCAGTACATTATTTGGGCATTGTTTCAGAATGATCACTGCATATTTCTTCAGTTCCAACAGTGTTTCTGTATATCTATAGTGACAAAATCAGTAAATGTCAGCTTCTTGAAGGATATTGTATCAACCTTCTATCCTAGTTTTCAAACTAGAATGATACACACTCTTTCTGTATTTTAACTTTCTGACATGTTCACATAAAACATTTTATTGAAATTCCTTGAAGATTTGGATGATATATCTTAATAGGAGTGTGTATAATTTTTTCCTATGTTTTTGTATTTTCCCCATTTTTTATGAATTTTTAGTTATTGGAAAATGCCACCGACCTTTGGTGACAAGGTGTAAAATGCATCTTAATTATAACATTTTACTCATTTATTTATTGAACATATGTGCCCCAGAATTTGTTAGATATTTGGAAAACAATGTGATTGATCCAAAAGGGATTCTGCCCCAGTATGGCCTACAGTTTAGAAAATAGCTAATAAACTGTCAAGCTACAAAATGGACCTGTAATTATGATTTGTGATAAATGGAAATGAGGAAAAGACAGGTGAGATAGAATAATTTATGAAGAGGTCCACTTCTTTGAGAAATATATATTTGGGGTAATATTTATTTATGACTCTTGGAGGAATATGTATATTTAAGCTTAGGACAGTAGAATGACTAGGATCTGGCCAGATGAAATGGAGAATAAAATTCCCATCAAAGAGTAAAACCTGACTTAACGCTGGAAAGATGATGGCAACTTTACGGAACTGAATGAAAGCCAATGTATCTACATATATAAGTCACTGGGAGAATGTCAGACAATGAGGTTTGAAAGGTAGGCATGGTCCATATTGTGCAGGGTGTTGAGGGACATGTTAAAGAGTTTGTATTTCATTTAAGTGTGATGATGACCATTTAATGGTTTCGTACTGAGGAATTATACCATCATAATTCCATTTTTAAAATATCATTTGAGGGGTACCTGCGTGGCTCAGTCAGTTAAGAATCCGACTCTGATTTCGGCTCAGGTAATGATCTCAGGGTTGTGAGATCAAGCCCTGCATTGGCTCTGCACTGACATGGAGCCTGCTTAAGATTCTTCCCTCTCCCTCTCCCTCTGCCCCTCCCCAGTTTGCGCACATGCATGCACTCTTCCTTTCTCTCAAATAAATAAATTAAATAAATTTAAAAAATAAAATAACTAAAATAAAATATCATTTGAATGGTTTGTGAAAAATTGGAATTGGGCAAATATGGTGGCAGGGAAATCATTTAGGAGGCTATTTTTCTATTACTGGCAAGAGTATTATGGTGATTTAAGCTATGAAGGTATAGTGATGATAGATAGAAGGTGGATTCATGATATATTTAGAGAGTATAGTTGACAGACTGAAGGTGGGGACAGTGTCAGAAATGACTCCTAAGTTTCTGCTTTAAATAAATTAATGGATGTGAGCATTCTTAATGGAGATATTGAAAACTAAAAAAGTGGTAGTTTTGATAGTTCAATTTCGGATATGCTAATCTTGATGTGTCTTTGAAACATTCAAGTAGATATATCAAGTTGATAGCCCAAAGAAGAGATTAGGGCTTGATACAGAAATGTATAAGTGGTATTTAAAGCCATGGTCCTAGATGAGATTTCCTAAGGTGAAAGTAAGAAAGAAGAAGTGAACTCAGAGGAGCACTTGAAGACTTTGAAAGCATAGGTCAAGGAAGACAATCCAGAAAAGTAAATTGAGGAGAAATGATTAGATAGTTAACAGGATAACCCAGAGACAGTAGGGCAAAAAAAAAACAGGAGAAAAGAGTAGTAATCTGTGAGTGATTTACCAAGGTGAGGACTGCAAAACATCCACTGAGTTTGGAAAAAGGCATCATTGGTAATACTCACCACAGCAATTTTGCTAAAATGCTAGGTTCAGAAGTCAGATTGAATTGAGATTAAAATTAAATGAGAAGCAAAGAAGTGGAGACAGAAAGTAGGGCAATTTTTCAAGAACCTTTGCCTTTGAAAGGGTACAAAGTGTTTGGGGAGAAGGTACCATTTTGGACATAGGCAATCAAGCAAACATTTCAAACATATATTCCCTTCCTCCCCCATTTCTTCTTTTTTAAAGTCAATAGATACTGCTAGAGCAAGTTTTTTTTTTAAAGAGTTTTCCTATTTTTTTAAGACTTTATTTATTTATCAGAGAGAGAGAACAAAAGAAGTGGGAGTGGCAGGCAGAGGAAGAAGCAGGCTCCCCAATGAGCAAGAAGCCTGATGTGGGGCTCGATCGCAGGACTCTGGGATCATGACCTGAGCCGAAGGCAGATGCTTAACCGGCTGAGCCACCCAGGCATCCCTACTAGAGCAAGTTTAAATGCCTAGAGAAATAATCCAGTGGAGTATATACAGGGAGGTTGCAGATGTAGGTATATAACTCCTTCAATAAAATACAGTGATTATTAAGAATTGTGCATGTTCCTTTCCAAATTTTTTCCACTTTGGTATCTACTTTTTAAAAATCACAATAGTAGAAATAAAACAGCATAAATATCCAAATATTCTGCAATCTTATAATACACAGAAAGTTTAATGTTCATTTTGGATATTGAAATCAAAGGACTGAGCCAGTAATTGAAGATTGTTTTTCAGATTGGTTTAAAGAATAAGAATGGTGATAGTTGGTATAAAGGTGAAGAAGTGTGGATTTAGATGCAGAAACAATCAGTTTTCTTTATATTGAGGCTGAAGTTGCCAAGTCACTTTTAGTTTGAAAGTAAATGTTGCAGACAGACTAGCAGAAAGCAGCTTGCGGATATAAATGAAAAACTCTCTTCACGAAGTCAGATTCAAATTAATAAAATATACATATAGTAGATACCAGACTAGAAAATAGAAAAGAACAGTTAGGCAGGTATGGGGAATGAGGAGGAGAGGAAGATAATTGTTCTTCATAGGGAGAAAGGAAGAGGAGTAGGCAAAAGGCAGATGGTGAGGATTTGGATGTTGATATACCAGGAGGAGATGGTAACTGAACTAAACCTGGGAAGTCCTTTTCTGAAAGTCCTGGAACTGAACTAAACCTGGAAGTCCTTTTGTTTGCTTGTTTATTTGCTTAAGATTTATTCATTTATTTGAGAGAGAGGGATGGGGAGGGGCAAAGGGAGAGGGCGCGAGAGATCATCTCAAGCAGACTCCCTGCTGAACGTGGAGCCTGATGTGGGGCTGGATCCCATGACCCTGAGATCGTGGCCTGAGCCAAAATCAAGAGTCAGGCACCCAGAAAATCATGTTTTTATAACAAGATGGCTCATCTTTAAATAACAAGATAGATGAGATGAAAAAATATTTGTTAGCATTTATTTTATGTTTACCTAAAATTATTCACATGTTCCAATTTGTTCATAATTATTTGAGAAGAGTTAGAGTAATAGTCATTCTCATGTGCCTCCCTCTCCCCATCTGTTCTATTCCTGTCTTTTCCCTCTTTTCACTTCACAAATTTTTCTTTATTTTCTCATTCAGTTAAACAATTTTAACTTTCACTTGTCCAGATCTCTCTTTTGAGGTCCAGCTCAAAATATCCCACTGATATCCTTACATAAATTTATCAATCCCAATTATGAATCCACAAGAGGTTCCTTTCTGTGACTAGCTCTACGATTCAAACTGTTCACTAAGATGGGGTACTAGGAAATCTCCCTTCTTTTTCCTCTCTCCTATAACTGATAACTAATCCTTCATCAAATGAGGTCAGTCTTTGCTTTTGTCCTAAGCTTGTCTTGAATCCCAACCCTAATCTCCCATCTCCTTAATTTAAACCCTCATCATTTATTACATGGTGTACTGAAACATTCTACCTAGTGATCCAACATGTGGACCCTGCTTGTGGTGCTATTGTTCTTATTTTTCATTCTCAGTCCCATCTTATTTAAAAAACATTATTCCAGTTCATGATTAGGGGAACCATCCTTTCCCTACTATCAGTCTATGTGATTGGAGCGAGATTGCTGCCAGCTTCCTATCCTGAGGGATGGGCTTGTGATGGGTGTGCCATTAAGAGCAGCCTGTTACCCTAGCCACAGTATTAGATTCAGGAATGGCACATGACTAAAGATGATCTATGAGACACTCACTAAACTTTTAATTTCGGTTGTTTGCGGAAATGTCAAGTTTTTTGGAAGTATTGCTGGGTTGGGTAGAATATTCAAGCCCAAAATTTCTGGTGGCTAATTCTCTAACCATGTGTAAAGAGATAAGTTAACATAGAGGAAAATCGAACCTAGACAGAGCAGAGGGTTGCAACTTTCAGCCCCATCCCCTGATCTCCATGGAGAAAAGAGGGACTGGAGATTGAGTTCAATCACCAATGGTTAATGACTTAATCAACCATACCTATGAATGAGGACTCTATAAAAACCCAAAAGGACAGGGTTCAGAGAGCTTCTCTGTTGGTGATCACATGGAGATGTGGAAAGGATGGCATACCTGGAGAGAGAATGGAAGCTCCATACCCTTCCCCCTATGCCTCCCTCAGTGCATCTCTTCCATCTGCCTGTTCCTAAATTATATTCTTTTATAAAAGGGCAATCCAGTAAATAAACTGTTTTCTTGAGTTCTGTGAGCTTCTCTGGCAAATTGATCAAACCTGAGGAGGGGGGTTGTGGAAACCTCTGATTTATAGTGAATCAGTCAGAAGCACAGGTAACAACCTAGACTTGTGATTAGTACCTGAGGTGGGGGGTGGGCAGTCTTGTGGAACTGAGCCCTTAATCTGTGAGGTCTGATCCCAACTCCAGATAGATAATGTCAGAACTGAGTTAAATTTTAGGACACCCAGCTGTGTCCCAGAATTGCTTGATATGTAAAAAACTATCACACATTTGTTGATCAGAACTAAAAAGTGAAGTAGAGTATTGAGAGTAGAAGATCCCTAAGTCTATTCTTGTGTTCCATAATTATTCTTTCTCTCTTTTGTTCAGCTTCATTGTTTTCCATTATTTTGTCTGCTGTCACTAATTCATTCCTCTGTTTCTTCTAGCCTGCTGTTTACTGCATCAAGCCTGTTTCCAATCTCATTTACTGCATTCTTCATCTCTGATTGATTCTTCTTTAACTCTTTTATCTCTGTGGTAAGGGTCTCCCTGATGTTTTTTCCCAAGCCCAGTGAGTATCCTTATGATTGTTGCTTTAGATTTTCCATTAGGCATGTTACTTATATCTGTTTCATTTAGATCTCTGGCCGTGACCTCACCTTATTTTTTCATTTGGGATGAATTCTTCTGTCTTGGCGTTTTGTTTAAGTCTCTACCTCCTTCTCTGTGTTAGAAAAACCAGTTATGTTTCCTGCTCCTGAAAGGAATGGCTTTCTGAAGGAGAGGTCACGTAATGCCCAGGGCCTGGTGCTTCAGGGAGTGTCCCCAATGTGTGCTGCCAGAACTCTGCTGCTGTGTTTTGGCGGCTCTGTCCTTCAGGCCAGGTGTCTGCAGAGGCTCTCCTTGCCTGCAGTGGGCAGTGTTTGGTCCTTGGCCAGAATGAGGCAAGTTTTAACTAGATGTGTTCTGGTCTGCTTGTTAAAGACACACTGGGGGAGTGTTTTTCCTTTACAGTTTGATATTCAAAATAGATTTGGAGTATGTCATCATTATCAACTGTCAGCTGAAGGTGTGACTGAAGGGTCTTTGTTCTTACAGCCTACAAACCTAATTATATTGCATAATGGAACATTAGAGAGTCATTTCCCTTACATAGTTCTATAGCCATCATTTTCTAGGTATAAAAATTTACTGGCTTTTGAGTATTTTCATTTAGTAAAATTCATGTATTTTCATTCAGTAAAATTCATGAAATAGAGGAGCCACTTTTCATATGAGACTATCAAGCCCTTGAAATATATAATTAATCCTAATTGTGACATTCTATAAATGTAAAATAGACACTGATTTTGAAAACAATACAAAAAAAGGAATGTAGAAAACCTCAATAATTTTTATATTGATTATATGTTGAAATGATATTTTGGACATACTAGGTTAAATAAAATATATTAAAAGTAAAAGAAAAAATAAGTTAGTGAAGATGTAGTTTTTTGTAGAGTCTTTTCCCCTATATGAAGCATTGTTTTTTGTTAATTATTTTTCTTATTATTGATTATGATAATATATTATGAATTTGAAGTGTGATTAGTTTAAAAATGCTCCAAATATTGCCCTTTAATTTTTAAAGTGAGGTTAAACAAGGATGATCCAAAATATTACAATAGGACTTCTTTTTTTGTTTGTTTTTAATACATTGCAATTTGGTATAGATAGAACTTCCAGGATAACCACTTTTTTTTTTTTAAAGATTTTATTTATTTATTTGACAGAGAGATACACAGTGAGAGAGGGAACACAAGCAGGGGGAGTGGGGGAGGGAGAAGGAGGCTCCCTGCAGAGCAGGGAGCCCGATGTGGGGCTCGATCCCAGGACCCCGGGACCCTGGGACCATGACCTGAGCCAAAGGCAGACGCTTAATGACTGAGCCACCCAGGCGCCCTGTAGGATAACCACTTTTTATAGATTTTTATCAATGTTTTTGCATATACATATTAAGAAGAAAATACAAAAATAATTTATTCCCCTTTCTTAAAATTCTTTATAGATAGCAGCTATATTAAACACTTTATATTTCTTTTTTTTAATTAAGTTATTCAAGTTTCTTCTGTCTTCCTAAAATGCTTTTATATTTTATATTATTAGAGGTTAAAAACAAACAAACAAAAAGAACTTATTTGTTTTACCTCTTATAAACACCGTCTCTGAAAAACGTAATAAATAAAATTTAAACTTCAATTTCCAGTGATGAAATTCTCACTATTTAGTACACAACTCACATGTAACTTCTTATTTGGAAACATAAAACTGAGCAAAGTATCATTTCTGGAGGGAATTACATCTGGCTGTACATTTGGAAACCAACTCAGTGTGTTTGAAGGGAAGATATAATTGTGTAAATTAGTGAGAAGAAAGGTTATCAACATTTTTACATTTATATTTTAATTTTATGTATCAGATGTTCTATTCTAATTTATATACCTCTTGATTTCAGTGACATCAAGTGATACCATACACATGTTCTGGCAGTTGTTATTCTCATGAATTTTATAGACCATGCTGACTCTGATGATTCCCTTATGTATACAAAGCTTTAGAAAAATCTATCAAACAAAACAAAACAAAACAAAACCCAAAAGCCCTGGCTGAAGAATCAACATTCCAGTAGTATGAGAATTACGCAATGTTAAGATTAAAATAATTTTCATTTTTCAAGATTCAAAGAGAAATTGAATGCCAATGGCTAAAAACAAAAACCCAAACAAAACAATAACAATAAATTAAAACTGCATAGAAGTATTTAATGTAGAGAGTAAAAAAAAAAAAAGCCCTTCTCAGGAAAACATTTTAAAACTTATTTTCAAAAGAGTTTGTGTGAACAGAATTTGTGTATACTTAATCACCTCTAGAATTCATTAATAATATACAAAATCATCCAGAATAAGATCCTAGCTGAGCAGTAGGAGTCTAGGTGTTATATATTGCAAGGAAAGACCAGGAATATCTACTGAAGCAGGAAGCATCCAACCAGGACATGGTATGGTGCCAGGGGGACATTTCAGTTTCCAGGACACCAGGATATCACATCAGATACGCATCAGATACTACATTCCAGGAAATAAAAATAATAAAAAATTGGCAAAAGAGCTAGTCAATAAAAGGTCAGATACATAGATCAGTGAACCCAAAGAATGATCTGACTTTCATTAGCATAGTTTTGGTAGTAACGTGGGACATGGCATTCAACCAGGATTGTATTTATTCATTTTAATAAAACTCTATGAAAGGTGATTCTCTACATATTCTACTATCAGCCATAGACAGAAATATGGCAGCAACCACATGTCTTCCTCAGTCTTCATACCTTCCCTCTCTACTGACTCTTTCCTCAGCCTATGAACACTCTCATATCACATCTATCATATGAACAACCAGATAAACAAACATACATACAAGAAATATGCCCTCCTTTGACCCCAGATCCTCCAGTTGTTGCACTATTTCTCACTTTTTCTTAACGGCCAAAATTCTAGAGAAAGTAATTTTCAATTGACTGTCTCTACTTACTTAGCTTCAATTCATTACTC
The DNA here is from genome assembly GCF_011800145.1 of Mirounga leonina. NCBI lineage: Eukaryota > Metazoa > Chordata > Mammalia > Carnivora > Phocidae > Mirounga > Mirounga leonina. The sequence continues at coordinate 74,861,304 of NW_023270377.1, read as the reverse complement.
CAGCTAGTGTAATCTGTTTGTCCCCCAAGACTGTCTGTTAGAATTCCTTTCAGTAGAGTTACAGAGGATGGACTCCTTGTTGGGGAATCCAAGAGATTTTTGTCTTTCTCTTACTATGCACTATTGGCTATGCCTTCCATGAAATCACTTTATCTTGAGTCTTATTCAAATACTCTCAGAGTTCTTTCCAAGGTTCCTCTATGAGTTCTTTTGCCTCTCACATCTTGAATATTAGTATCCATTCTTGACACGTATTTTTTCACTCATTATTATTAATTTTGTGAACAATCCTCCACTGATGATTTCTCATTACCTGTCTGAAACTTTGACTAACCCCAGGGCTTCAAAGTCAAACATTTTATCCTTTGCTTTCCATATATTCTTGCATCTATCAAAGTCAACATATAACCTAAAAAGATGCATTATCTCTCCCTTTGCATTTCCCACACCAGTTCCTTTTAGAGCATTGCTTATCACTATTAGTCTCTTTTTTGTGAATCTGGAATGATCTCAAACTTCTCCATATCTTTCCCCACACATCATAATCAACCAGAAAGATGCAAATATCTCTTAAGTATATCTTTAATTTTTATCTGTTTCCTAACCTACTTTAATAATGTGATAACTAGTAACTAATAAATGGTAGCCAACATTTATTGAATGCTCACTATGATATAGGCACTGTGCCAAGTGCTTTTTAATGTATCAACTTATTTGATCCAACATCCTAATAAGATAGAGGTTGTAACTAATTTCATTTTAAAGATGAGGACATTAAGGTGAAAGTTGATTAAGTCATTTTCCCAAGGTCCCATCCAAAGTAAATGATGAAGTCAGGGTTTGAGTCTAGGCATTCTGGTGCCAAAGCCTGCCTCCTAATTTCATTATCTGTCTCTATCTTTCCAATATTACCACTTTCTAAACCTAAATCTAAATATAAATTTTGCTATCCATATTTTTTTAGGAATACCAGTTGGGTGTCCACATTAATGGTATATTACACACCACTAGCATGACTCAAATTTGATCATTTCAAAAGTCTCTTATAAATAAGCCACTTCAGCTTATGCTTATGATGAAGCCACACCTCACCAGCCCAGTCCTACTTTCAGCTGAGCCATTTTCAGATGGCCTTGGCCTTAGGTGTTTTTTGGTAACTAGAGCTATCAAAGTGCCAACATAGTTTTGTGGTCGCTGGCCCTGAATGTGCCATGGTCAGGCCTTGTTTCCTGCGGAGGTAGAAGAATGCCAGTCTCCACCTGGGAAGTGACAGTTTTTAGCAGAGTTTGTGGTTTAATGAAGCCTTCAGTCTGTGGGTCACATATGGCCTCTAGATGCCTAATGCACTGAGACAAGATGATCCTCAGCAAGCAGCAAACTAATTTCTGATAAGTGAGGAATGAGGAAATATCTCATACACATCATACGCAACTTCTAGGGCAGATCTGTGTTTGTAGGTCTTGGAACCTAAGCTCATTTGGGGTCTTCTTTGAGAAAAATAATAACATTTGTGGGGGCACCTGGGTGGCTTAGTCTTAAGCATCTGACTTGATTTCACCTCAGGTTGTGATCTCAGGATTGTGAGATTGAGCCCCACATCAGGCTCTGCACTGGGCATGGAGCCTGCTTAAGATTCTCTCTCTCCCTCTGCCCCTCCCCCTCTATAATAATAATAATAATAATAATAATAATAATAGTAATAACATTTGTGATCATAAAATTAGTTTGAGTGTGCTGAATGGGCTGTGCTCTGGGCTCTGATGCTTGATCTTCTTTGGTTTTATGGTACATGTGCTTCTATCTATTTCATTAAATACCGGAATCATGTTGATTCAACAGTTCCCCCCATGGGTGGATGTTCCCATATGTTCCAAGTGTAAATTTTATCCATGAGTCATAGTGGAAAGTTTGAATGTATAATACACAGGAAAACTTGAAGTGATAGAGACTACAAAGTAGAATGAAGAAACTGAAAACAAATCTTATAATTAGTAAAAGTCTTAAAGGTCAAAAAACTGAAGATAAACTAGTTATTCAATGAGGTACCAAAGAAAGAAATCACCCAATTTCCAGTTTTTACATTCTCTTAGCAATTTTAAACTCAGTTTCTTCTGCATTACATGATCTTAAATTAATTTCTTTTTAAATCCATTTCTTCGGGCGCCTGGGTGGCTCAGTTGGTTAAGTGACTGCCTTCGGCTCAGGTCATGATCCTAGACTCCCGGGATCGAGTCCTGCATCTGGCTCCCTGCTTGGCAGGGAGTCTGCTTCTCCCGCTGACCATACCCTGTCTTGTGGTCTCTCTGTCTCTCTCAAATAAATAAATAAAATAAAATCTTTAAAAAAAATCCATTTTTTCACTTCAAATCTTAAAAATATATGTGTAAATGTGCATACATATATGTATGCATAAATATACTCATGTATATCTTTGAAGAGTCAAATGTTATTTTAACTTGAATATTTTACATTATGACCTTGTGATAGAAGTTCTTAAAATTTTGATCTCATACAAAGTTCTACACTTGAATATCTTATTATGAATTCTACTATTCTGGTGTTCATGACACTAATAAAGCAAGTTGTAACATCAGTAATCAAGAGTGAATCATCCTCGAGTGTTTAAAGCCAGTATCTCTTGTAATTAGGATTCTTATGAGAAAAACTCCTTGACTTATACTTCACCTAATTGAACTGTTTTGTTGGGGAGGTAGGTATTTCCTTTGACTTTTGGCTTGAGGTTGATTTGGTTCCTTAAAATTGGTATCCATATGCACTATTTGACATCTGAGAGTGACCTTCAGTATATTATAATTTGACAATCACAACTGCAGTAATTTCTCCTTGGAGAATGAAAGGAAACATTATTTGAGGCTTCTAGTAACGAATTCCAGTGATAACTCATTCCTTCCTGCAGCATGTGGAAAAAGGAATTAGATTGCAGACAGTAACTCTATTCACTCACTACTCTTGAAACTTTTCTTATGATGTGAAAATATTTTCTTTTAGAACACAAAGACTGACATTAAAATGAAGTTTGTTCTTGCCCTGGCTGAAAACATTTCTTCTTTCTCTTATTGTAGAAAGTCAGTTGTTTTACTTTTTATTAGTATTTGAAGTAAAGCACAAAGTGAGTGGCCTAGCCTCTTTCCCAAGAGACCAAACTACATAGTCCTCCACGAGATGGAATCACTACAGCATTTCTTTATAATAGTTAGTAGTTCCTCCATAACTGTCTCAATTCAAGCTTTGTTTGCTGTATTGGGAAGAATTTTAAGTGTATGCATGATTGCCTTTTCCTAGCATTTCAGGGACACCTGCCATTTTTTTTTTTTTTTTTAAGATTTTATTTGACAGAGAGGGAACACAAGCAGGGGGAGTGGGAGAGGGAGAAGCAGGCTTCCTGCTGAGCAGGGAGCCTGATGTGGGACTCGATCCCAGGACTCCGGGATCATGACCTGAGCCGAAGGCAGATGCTTAACGACTGAGCCACCCAGGTGCCCCGACACCTGCCATTTTTGTCTTTTCCCTTCACCGTCTGTTCTCTACATGCCTGTATTCTATTCCTACCTGCTCTCTTTGCACATTTTACAGGTTGATCCCACTCCCCCTAGAGAAGAAAGTATTGGGTATTTTGTCTATAAATCCTATATAGCACATTTTAATAAAATCAAATATTTAATCTAGATAAAATTTAAATTCCTAGAATGCTATAATAAATTCTGTAATGATTTGCATAAATTATTAATCAATGAGAAAGACTTTTGAAACATTTCACTGCTTTTCCTCATCAGTACTATGTTGTTTCAATGAAGATGTATATGTTATGGGGCACCTGGGTGGCTCAGTTGGTTAAGCAACTGCCTTCGGCTCAGGTCATGATCCTGGGGTCCCTGGATCGAGTCCCTCGTCGGGCTCCCTGCTCAGCAGGGAGTCTGCTTCTCCCTTTGACCCTCCCCCCTCTCATGCTCTCTCTTTCATTCTCTCTCTCAAATAAATAAATAAAATCTTTAAAAAAAAATGTATATGTTAAACAGCCAACCTCATGAAAGATAAAGAAGGCTTAAGAATAAGAAAACCAGACAAGGATAGACTGTACAAAAAAAGGGAAGTCCCTTATATTATATTGATCCCTAAAATGATTTTCAGTAAACCACTGAATGAACTTTGACCTGGCCTGTTTCTTTTGTTTTTTAATGTGTTGTTATATGCTTCATAAAAGGTGAACTATGTAAAGTCTTTTGTTTTATGGGGAAAGTTCCCCCAGTAGCCCCTGGACACACTGAAGAGGCAAGGTCACACTGTTCAGGGAGTTCAAAAATCTAGATTCTGGTGACATCACAGCCACCACGTATTTGTGAGCCTTTGCCAGGTTTTTTCTTCGTCTGTGATGCAGTTTCCCCATCCATAAAATTAAAGGTATTAGATGGTCTGTAAGGCACTTTCCTCATCTATGATTCTGTGGGTACTAAATAAAATATAAAACCAGGAAAATAGGAAATATATACATAACATTGCTCAAGATGGTGAGACTCATGGTCTCTTAAGGGTTTAGGTTCCTTACTGTGTCCCAGACATTGTATCTGTCACTTCTTCCTCCTCTTTTGCCAGCTTCGTCCTCTCCTCCCTACATCATGGTGCTGGATGTCTCTCTGTGTACAATTCTCCAGAAAGGAAATTGGGTTAACTGTTCCAGGGAGTAAATTCCAGTGCTGGTACCAGGAGTCTAAACCATCTAGAAACTAATGAAATTGAGGTTGCAATGAGGAAATAGAAGCTAAATCTACCCAACATAGTTATCTCTCAGGAAGAGAAATTAGGAAAAAGAGTTGATGCACATATGTTGTCTCTTGAAGCAGGGACTTGTTCTGCAAGTGTGAGTACATGGAATGAGTTGGATTAACAAGGGTGCATCATTGAAATGGTAGGAGCTATGGAGCTATGTGAGCAGAAGAGAGGCAAACAGTTTTTGTTTTTTTATTTTTTTGTTTCCACTTTATTCTAACAGGATTTAAAGACAAAGGAGAATAGCATGTGGATTAAATGAATCATAAGTCCATATTAAGAGGGTTTTTTCTTTTTTTTGGTCTAGTCCAGACATTACATTTGCAAGGGAGAAATTCTTGGTTTAAGTAGTTGATTTCTATTTTTTTAAATCAAAAGTTGTAGCTCTTAGGTAATTTATTTGAAGATAATATCTAGAATTTCTCTAGCATATAAAACTATCCACCTTTAGGTATTTAATCAGGTAGTCTTAAATCTTAAATATTTAAAAGAGAAAACTATTATACTGATATACAATTTTTTTCAAATACTTTTTTAATTAAATACAGATCTGGAATTTTTTAATAATGAAATTAGGTAAATACACAACATTTTTTAAGATAGCTCAGTAGAAGAGATATCAGCAACATGCAACAACTGCTGGATGGATACCAAATCTATTTGGCAGTCATTATATTCACTATTTCACTTCACTATGTAATTGTAGATGAATAGCTGGTATACTTTGCTAGAAATCATTACTTCATTTTTAATAAATCATTTGGGAATTATCTTATTACAGGTAAAAGTATTTATCACCCAGGATTTTCATTCTTCAATAGTAATGGCTGCTCTTAACTAACATTACATTGAAATTAAGAATAGATATATTTGACATTTTGATATTGCTTGCAATCACTGACGCATGGTATTTTATGTTACATTTAGCAATAACAATTGAGGCTCGGCATTTATGAGGTGTAAATGATGGGAAGGGAGGAGTTGATAAATGAAGATTGCTTTGACTTCAGTTATTCATTATAGTTCAGAAAATGCTTGGTAATAAGGTTGCTCTTCAGATTTTTTTTTAGGTAAAAAGAAGAGTTTGTGTTGTTTTTTAATGGTGTGTGTGTGTGTGTGTGTGGAGAGAGAAAGGAGAGAATGAAATATATAGAGAGCATTTACTATACAATACCATGGCAAAGTAATTATATGGTTATAAAAAGGTAGATAAGTGGCTGATTTGGAGGGTAAAAACTTGTTTATGAAGAAATTTTTCTGCAGTTATAATACTGTTTCATAATTTGATAGGAGGTTATGGTATTCAAGTGCATGCATTTATCAAAGTTTGGGAAATTTACACTTAACATTTGTGCATTTCATTGTACTTAAATTTTACATTAAAAGAAAAAACTGATTAAAATCCAAACTCTAGTTAATAAGCATGCTGCAAAATTTAGGGAAGGAGAGTGAGTTGATACTTTGAAATGCATTAAAATAAGATGGATAACGGGCCTCACATGGGGAATAAACATGCCAGAATAACTAGATAAGCAAAGGAAAAAAGCTACAAAAGAGAACTAGTCTTACCAGATATTAAAACATAGTATAAAGCTCTATAAGTAAAACAGTGTGGGGGCACCTGGATGGCTCAGTCAGTTAAGAATCTGACTCTTGGTTTCAGCTCAGGTCATGATCTAATGGGTCTTGAGATCAAGCCCTGCCCCGGGCTCCATGCTCAGTGGGGAGTCTGCTTGAAGATTCTCTCCCTTTGCCCCTCCCCCCACTCAACTTCCCTCCCTCTCTCTCTCTCAAATAAATAAATAAGTCTTAAAAAAAAAAGTAGAGTAATGTGGTAGTGGGGTATGGGTACACAGACAAGTGGAATAAAATAGAAATACACAGATAAATACAAGAATAAATTGAAGTTTAATATATGATAAAAGTGACATCTGAAATCACTGTCCTAGTGCTAATAAGTGAGGCTGAAACAACTGGTTAGTCATTTGGAAAAAGAAATAATTAGATCCATGCTGCAAACCATACAAAAGAATAAGTACCATATTAATCAGTGATCTAAATTAAAATCAAAACAAAACGAAACAATTTCTCTATAACCTGGGTGAAGGGAATACTCTCTAACTGTAATTATAATGCACATACAATAAAAGAAAATATTGAAACATTTGAATACATATAATAAAATTTACATGGCAAAATATAAGGAAAATGAAAAGACAAATATCAGGTAATAGAAAATAGTGATAAAAGGTTAATATCATTAATATGTGAAGGTCTGAAAAATTAAGGGACACAAAGCAAAACAACCAAAAAAAAACAAACCTTCAATTCAAAAATGGACAAAGAATTAGAACAGATATTTACATACACACACACTCACACACACACAAACACACACCACACACACACAGATACAAAGTTGACTATGAAACATATTGAAAGGTATTTGACTTCATCCCCAGTTGGAAAAATGCAAGTTAAAACTACTTTGAGTTATCTTTACTCACCTTTCAGACTGATGAAAATTTAAAAGTTTGATAATAAATTCTGTTTGCAAATCTATGGGAAAACAAAAATTGTCAAACATTGATGAAGGGAAAACAAATTGGTATAACCTTTACAGTGAGAGATTTGTTAGTATCTATTAAAATTGTATATGCATTTACCTTTGAATCAGCAATTCTACTTTTAGAAATTTACCACAAGAATACACTTTCAAATGTATGAAGAAATGCATGCACAAGATATATATTAAAGACAATAATCATCAATGGATAGTGTAACTAACAGGTGAAATATTGATAAAAACCAGAAGAATATACAAAGTCTCAAGTTATCTTCTCACAAGTCATTTATTATAATGAGAAAAATACTATACATTAGAAAAACCTGGCAGATACCACCCTACTCAAGTGATCATTCTTAACATTAGTAATGGCACATATCAACATCATGTGCCTTGTGCAATGATACACTAAGAATGATGCAACATTATCCAGAATGGTTACGTGAACCTGAATCTAATGATCTGGAAACATCAGACAAATCTCCCTTCCCCAAAAATGATGTTCCTGATGTTGCCTTTAATAACGATGGCTGTACTCATGAAAAATAATGTGAAGAAAAAAATTTATTTCTTATTTAAATCCAGGTGTGGAGAAATATACAAGAGGAGAAATTCATGATGCATACAGTCTTCTAATTGATACTTAATTTAGCAGAAATTAAACCTTGCAATTATTATTTGGTATTTTTACAATTTCATTTTAGTAGATAATGGAATTTGGTTTCTATGCTTTAGTTTCTTCATTTATTTCATACATGGGACTTTGATCTTAATTTTGTTCTTTTCATGGATTTAAAATAGTTTTATGAATATATAACATAGGGTATTTAAATTCTATGCTAGGGAACCAAAGTATAGTTCCCTGCAGCATTTCTTTAGTGTTAGAAATCCATGATAGTCAATTTCTTTGAATATTATTAAGTATGTTGATTTGTATACATATATATTTATAGATACAGGTGTAGATGAATATTTAGATATATAGTTCTTTATTGTAAACAAATCTAGAAATAAATGAAAACATTATGTGAGCCAAAGCAAAAAAATTATCACAAAGCCCACATACTTGACTCCATACATATGGATGCTTCACATTGACCCCATTCAAATAAAATATACTTACCTCCCTAATTTTTCCCCATTATGTGAGCCAAAGCAAAAAAATTATCACAAAGCCCACATACTTGACTCCATACATATGGATGCTTCACATTGACCCCATTCAAATAAAATACACTTACCTCCCGAATTTTTCCCCACTATTCATTCTATCCCGAATTCTTAACCTAAAGATGCAACTGTGCCTCTGGAAACAGAACTAATTGTCTTCATAGTCAGGATAATTAAAGGATTTCGAGGCTTAGGGCATCCTTACAGAATTGTCCAGTATGTGCACTGTACAAAGATATCCAGCTAAAAGAGTTAGTGGATAATACACTCTGTTTATGATGCTGTGTACCTTGGCAAGGGGCTGGAAGAAGGAGGGCCTTTTTCTGGGCACAGAGGCCTAATTTGCTTTTAAGTCTTTGGCAGCAGGACTTCACTGTCCAGAAGGAGCATATTTTCCTAATTACACAGTGGTTAGGATAGGCTGGTTGTGGCCCTGATTCTGGTTCAACATGTCCATTTTACATCCTTCCTGATCCTATGTATCTCTTTCAGTTACCATTTTGATCCTAAAATCTAGTTCCCATGTTATACCCTGCTCCATGAACTGCATGTGTTTTTTGTACTTGTGTATCAATATCCTTAATCCAATAAAAGCAGAACCCCAGTTTCTTTGTGAGTGAATTCTTTACTTTCTCTGAACTTTCGGGGACTGCAGTGTTCTATATCTGAATTCATCTCTAGATTTGGTCCCTGTTATCTGATACTAAGTCCTACAAATATCACCAATTTCTGTGTTGGTATATCTTCATTTTGCTTGTTGCTAGGCACCCCATGGTGATGCTTTCATCCCTTGCCAACACCTGGATGTTCTTGACACAGACTTTTACTCTGAAACATCATCTATCACAATTCACTCTGGATATAGAGCTTTGCTTGATCAATGGAAAATTTCTTTCATTCTCTATAATTCCATCTTTCCTCAAGAATGCATGATTTACAACCAATATATTGTTTAGTATATATAAATTCTCAAGTATTTGATGAGTAAATACTTTTTTATATTCAAATAATTCAAATAGCTAGAAAGTCTCTTTAGAAGAATACTAAGATGACAGGGATCCTTTCAGGGACCCTTACAGGTCTTTACTTGAAAACAGTAGCTACAGGGCACCTGGGTGGCTCAGTTGGTTAAGCGACTGCCTTCGGCTCAGGTCATGATCCCGGAGTCCTGGGATCGAGCCCCACATCGGGCTCCCCCTTCTCTGTGGGGAGCCTGCTTCTCTCTCTGCCTCTGCCTGCCACTCCCCCTGCTTGTGCTCATTCTCTCTCTCTCTGTCAAATAAATAAATAAAATCTTTAAAAAAAAAAAAAAGAAAAAGAAAACAGTAGCTACAGCATGAGAGGGAATTTTCCACACATTCAGAATGACCCCATTTCCTCAATGTGTTGAATTATATAATAACTTATGTATATGAGAAGGAATGGAGAATAAATATATAAAATATACTGGCATTTTAGGACAGTGAACAATTGAATATCTCTGGAGAAAACATGAAGCATGACTTGAGCCATACCTTGAACAATATGTGTGATTTCTTCAGTGAAGAAAGCGTTCTGAATGCAAGGAATTCTAGAGATAGAGAGAGATAAAAATGAGAAAGATTTGTTTCCTGAAGGAACTTTGAGATGTTCAGTATTGCTAAGAGTTAAATGCCATAGTGAGAGGAGAAAGTAACATAAGTGGGCTGAGCCAGATCCAGAGAGCCTTTAGATTTTAGCATTAGGCAGTGAAGAGCTACCAAAAACATTTGAAGAAAAGAGTAACTTTTTGGCTCTGCATTTTGGTCTGCATTGAGAAAGATCTACTTTGGGGATCAAGAATGTTCCATAAATGCCCCATATTGACCCCATGCATTAACTGAAAGGAGAGGTGATGGTCTATGGAAAGGGCACAATAGCAGGGAAGCATAATAAAGATACTGAGGGAGGAATCATCAGGATTTGGTGACTCATGATGTCACCATCACTATCGTGTCAACATCAGAGTTTCTGGCTTTGAACCTGGGTGGATGGTGGTTTCATTATCTCAGAGAAGTGAAAAATGTGAGTTCAGTGGGGGCAGTTGACTTGACATAAATGATGGCCCAAGCAAAACTTGGTTCAGTCAAATCCAAGCCCACTGATATAAACATTAGTGTTATTTTCATTAACAAATGTAAGAACTTAAACCTATGAATGGCAATAGTAAGTAATTTTGTTGTCAAGTCACTTAAATTTTATTTATCATATTCAATAACATTGAATTGTTTTCATTGTTAAAATACTTTCAGTAGCATGAAAGAGTTATATTGAGAGGGAACAACCTCATAAATTCATGTTCCCAAACCACAAAAGCTACACACAGCACTTACTCAAATATATTCTTTTTACTTTTAGCTACAGAGTTGAATTATAGTTTATTACCAAAATTCAGGAGAATTCTTCAAAATAGAAAGAATATAATCACATTTATGTCCTAAAAAAAAAAAGACTATTAGCATTATGGAAGTAACTCCCAATAGGAGTGTATGACTGCCATTTATTTGGTAGAAATTAGATCTATAAAGTTTTTTGGTTTTGTTCTTAATATAAGCCAGATGTCAACTGAGTGTACCCATCTGTTAAAGTCAAGATCAGGTCAGCTTAACCCCCAGAAGAATAATCTGTGGAAGTCCAGGGCCCTTCCCAATATTTATTCAGTTCCTTGGTGGACTTAACCATTTTGTGATTGTTTTTGTGACTGCCTCCTCTCTATTCCTCACAGCACAAACTAAACAGGGCTTCTTTCTCCAAATAGAGATATATTCACAGAACCTCTAATTCAGTGCATTTATGAGTCGGGTGAATGTAATGGACAATAGGAGAGGAGGCTGGATTGCATTACAACATTGTAGTCAGATATGAACTTTAGACATAATTCATCTTTAAAATGTCTTCCAGGGGTGCCTGGGTGGCTCAGGGGGTTGAGTGTCCTGCTCTTGGTTTCAGCAAGGGGTCCTGGGATCAAGCCCCCTGAGCGTGGAGTCTACTTGAGATTCTCTCTCTCTCACCCTGCCCCCGTTTGCCCTTCTCCCTCTCTCTCTCTCTCTAAAATAAAAAAATAAATCTTTTAAAAATATATAAATAAATAAACTATCCTCCAGGTATCACATCACTGAGGAAAATCCACTGGACTCTTTAGCTTCTCATCATTTTACTTGCTATCTCCCCTCCCTAATTCCTTTTTACTCCTTCCTTTTGTGTTTTCTACCTCAAGCTCCAATCTCCTGGAGGGAAGCAAAGGCTTCTCTCATCTAGTTGGTTGACGTAGTTAATGATTTCCTTTGTTTCCTGGGAACACATACCTTCAGGCTCATACCTGCTTCCGCAGGTGCTTTGCCTCAGAATTCTCCCTAACAAAAGCCGTTTCTTCCCTAAGGGGGAAAAGACCTTATCCTATCATAAAAGACAGAATCCTCAAAGTTCCAGGGTTTGAAACCCAGTTTCAACACTTAGAAGCAAGTTGCAGTAGTTTGTAGTTTAGCTTTGTGCACCTGAGGTTGACTTTAAATTACCAAAGCAAATAATCCTCCCTCTGACTGTCATTAGAAGGTCAATAGTAGCCTAAACTACGTCATGGTACCTGTGTCGTTCCCCTCACTTCATCTCATCATGTAAGCATTTTATCATCTCACATCATCACAAGAAGGGTAAATATAGTACAATAAGGTATTTCGAGAGAAAGAGACCACATTCACATAACTTTTATTACACTATATTGTTACAACTGTTCAATTTTATTATTTTTGTTAATTTCTTATTGTGCCTAATTTATAAATTAAATTAAATTATAAAATAAATAAACATGTATACCCATTATAAAACTTTATAATGGGTTTACACGTGTAGGAAAAACATAGCATATATAAGGTGTAGTATTATCATGGCTTCAGGCATCCACTGGAAGGGTCATGGAAGGTATCTTCCACAGGTAAGGGTAGACTATTGTACATAACTGATCTGAACACTAGGTTCTTGACTTATCATCATCAAATGGGAGTAACAATATAACTAGTTCATAAGGAATATTATAAGGATTATCAATTGCTGACTCCATAAAAGTCCCCCAGAATAACCACCACATTGACAGAGTCCTAGCAGTCTTGCATGGAAGAGGCCAAGGTGGATATTTATAGAGACTGGGGGTCTGGACTTAAGTGGCTTAAGACTGGTCTTTCAATGCAGGATCTTTCTGAGACTGGTCAAGTACATGTTGTAATAGTTTAGGATTGGTGGACATAATGAGGAGTCTTGAAGTCAATTGATAAGCAAACAATTTGTCTAGTTAAGTTATATATCATCCTGAGAAGACAGCTGAGCAACCTATTCTCCATAGAAGGGGATTGTCTGAGCAATTTATTGTTCGAATCAATATATTTTCTGGAAGTTCTTGAAGCATGCAGCAAAGCTATTTATGAGTTTATAGCCTTGTCATGGTTCTGGTAGTTAACCTATTTGGTTGTAGGAGGTTTCAGTTCGGAGGATCAAATGAGAATACAGGATATAGTACAATGTCTGCTGCATAATTAAGAGTTTAAGAAATGTTCATCACTTAGTACTGGTTATCTTATTCTGATGTTACTTAAATCAGGACTTGACTGCTGGAGGAGATGGCCTCACCCTGGCTGAGGGATGCAATATTTGATAACCGGACTAACCCACAGGTTAAAGCAAGTAGTGGGTTAGTAGGAGGGAGCACAAGTTGCTAGATAGTGAGCTCATGGATATTCAAGAGCAGGCAAGAAGCAGAGATCTCAGCAGGCAGGCAGAACGTGGCGCTCTGAGATTTCCCGCAGAAAATAATAAGCAGAGATTAAGGTAAGTAAGCAGGAAGATTTACTAGCAGGCAGCCACAGGCAGCCAGAAAAATTCAAGATTCGGGCAATAAATGATTTAGAAGGACTGAAAGAGAAAGAGGCAGGACCTGTATTGTACGCCACTACACTAGACAAACGAGTAAAGCAGTTCTCAAGGCACAACAGTCTAGACACCAGATCTGTTATTGAAACTGCACCAGAAGTAAGGAGTAAAGTAGCAGCTTGGCCACAAGAACTGAGGACAAAAGGCAAGTTATTAGAACAAGGCAATGGTCAGAGTCTTATCAGCAGCAAAGCTGACCCAAATAAGTGTAGAGTCTTTATCTGTAATATTCTATACAGTGCTTCATAACATAAAAATAGCATAATAACAAATTGCATTCACCTAATCCCTTTATAATTTCATTTGTTTCCTGTAAAAGTACTACAATATAGAAATGGTAGCAGTCTTCGTTCTATTTAGTTGATGACAAAACCAAAATTTAAGGAGTTTGTGCACAGATCCTATATGGCAGAAGCGGGGGCAAACATAGGTTTCCAGGGACAGAGCTTGTTCTAATATGCCAAATAGAATGATGTTACCTATGTTACAGGGACTGTGTTATAATACAGTGACTTGCAGCCCAATTTTCTTATACTCTTTCCCTTCCCTACACCCTTAGCTCATTTATTTGCCCTGGCTCTAGAAGCTGGAAAAAGAAAAGCAACTGAGGATACAAAAGAAGAAAGAAAAAAAGTAGAAAAACTGTTTTCTGTACCTCTAGTTCAGACTATAACAATGCAGAGATATGATCAAGAAGTCGATCTGATCATTCATACAAGAGCCTGCCTCACTGTGAGCATGTTCATGCATCAACCCTTTATTAAATGTATTTTGTGACATGCAGAATACTAAATTCTGGAAAGGCAGAGATAAATAATATTAACCTTCCTTCTTCTTTTGAAGAATCCCCTAGTATATTGAATTAGATAACTATATTGTGAAAAAACATAATATGTCAAAAAGATTGAGGCATACATCAGGTACAACGCTGAGGAAGGGGGCCGAGTGGTCTTCTCTGAGATTGGTGGGGCATGTAGAAAGAAATTCCCTGGCTTTCTGTTCCTGTTTCCTACAGCATGGCACTCTCCCACCTGAGATCCTTATGATGTATTTCAAACAGAAGCCAAGGAGCAAGGGATTTTTGGAAATGCTTCTTGCCCAGTAACCCTCCCATTCCACCCATCCCAACACTTAAAAGAGCAGAAGGTGCAAGGAGTGGATCTGATAGAATACAGGGCATACAGGCCAAGAATGAGTACAAGGTTCAACTGGATTTTAAAATAAAGGTGCTTGGGACATAGGAATTTTAAAAACATTAGTCAATAATTATGACTTAAGTAACTTACTCTTGGAAGGTTGAACACAATGTTAATATAAATCAACATATAGTAACCCATGCAAAATTAAGGGCTTCATTTTACTTGAGGCCCCAAGCTGTTCAGTTACTGTGAAAGAAGCACTTTGCTGTTGCCCAAGTTTTCTTTGCATGGATGCATTGGCAAAAGATGAAATTTCCCTCTGTGAATATGAATTTTAATGATTGGGAAACAAAGAAACCACACGTAATTCTGCAAGGTTCAAGGCAATTCCCATAGCTGTTAAAAATAAGAAGTATATAGAGGACTTGTGTTGTAAGTCTTTATTTTTAATTACTATTATTAATCTTCTTGATTGAGGCAGTAAAAGGTAACCACTGACTCACTGAGCAGCAATTCAACAAGTCATGCAAACTACGATGTTGACAGCCTTTGTAGTCCTAAATGATTGTGTCTAACTAAACCACTGTGTAATTACAGATCCTTTGTGATTTCACATTCTCATCTTATAGTCAATTTTTCATTCTTCGATGTGGCATATTGTGTTCAGTAACTTATCTGAAAACATCAATGTGGTTTTGAAAAGGATAAAATCAAATTGTAGCAGTCTATGTTCCTATAATGTGTGCATAGCCAAAGGAAAAGATGGTAAATAGGTATGCTATCTCACTGTATTTCCATGTTCCAGACATTGGAAATGTGATTCTACCCCCATATTCTCTCTAAATAAGAGCAGCTGATTTATTTCTCATATATTTATAAATCAACAGCTGGTACACAGAAGACTGGACCAACATTAGTGTGCATTCAGATGACAGAAAAGATTGTAAATGAAGTGGAAAAGACTTTCTGACTCCAGTGCTTACAATTACAGGAAAAAGTGCTTTACTAACTTCATCTGATATAACTGCAAAAAAGAGATGTATTAACCTTAAGTATCTTATTTTAAAATGTCGATGTAAGCAAAAAGGTTTTATATACATATATACAAATATACATACCTACGTTGATATGTGTATACACACACACCCGCATATTTAAAATCAGTGTTTTTGTTAAATAACTTTAGAGAAACTTTTTCAGCTTTGGCTGCACATTCAAATCCCCAAGGGAGATTTTCTGAAATCCCATTGCGCCTGGCCACACCCTAGACACCTGAATCAGAATCTCTGTGGTTGAAACCCACACATCAGTATTTTTTCCAGCTCATGAGATTATTCCAATGTGCAGCCAAGTTTAAAAGCCACAGATATATTATTACAGAATTAAAAAGAAATAAACTTTCACTTCCTTTCAAGTATTACAGATTTAGCATGTCATAATATAGTGTAAATATGAAATGCTGCTATAATAAAGCTTATGATTTCACTAGAATACCAAATTTCAGGAACTTAATTTGAGTAGTGGGCATCAAATATTCCTTTCAAATTGATGAAAATTGCTATTGCAGTCTGCCACCTTTACTCTCAAAGTTAATTACATATACGTTGTGTTCCCACAAGAATGTCAACTTTTGCCAATCCCATTTAGATTATTACATAAAAGAAAACTAATATCTTCACAGGACAGATTGCTAAAAGAATATTTGGTCTATATATACATAATTTCAATGAAAGCTGTTGCCTGTGCTTCGTTTTAATCAAATGATTCTAGGGGAATAGTTATTTCTCTATTTTAAAGATACATGTTTGAGTATAAGATTAAGGCATATTTTTTAAGTTCAAATGTTTTTTTCTAATATTCCAGACACCAGTAATACCATTTAAAACATTTGATGTAGCATATAATATGGGGCATAAATCTTTACTGTTAGTAGTATTATTAAAGAATAAAATATATCATTATTATTTATTACTTTATTATGCAGAATACTGAACCAGTTCTGTGACTTGAGACTTGCATTCTGTAAAATGAAGATTTGAGTTAACTTTGAAAGCTGTTTCCAAGTCCACCATTTGAGATTCTGAGCTTTATTCTGCAGTGTAGCCCAAGCAATGTCCACTACACATTTCAGATTACCTACTTTAACCTTATTATGTAAAAGATGTAAAAGCTGAGGTGGACAGTGGTGAAATAATTCTTGCAGTATCACAGAGAAGTTGTTTGCCATGGGTCAGGAGATGAGGTTATTAGAGAGGTCCAATCCATTTAAGTTCTTACCCCCTCCCCTCCATCATATAGGTCCCCTGTTTTTGTTTTGTTTTTAATTATTTCTTGAAAAAGCAGTGAGTTGAAACTCTGACAGCTTAGATACCTAAAGGTCTTTAAAAAAAGGCAACTAAAACTAAGTAACCCTATCAATACTTTTTCTTGGCTAAACAAAAAATTACTCTATTCACCTGTTGTTAAGATGCACCCCTTTTAGTTTTCTGTGTCTGAAATCAGGATGAGGGTCAATGGTTAGTTATAATCATTGTCAACCAGCTGTCAGTTGTTATGTAAGCAAGATTTCTTAAGCTTTATGAATGTGGTCATGACTGTTCACATAGCCATGCTTCATCTAAGTTATTAATTACACCATTTATATTACAGGTGCAGAGTTTAATTGTCATTCAATATTCCTTCAGAAGAGTTTCAGTCTGATTCAGTATTGGAACAAAAAGTTATTGTGTGAAAAGAAAGGCAAGGAAACAGTGACAAGTGTTAAATTTCCTAAGACAAAGCAAATATTTATTGTTGGAGCAATGACCACAATTCTATATTTTCTTGTTAAATCAACAGCTGACTGATTTATATAGCCTTTTTTCTTATCATGTTAACCAAGCGACAGTATCACCAGAGATCTCATTAGAAATGCAGAACCTTGGGGCACCTTGCCTGGGTTGCTCAGTTGTTTAAGCATCTGACTCTTGATTTCAGCTCAGGTCATGATCTCAGGGTTGTGAGGTCGAGCCCCACGTCAGGCTCCACGCCAGGCGTGGAGCCTGCTTAAGATTCTCTCTCTTCTTCTGCCCCCCTTTAAAAAAAAATGCAGTATCCTGGGCCCAACCCTATCTAGTGAATCAGAATCTGCATTTTATCAAGATGCCCATATAATTTCTTTGCACCTTAAAATTTGAAAAGCATAACTTTATAGTACCAAGGAAAATACCCACAAGAAGATGAAGCTGTTTTATATTTTGTTACTGAGATACGTGCTTTCTCTCATATGTTAAGCAATGCAACCTAAAGCTGGAGAAAGCCCCTTAGAAAAGATGAAAGAAACTTCAAAGCAACAAAAAGCTGATGTGACTGATTCATAAGCAAGCATGACAATATTGATAGAAATCTACATCCAAGTAAATTTAAAGGCTTGTTCTGTAAGCCCTATCTAGGTATTAAATAGATTCTAGTGATAAGAAAGCATATGCTATGGTTTATTTGACAACATTTTTTTTCTTTCCTAGCAATACATAAAATGACGGTATATCTTACTATAGGTGAAACAACAGATGTGATGAAATACAGAAAATGGTAAAAGTACAGTGTATCACAACCCCATTAGAAACCATGGAAATAACTCCTGTTCATAAGCCTCTATGAACTTGAGATAATAGGACAAACTGATATTGAAAATAATTAATTTGTATAGCTTAAGAATTATTCTAGAAATTATTTTATTATCACACACAGTTTTCTTTGCTAAATAATTATTTACATAGGAAGAAGAGAAAGAATTAATAAAAAGATTATCCACATTTTATTTGTATGCTACATTAAATAATGACATAATGGAAATTTTCTCTAAACATAATAGTTGCATTCATAGTAAATTAGTTCATTATAACTTTGTCACATACATTGAATATAAAATTAACACTTGTGAGTAGGGTTTTTTTTTAACCACAAAAACAAAGCAGGATAGAAATAGCTTAAGAAGCTGGATTTGAGTATCTGCTTTTAGTTTGGTATTTTAAAAGGTTTATCTAAATATCTCATTCATTTTTTCTTTGTTGGCATTTAGAATACGAAACATACAATGTACATGCATATATAACATGCAAAAAATTTAACTTAGAAGAAATCACTTTTTTCCAGTAATACTGGGGAGCCTTTATAGACTGCTATCCTTGGCTTAAACCAGTCACTGTTGACTGTTGGACTGCTTTCAGCCTGATTTTCCAGTTTTATTTCTTTATCGATGATGATCATGATGGTTTTTACCGTAGTTTTTGCTCAGCATGCTATCTTGTTGAGGCAGAAGAATGGAGGTTTGAGGAAAATCGTGGTGAGAACATTTTCTGATTTACCAAGATGGCTTTCTGAGTTCATTTACTGATAAGCTGCCAGGACGCCTGGTCCTGCTGCTGAGGCGTATGGAAAACATTTGAATCTTGCCACCAAAACAGGAAAATATGACTATGAATCAAAGTACTTTTTCCCACTACATTTTGATTTTCCTGTATATACAATATATTCTATAGGGTGGATGATTAATGAATGCTTTTCAAATAAATACATGCAGAAAAAAATGTCCTATTTCAGATATAGTCCCTTCTTATCTGGCTACAGTACAGAAGACTTCACTGAGTAGATGACATTTTAGACTGTTTTAAAAGATGATTAACATCTCAATAGGCATACAATCAGTATTTGTTTAATTATATGCCCTTATGTCTCACATTTTTATTGAATTTTTTTCACTCACCTATGAAGAAGACTAATTTTAACAATGCTTATTTTGTGTCATGTATGAGATCATTCATGAGTGGCAGGAAGTATCTAGTTCATTTTATTTTATGGGATGATTTTAATTCTCTAGCTCTTTAGAATATTTTCCATGATATTATAACCTAAGGTGAAAAAACTTCTATTCCTGTTCCGGATACCCAGTCACATTTTTTTTTTTCCTAAAATTTTATAATTACATGAGTTAAACATCTGAATGTTGACAAGTTGATGGGGGTGAGGACCATCTACATGTTAAACTTGGGATGATCCCCTAGAGCACTACACATATTACTTATCCAAATGTACCTTTTTAGACTGATTTCTCAAAAAGTAAAATCTGGGCTTCTTTGGATTTATAAGCAAAATTAAAAGTTTTTTCTCAAAACAGCAAGTTCTAAAAGTGATGAGAATTATGGTGTGCTCTGGGGGCATCTGGGTGGCTCAGTCGGTTAAGCATCTGCCTTCGGCTCAGGTCATGATCCCGGGGTCCTGGGATCAAGCCCCACACCGGGCTCCCTGCTCGGGGGGAGCCTGCTTCTCCCTCTCCCTCTGCCCCTACCCCCTGCTGTGCTCTCTCTCTTTCTCTCTCTCTCTAAAATAAATGAAGTCTTAAAAAAAGAAAAGAATTATGGTGCACTCTGTGTGACTGGTAGCACCTATATCACCTGGAAACTGTTTTTAAAAATGCAGAATCTCAGGCTGTACCCTAGACTGACTGAATCAGAATCTGCATTTTAACAAATCTCTTGGCGATTCCTGTGCACATCAAAGTTTGGGAAGTGCTGGTAGCCTATTCCCTTTCCTGATCTCCAGTTTTGATTATATCATACTGAGAATCTGCAGAGTAAATCCCAGCCCCTAAACCTTTCCTTCAAAGTACACATGGTTTACAGCATTCTCAAACAGAATGGAAAACACATGACTAGATTTTAGAACACAAAAATAATCTCAGTTTTACATGCTTCAAAACGCTGTGAGCATGTCTTTTCATGTCCTCATGATTTTTTGAGTTATACGATAATTTTTTTTTCTAAACAAGGAATAAAATTATATCCACTAAATGAATTCATATGTCCCTGTTGTATTCTGGTCTTCTATTGATAGTCTCAGAATGTTATTTTAGCTTTCTTAGATTTGTGGAAATCATGCTGCTTTGTTCCCTACAGGAATTAAAATAAAATATTAGCAATTATGCATATTTAATTTTCAAAATGCCAAGTAATTACTCACAACATTTATAAAAAGGAAAATTATCTTCAATAATCATAAAATGTTTCCTTAGTAAGGGGCAGCTGAGTCTAAAGTTGTGTTATCATGGGTATTTTTTATTAGAGTGATCAGAATGAAGAATGATTATAACCATGTCCCTCTTCTTTCTTTTGCAGATGCAAGACAAAGGTCTACCCTGATGAACTTCCAAACACAAGCGTAGTCATTGTGTTTCACAATGAAGCATGGAGCACTCTCCTTAGAACTGTTCACAGTGTTATAAACCGTTCCCCACACTCCCTGCTCTCCGAGGTCATCTTGGTAGATGATGCCAGTGAAAGAGGTATAAATATTTCCCCCACATATGTTTTTTAATCAGAAAGCTTCATTATGGTTGGGAAGATAGCCGGGCAATGACCTGTATTTTCCTTATAATTCTACTAGCCCTGAAATCACCCATCAACTTTCATCAATATACCCAGTCAGTGCCAATTCCAGGAATACGAAACTGATTCTTTCGGTATCTCTCATGATCCCATTTGATCCGTATTAACCCAAGAAATCAGCTAAAATGATTTTCAAAAGTATTTGTTTTTTTTCTCAACTTAAATGATCATGCGATTGAGCATGAATATGACTTTGTGTGTGTGTGCGTGTGCAGGTAAAAGCAAAATAACGTATAATTAAGAAGTCTCCATTTACTATTGTGGCCCAATTTCTAAATTCAAGTCTGGTATATTAACTTCCTATTGTATCCTTATCTTTGCCAGTCAAATGATAGAGTTTTCATGAAATATACATTAATTTACTGATAAAATCTCTATATAATTATTTCACCTAATGCAAAGAAATGTTGATAGGAGTTGGCTACCATTTCTGTGTGTTACATTCCATCTGGGCAGCAGTCTCTCCGCTGTGTCTTAAAATAGTTTCAAAACTTTATAAATTCTTATTGCGCATTGCAGATTTTCTCAAGTTGACGTTAGAGAATTATGTGAAAAATTTAGAGGTGCCGGTAAAAATTATTAGAATGGAAGAGCGCTCTGGGTTAATACGTGCCCGCCTTCGAGGAGCAGCTGCTTCAGAAGGGCAGGTCATAACTTTTCTCGATGCACACTGTGAATGCACCTTAGGATGGCTGGAGCCTTTGCTGGCGAGAATAAAAGAAGACAGGTAAGAACTCATGTGTTGTCTGCCTGGGTTTTGACTGAACCTGCTAGGACAGTTCCAGGTACCAGTCAAAACTTCTTTATAAATTGCTATTTCTAGAAGGCTTATTTTCTAGCTTTTTAAAAAGCACCCCTCCCCCATATAATATGGGCTTATTCATGCTGAATATTAATATTTGTTTAACAAATAGTCAAACACTTCAAACAGTAAAAAATGAATATTCATTTTGTAGGTGATAGAAATGAGTCCAATTTGAAACAGTGTCATGTTTTATAAAAGACATTTCAAAGCACCTCATTGTGTCCCCACAACCACCCCGTGAGGAAGGTAATATAGATGTTCTTGTCTGTACTAGTAATAGGAAGGAACAAAGACGTTAAGTAGCTTGTCCCAGTTATTTGAAGTGTTGGGAACAGCAATTTAGTTCTACCCATTCCCAGACCAGTCTTCTCTCTACTAGGTCACTGCCCTTATTCAAAGTCTGGTTCAAAACCACCTAGAGGATCTTAAAAATGAAGACATACACTCACACATTCCACTGGAATGAAATCATGGTTAAAAAAAAACAAAAACAGAGCACAACTATTAGAATTTTAATTATTTAAACAATGTTGCCAATTTGTAAACACAAATTGTGAAATCTGAATAGTACTTTATAGAAATTAAGAACCCTCATACCTACCTGAAATTTTTTCTGATAATGATGCTATCAAGTACAAACTTTTCTTTGCAGATATTCATAAACATTGATGATAAATGATTAGAATTCCTAAGTGCCTAATGAAGACAACTGTGTTGAATGCTCTGATATAATAACAAAGCATTGCATAACACCTTGTTTGCATAGTCATTTCACCTACCCTAGAAAGGTCTTCTTAGAATTGAAGTTTTTAATTAAGCATCTAAGACAAGAGCTGCTTAGGGTGAGCTAGTCCAGCTACATCGTGTAAACGGCAGGATTTGGTACTTGCCAGGAAGATAGATGGAGGTTGTCAGTAAAATGAACCATAGCAGTTGAAGAAAGCAGTGGGGACCTTTTAGTCAACTGAGTGTAGTACACAGCTAATAACATTTTTCCACTCTGTGTATTGTACAGTATGCACTGCAGGGTAAGACTGGCAAAGTGAAATGAACTTAGAACATCTTAAATGCATTTTCTGGCAACTTTTCATACATTATGCTGCTTTTTCAAACATGTGTTTCGTATTCAACTTACTGAATTTTTAATATAATGTTGTTCAATATCATCATGCATAGATCATTTATTTTTTAATCTAACAATATGTTTAGATTGTATTTGCATATAATGAATTCTGAGGTCTTGTCCTGCTTATACATTCTAAAGTTGCCATAACTAGATAATAAAGTCCTATTCAAGGTTATTAGATCTAATTTTGCCTCCCCATTACAAATTAAGTCATTAAACTTAATGAAGAGAGAAAGATATTGATTTTGTAGGGACGAGAATTACCAAGAATCTTTTTCAAGGCTAGATGAATCCTATTGATTTCTGAGAACTCGAGGCTTTGGCCAATTGTGTGGAATAGAAGACCTAATTGAAAACGAGCATTTGTGACACTGGTGTTACAAGACCGGAATAAATAATGGACAACATTTATTTGCTTTCCACATTTATGGGTGATTCAAAAGCATATTTGTATATTTACCCCCTGCCAAATATGAAAAATAAGCTCTGATCTTTGGAATTAACTACAAGCGATGCAAACTTGAGTAGACCTGAACATTTACTGTAGAGATGACAGATTGGTCCCATAATAAAACATATAGGCCAGGAATAGAGGGAGACTGGAGAAAGCACAACATGGATTAAAAGAATATCCAATCTTCTCCTGGTGGAAGTTTCTTACCCTAAAAAAGCCACCATCAAGAACACCCACTCTTTACGAAGAAACAGATCATGAGATAAAAACCCCAGAAACTTAAGTCGCTTATCTTTCCCTATTTTAAAATATGTAGGTTGTTATGGTAAATTCTGAGATCTAGGACAACACACTTAGATATCGTCATGTCCCTAATATCTTTCAGAGGCAACATGTACTTACACTGATGATCGTGATTTTTATTGTTGCTTCTGTTTGTTGATTTTTACTTGTTTGTTTTTCTAGTAGGCATTTCCCCAGGAAGATTTCTTCAGAACTCTTAAAACTAACCTATCCTCTTTGAGATTCAAAATACCAGGTCTAATTTGCCATCATCCACTCTCTACTTCTGCATGCTATTGCTTTTCAGTGGGCTTGAGATAAAATGATGCATAATATCAAAGCAGTGCTACTAATCATGCTGTGCGCAGAGGTTTTATGAAAAATAGACCATGTTCATCCTCCTGAGTTAGTACTTAGAATGCATTTGGAAATCAGCTTGAAGACCAATTAGTATATTTGATAAGATTATAAATGGTAGAAAGAAGTAGAGACCGTAAGCACGATGTAGTAAAAGAAAATGATTCCACAGAGAAAAAGGATAAAATGAAAATAAAGTCATATTAAAGTCACAAAATAATTAAATTTCAACTCAACATCTATACTGAGTCTGAAGAAGCTGATGTAGTATTTAAATTATTATTTATATGTAAACTGGTTTTGATTTTTCTGCAGGAAAACAGTTGTATGCCCCATCATTGATGTGATTAGTGATGATACCTTTGAATATATGGCTGGGTCAGACATGACTTACGGGGGTTTTAACTGGAAATTGAATTTCCGTTGGTATCCTGTTCCCCAAAGAGAAATGGATAGGAGGAAAGGCGATAGAACATTACCTGTCAGGTATGTGACTCATATCTTCCAAAGGATAGCATGTGTATTTCTGTAATAATTAAGGGGTATTATAAATTTATGCTCTCATTTTTAAGTCTTTTAAAAGCATATACTTTTTATTCATATACACCTTTGCATTATCACTGCTTACATGATAATCTAAGAATCAGTAACAGTATTAAATTTAGTTTAAATTAACCCAGGCAAATTTTACTATAGGCAGAAGCGCTGAATTTCTTTTAAAACCTTGTATATTCTTATATTCAAAATATATTTATTGTGAATTTTCTATCTAACAGCCTTGATGCTTCTGATAAATATATATCTTACCTAAATGTGTATGCTTTATAATAGAGATATTCTCAAAATTGAAATAACCAGAAATGTTTTGGCAAATATTCTAAATTTACCAACTTCAAAGAGCCATCTTATAGATAGAAAACAAAGATCCACTTGGAAAATTTTAATATATTAACAATTATGAAAGATTTATTGTTTGTTCTAAATTAGTTAAAATAGCTACTTAATTTGAAGTATTGATTCATAAAATATGTATTTGCTCTTAATACAAAATAAGAAATATCATATGTATCTTTAGTTGTCCAGATAAGCATTACCCCCTTTATTAACATAAAATAATCACCTTCTTATTTTAACATATTATTGTGTATGTCTTACCTGCAAACAAAAATTGATTTCCTAACAATATATTGGAGAGGGAGATCACTAGTTTTGCTCTTTAAAGATGAATTTGGCAAATCATGATTTAGTTTGAACAATAGAGAAATGCCCTAACATCCTAAAATAATATGTATGACCCATTATCTAAACAAGGATGCCTCCTAACCCACCGAAGAAATGATTTATCCATTGGCAAGACTAATTATCTAATGAATGAATTAAAGCTAACTCTAAAAATTGGCTCATGGAAGAGAATCACTCTGTTATTGAGCAGTTAATACTGGGATTGTTAACCTTCTTAAGGAGATATTACTATATCAAAGAGAAAAATAAAATGTGGCTCCAGACAATTTCATAAAGACATGAAGTTATTATGGCAGTATTTAAGTATAACTTAGTGGTCTTTAAATTTTGCTGTAATCTTCACATTTGCCAAGTCTTAGTGATCCTTGCTCTTAACAACTTGAGGAAGGCCAGGCACTTTTATTACAACATTGTTTATTAGAAATCCTGTTTTCCCAGGTCATGGTTTCATTTAGTGTTAGCTGATTTTTCAGCTTCCAAACCCATGTGAAAATTTTCAGTATACTTGACCAGTACACTCAAATATAATGTGTTTATTCATTTGAGAATGAAGTTTGAAAGAATGTGTGATTGTTTTTAAACACATTGACAAAAGACATGTTTTTAAAAACGCATTGTTTTTTTTAATACATTGGCAAAATACATGCTTTATTTAACTTTATTTTCTCACAGAGTGAAAAGGTAGATAACTAAGAGTTAGCCAACATTCATAGTAAGAAATTACTGATCTCATTCACAAAAGTAAAGATCTACATAGAAATCAGCTATTATTTCTCATCTTTCATTAATTAAAACAAAAAAGGAAACATCCAACTTGCTGTGTTTTAACCACAACTTATGTTTTTACTATAATAACATGGATACCCAATAAAATCTAAATATATTTTATCTATTTTCCTCAGTAATGGCACAATATTTCACTTTATAAAATGCTGAGGAAGCTGGAACAAGAGAAACAGAAACACCTCAGTCTTTGCTGAAGTTTCCAGATTTTTATGGCAAAAGGTTAATTAATTCACGGGCTGTGTTGTAACAGCCTGCAGGTAATTTTCATCAGCATAGCTGTAATGTGAACTTTCTTTGTACTTGTAATCTATTACTCAAAGACGTGATCATTTTTCTCACATTCGTACAAACAGATAAATCATTCTAGGTGTTGAAGACCAATTTTTTTTTTCCTACTTGATTAACAGAATTCTGAATAGCTAAAGTGATTAAAATGAGGTTGAAATTTTAGCTTTCTTAGCAGAATGCCTCATTTAAAATGTCAGTTATGACAGAACTTTCTAGTGACTATAATTGGCTAGTCATCATTTAGAAATACAATCATGCATCAGCATACATAGAGAACCAACTTGAACTTGTGACTTAACCTTAGTTATATCACATTTAAAGTAAAGTTTATAATGGTTATACATATTATTCTACTGTCAACTTCTGGGCTTTGATATTTTCATTTTGATACTAAGTGAAGTTTGTAAAATACTTGGTATTTGTGAAGTTATGAGTATGGAATAATAGCACACATAACCTTGAACATTTAGTTTTCTTTAATCAATAAAGTCTCCTAGACATTTTAGCGGTCATATGACTTTTCAGTCATATCTCAATTATATGTGCAAAATAGAATAATCAAATTGTTAAACCAGAGGTCATAAACCAGGAGCTTAAGTGTCAGACATGCTGTGCAGATGTGTTTTTTTTGGTACATAAAATGCAAAATACATAGTGTTTTGCATTTTAAAAAATTACCAACATTTTAAAAATGAGATGTTCTAAGTAAATGTATGAATTTTTAGCTGCCCTTGAAAAGTCAGATCTTGCTACAATGGTCTTGTATTCCTACTTGGCACCATCAGGTGGGGTTGAGTAGAATCTACCATTTAGAAATGGCCTGAAAGTTTAGCTCAGTCCCCCAACCCCTTTTTTTGTGTGTTCCTGAGGCTGAGGATCAGTTCCATTTATCATCATTCCTGCTTAAAAAAATGTTTCTCGGTAACTGTTTCCCAGTCAGTGGTGAGAGAAATATGCTTATTGCAACTAATCAACTTCACATGTTGACTTTATTTGCCTTGCTATAAGCTTTTCAATTTGTGACCTTGACTTAGAGGCTACTGCCTGGGAAATGACTGAGTTTGAAACTCATCAAACATATTAGCCCTACATGAATACACATCTCCATTACCTTACGGAATAGGCAACCAGTAACATAAATTATCTGGTAGTGTAGATAATCCCCCAAATCATTTCATTAGGTTGGGGGTGTATTATGCATTTTTTTAATATCATTTTTGAGGTGATATGGTTTGGCTATTGAAATGAATTGCATGACATATGCAAATGTGCATGCCTACCCACTGTTGAGCACTGTGCTAGGTTCTGCACATACAAAAATGAATCTGGCTATCTCTGCTCTGAAGTGGCTCACCGGCACTGGCCATATGTGTGCTGGACAAGGGAATGAGGAGAGCATAAGTGGCCAGAGTGTTGATGCACAGGAGTTAGACTACATGAACTGCTAGAGTGGTATGTAAAGAATCTGGCTTTAATCTTGATTGTTTTAGTCTCTTAATTATGCCCTGTAGTAATCCTCAATAAATAATTATAAAGATACTAGTTTCTACTTTAATTTCTCATTGATTAAAATAGATTACTTTATTAAAAAAGCTATCAGTTATTTATCAAGTCTGTATAACTTTCTTTACTCTTTCTGTCTTGCCATATAGACTATTTTACATTTAGTCATTATTAATATTCTTTTTAAAAAAAAAAAAAAGATTTTATTTATTTATTTGAGAGAGAGAGCATGAGAGGGGGGAGGGTCAGAGGGAGAAGCAGACTCCCCGCCGAGCAGGGAGCCCGATGCGGGACTCGATCCCAGGACCCTGGGATGATGACCTGAGCCGAAGGCAGACGTTTAACCATCTGAGCCACCCAGGCACCCAGTCATTATTAATATTCTTGACATGACTTTCTTCATTCTTACTTGGAATACCATGTTCAGTATCTTCCTAAAGTAAAACAAAAGAGTTTTAGATTTTCTTCTAATATTTGCTCTCATAATAAATCAAACATAGATGTAATGATGAATTTTATTCCTTACACCTTTGACTTACTTAGATATCCCTTTTTATTAACATTTGTCTGATATTATACATTTATTTTTCTCTCAACTGGAATTAGGAATTTATAAAGAAGATCAAATAAATTAAACATTATTAATAACATCTCAGATTATAATTATTGTTCCTTTATTGTGAAAAACTTATAAGATGTTCACATATTATTTTCTGTAACCTTCTAGTATGATATCATTGAAGAAGCATTGAGGCTGGCTTTGGAGGATCTGGGTTTTATTAATCAAGCTCCTTCAATTGGGAAATTACCCATTCTTCTCAACTATGAAAAGGAAAATTATTCCCTGTTTTGCTTAACTCATGAAGTGCTAACATATTAAATGAGAAATATATTTGAAAGGAATTACTTCAAATGTATTTCTGAAAATGTAAGTAACAAATATATGCATTGCTAAATAAATGTGACAAGTAACTACAGCTATAAAGAAGCAGAACACCAATGAGCCACCTCTTTTAGTATTTTATTATATTTCCTTCCAGAGAGTTTCTTTTCAGATAGATTTCTCCAAAATTGATTTTATCTATTTATTTGACAGAGAGAGAACAAGAGACTGAGAGAGCAGGAGCAGAGGGAGGGGCAGAGGGAGAAGCAGACTCCCTGCTGAGTAGGGAGCCCGATGTGGGGCTCAATCCCAGGATCCCAAGATTACGACCTAAGCCAAAGCCAGACACTTAACCAACTGAGCCACCCAAGTGCCCCAGATATCTCCACAATTTAAAAATTGATATATTATTAGTTTTTCTCCATGCCATTAAATTTAAAAAAAAAATTTTTTAATGGCTGCTAGCATCTCAATTATTAGCTCTTTTTTAAAAGATTTATTTATTTATCTTAGAGAGAGAGAGATTGAGAGAGAGCAGGGGCAGGGCAGAGAGGGAGAGAGAGAATCCTCAAGCGGACTCCCCACTGAGCATAAAGGTGCAACATGGGGCTTGATCCCAGGACCCCAAAATCATGACCTGAGCCAAAATCAAGAGTCAGTTGCTCAACAGACTGAGCCACCCAGGCACTCCAGCTCTTTTGTTTTTTATAAAGACAATTGAGAGTTGAGGAGTTAACAGAGGAGTAGAAGACCTAACTTTCATCTGGTCCCAGGAATTCAGCTAGATAGTTATCAAACCATTCAGAATGCCTACAAACTCAATAGGAGATTGAAGAAAAGAATAACAGCAACTCTCTAAAATAGAAAAGCAACCACTTTTTGAAAGGTAGGACATGAGGAGAAGTGGGTCTGAGGCAATATTAGGGAAGATAGACTGCGGGGGAAGGGAGCCTCCATCAGCCAGATACCGATAAGTGATAGAGCAGCAGAGCACAAAATCAGAAGTCTGCTCTGCTGAGGGACGTTGCTCCAGTGGCGAAGCAGGGGGTGGAACCCTCACTGGGACAGTGTGGTCTTAGGACCTTTGGGGTCACAGGAAGACTGAGTGTGGCAGAGCTCCCAGGTATTGGAGCAGGAAAGCCAGCTGCAAAGACGGAGCCAAGGAGTGGACTCTCAGTTTGGGGTTGCCGTAAACCATGATCTGCAGCACAGTCGGGCCACTGCTCTCCCAGCTGGGACTTAACAAGCGGCAGATTCAGGGAGACTCCCCTTCCTCCCCCAGGAGGAGCGGTGTGGGAGCGCACCACAGGAATCTGCTGGGTTTGGAGACTCCAAATGGGGTCGTGCACCAAAGATAGAAATGCTCAGTCATAGTCTGGGTGAGCACAGAGTGCGGCTGGAGCCCAGGGAGACGGGAGTGATTGCTTTTCTCTGAGGGTGCACTGAGGAGTGATGCCCCGAGCTCTCGGCTCCTCTGGAGCAGAGATTGGGAGGTCACAATTTTCATTCTCCTCCTCCAAAGCTATATGGAAAGCTTTCAGGGAACAAAAGCTACTGAGAGCCAACCCAAGCAGATTACTTAGCCCGGCCCCGGACAAGGGCAGGGGATTCCACCTGGGGCAAAGACATTTCAGAATCACTGCAACAGGCTCCTCCCCCAGAAGATCAGTGGAACAGCCAGCCAAGACCAAGTTTACCCATCAATGAGAACAGCAGAACTCCAGCACTAGAGGAATACAGCACATAGAATCCATGGCTTTTTTTCCCCCTGATTCTTTAGTCTTTCAAAGTTAATTTTTTTAATTTTATTTTTTTCTTTTTCTATTTTTGTTTAGTTGAAGTTTTCTTCTTTCCTTTTTCAACTAACATCTTATCAATTCCTTTTTTAAAATCTTTTTTAATGTTTCATTTTTACAGTCATATTCTATCTCCTCAATGTTTAACCTTATTTTTTGTATATATATATGTAAGTTTTTCTTTCTTTAAAGTTTTGGGATACAGTTTCTCCTAAAAGATCAAAATATACCCTAAATCTAGTGTATGATGTTCTAGTCTCCAGCCTGACCACGTTCTTTTTTTTTTTTTTAATTTTTTTCATTCTTTTTTCAACCAACTTCTTATCAATTCCTTTTTTAAAATCTTTTTTAATTTTCATCTTTACAGTCATATTCCATTCTTTCATCATATTAACCCTTAATTTTTAATATATGTAAGTTTTCCTTTCTTTAAAATTTTGGGAGGCACTTTCTTCTAATAGACCAAAATACACCCAAAATCTAGTGTGTGGCTCTGTTCTATTCAACAGCCTGATCATATTCTTTTATTTTTTTCCCCTTCTTTTTTTGTTTTCCCCTTTCTTTTACCCTCGGTTTCTGGTCTCTTCTGATTTGTTTAGTGTATATTTTTCTGAGGTTGTTGTTACCCTCTTAGCATTTTTTTAGCATTTTGTTCTCTCATTCATCTATTCTCCTATGGACAAAATGACAAGATGGAAAAACTCACCTCAAAAAAAAAGAACAAGAGACAGTACCGACTGCCAGGGACCTAATCAATACGGACATTACTAAGATGTCAGAACTAGAGTTCAGAATGACGATTTTAAAGATACTAGCTGGGCTTGAAAAAAGCATAGAAGATACAAGAGAATCCCTTTCTGGAGAAATAAAAGAACTGAAATCTAACCAATTCAAAATCAAAAAGGCTATTAAATGAGTTGCAATAAAAAATGGAGGTTCTAACTGCTAGGATAAATGAGGCAGAAGAGAGAATTAGTGATATAGAAGATCAAATGATGGAGAATAAAGGAGCTGAGAAAAAGAGAGATAAACAACTACTGGATCATGAGGGCAGAATTTGAGAGATAAATGATTCCATAAAGCGAAACAACATTAAATAATTGGGATCCCAGAAGAAGAGAGAAAGGGGCAGAAGGTATACTAGAGCAAATTATAGCAGAGAATTTCCCTAATTTGGGGAAGGAAACAGGCATCAAAATCCAGGAGGCACAGAGAACCCCCCTCAAAATCAATAAAAATAGGTCAACACCCTGATAGTAAAACTCACAAGTCTCAGAGACAAAGAGAAAGTCCTGAAAGCAGCTCAAGACAAGAAGTCTCTAACCTACAACAGTAGAAACATTAGATTGGCAGCAGACCTATCCACAGAGACCTGGCAGGCCAGAAAGGACTGGCAGGATATATTCAGAGCACTAAATGAGAAAAATATGCAGCCAAGAATACTATATCCAGCTAGGCTGTCATTGAAAATAGAAGGAGAGATAAAAAGCTGCCAGGACAAACAAAAACTAAAAGAATTTGCAAACGCCAAACCAGCCCTACAAGAAATATTGAAAGGGGTCCTCTAAGCAAAGAGAAAGCCTAAAAGTAACATAGACCAGAAAGGAACAGAGACAATATACAGTAACAGTCACCTTACCGACAATACAATGGCACTAAATTCATATCTTTCAATAATTACCCTGAATGTAAATGGGCTAAATGCCCCAATCAAAAGACACAGGCTATCAGATTGGATAAAAAAACAAGACCCATCGATACGCTGTCTGCAAGAGACTCATTTTAGAACCAAAGACACCTCCAGGTTTAATGTGAGGGCGTGGAAAACAATTTACCATGCTAATGGACATCAAAAGAAAGCTGGGGTGGCAATCCTTATATCAGACAAATTAGATTTTAAACCAAAGACTATAATAAGAGATGAGGAAGCACACTATATCCTACTTAAAGGGTCTATCCAACAAGAAGATCTAACAATTGTAAATATCTATGCCCCTAACATGGGAGCAGCCAATTATATAAGCCAATTAATAACAAAATCAAAGAAACACATCAACAATAATACAATAATAGTAGGGGACATTAACACCCCCCCCCACTCAAATGGACAGATCATCTAAGCAAAAGATCAAAGGGAAATAAAGGCTTTAAATGACACACTGGACCAGATGGCCTTCACAGATATATTCAGAACATTCCATCCCAAAGCAACAGAATACACATTCTTCTCTAGTGCACATGGAACATTCTCCAGAATAGACCACATCCTGGGTCACAAATCAGGTCTCAACCAGTACCAAAAGATTGGGATCATGCCCTGCATATTTTCGGACAATAATGCTTTGAAACTAGAACTCAATCATAACAGGAAAGTTGGAAAGAACTCAAATACGTGGAGGCTAAAAAGCATCATACTAATGAATGAATGGGTCAACCAGGAAATTGAAGAATTTTAAAAATTCATGGAGGGGCGCCTGGATGGCTCAGTCATTAAGCGTCTGCCTTCGGCTCAGGTCATAATCCCAGGGTCCTGGGATTGAGCCCCACATCGGGCTCCCTGTTCAGTGGGAAGCCTGCTTCTCCCTCTCCCACTCCCCCCTGCTTGTGTTCCCTGTCTCACGTCAATCTCTCTGTCAAATAAATAAATAAAATCTTAAAAAAAAAAATTCATGGAAACAAATGAAAATGAAAACACAACTGTTAAAAATCTTTGGGATGCAGCAAAGGTGGTCCTAAGAGGAAAGTATGTAGCAATACAAGCCTTTCTCAAGAAACCAGAAAGGTCTCAAATACACAACCTAACCCTACACCTGAAGGAGCTGGAGAAAGAACAGCAAATAAAACCTAAGCCCAGCAGGAGAAGAGAAGTAATAAAGATCAGAGCAGAAATCAATGAAATAGAAACCAAAAGAACAGTAGAACTGATCAACAAAACTAGGAGCTCATTCTTTGAAAGAATAAGATTAATAAACCCTTGGCCAGACTTACCAAAAAGAAAAGAAAAGGGACCCAAATAAATAAAATCATGAATGAAAGAGGAGCGATCACAACCAACACCAAAGAAATACAAACAATTATAAAAACATATGAGCAACTAGAGCAAGTTAGATAATCTGGAAGAAATGGATGGATTCCTAGAGATGAATAAACTACCAAAACTAAACCAGGAAGAAATAGAAAACCTGAACAGACCCATAACCACTAAGGAAATTTAAGCAGTAATCAAAACTCTCCCACCAAAGAAGAGCCCAGGGCCAGATGGCTTTATAGGGGAATTCTACCAAACATTTCAAGAAGAATTAATACCTATTCTTCTGAAGCTATTTCAAAGAATAGAAATGGAAGGAAAACATCCAAACTCATTTTATGAAGCCAGCATTACCTTGATCCCAAAACCAGGCAAAGACCCCATCAAAAAGGAATACTATAGACCAATATCCCTGATGAACAGGGATGCAAAGATTCTCACCAAAATACTAGCCAATATGATCGAACAGTACATTAAAAGGATTATTCAACACAACCAAGTGGGATTTATTCCTGGGCTGCAAGTTTGGTTCAACATCAACAAATCAACCAATGTGATAGAATACATTAATAAAAGAAAGAACAAGAACCATATGATACTCTCAATAGATGCAGAAAAAAGCATTTGACAAAGTACAACATCCTTTCTTGATCAAAACTCTTCAGAGTGAGGGATAGAGGGTACATACCTCAATATCATAAAAGCCATCTACAAAAAGCCCACAGCGAATATCATACTCAATGGGGGAAAACTGAGAGCTTTTCCCCTAAGGTCAGGAACACAGCAGGGATGTCCACTATCACCATTGCTGTTCAACATAGTACTAGAAGTCCTAGCCTCAGCAATCAGACAACAAAAAGAAATAAAAGGCATCCGAATCAGCAAAGAAGAAGTCAAACTCTCACTTTTTGCAGATGATATGATACTTTATGTGGAAAACCCAAAAGACTCCACCCCAAAACTGCTAGAACTCATACAGGAATTCGGTAAACTGGCAGGATATAAAGTCAATGCACAGAAATCAGTGGTATTTCTATACACCAACAACAAAACAGAAGAAAGAGAAAGGAGTCGATCCTATTTACAATTGCACCCAAAACCATAAGATACTTAGGACTAAATCTAACCAAAGAGGCAAAGAATCTGTACTCAGAAAACTATAGAATACTCATGACAGAAATTGAGGAAGACACAAAGAAATGGAAAAATCTTCCATGCTCATGGATTAGAAGAACAAATATTGTGACAATGTCTATGCTACCTAGAGCAATCTACACATTCAATGCAATCCCTATCAAAATACCATCAACTTTTTCCAAAGAAATGGAACAAATAATCCTAAAAGTTGTATGGAACCAGAAAAGACCCCGAATAGCCAGAGGAATGTTGAAAAAGCAAAGCAAAGCTGGCGGCATCAGAATTCCGGACTTCCAGCTCTATTACAAAGCTGTCATCATCAAGAGAGCATGGTACTGGCACAAAAACAGACACATAGATCAATGGAACAGAATAGAGAGCCCAGAAATGGACCCTCAACTCTACGGTCAACTAATCTTTGACAAAGCAGGAAAGAATGTCCAATGGAAAAAAGACAGTCTCTTCAACAAATGGTGTTGGGACAATTGGACAGCCACATGCAGAAGAATAAAACTGGACCATTTCCTTACACCATACACAAAAATAGACTCAAAATGGATGAGAGACCTCAAAGTGAGACAGGAATCCATCAAAATCCTAAAGGAGAACACAGGCAGCAACCTCTTCGACCTCAGCCGCAGCAACTTCTTCCTAGGAACGTCGCCAAAGGCAAGGGAAGCAAGGGCAAATATGAACTATTGGGATTTCATCAAGATAAAAATCTTTTGCACAGCAAAAGAAACATGCAACAAAACCAAAAGACAACCAACAGAATGGGAGAAGATATTTGCGAATGACCTATCAGATAAAGGGGTAGTATCCAAAATCTATTTAGAACTTACAAACTCAACACCCAAAGAACAAATGATCCAATCAAGAAATGGGCAGAAGACATGAACAGACCTTTTTCCAAAGAAGACATCCAGATGGGCAACAGACACCTGAAAAAGTGCTCAACATCACTCGGCATCAGAGAAATCCAAATCAAAACCTCAATGAGATACCACCTCACATCAGTCAGAATGGCTAAATTTAGCAAGTCAGGAAACGACATATGTTGGCGAGGATGCAGAGAAAGGGGAACCCTCCTACACTGTTGGTGGGAATGCAAGCTGGTGCAGCCACTCTGGAAAACAGTATGGAGGTTCTTCAAAAAGTTGAAAATAGAGCTACCATATGATCCAGCAATTGCACTACTGGGAATTTACCCCAAAGATAAAAATGTGGTGATCTGAAGGGGCACATGCACCCCAATGTTTTTAGCAGCAATGTCCACAATAGCCAAACTATGGAAAGAGCCTAGATGTCCATCAACAGATGAACGGATATAGAAGATGTGGTATATATAAACAATGGAATACCGTGCAGCTGTGAAAAAAAAAAAAAGAAATCTTGCCATTTCCAACAACGTTAATAGAACTGGAGGGTATTATGCTAAGCGAAATAAGTCAACTGTAGAAAGACAAGTACCATATGATCTCACTGATATGGGGAATTTGAGAAACAAGACAGAGGATCATAGGGGAAGGGAGGGAAAAATGAAACAAGACGAAACTGGAGAGGGAGACAAACCATAAGAGACTCTTAATCTCAGGAAACAAACTGCGGATTTTTGGAGTGGAGGTGGGTGGGAGGGATGGGGTGTCTGGGTGATGGACATTGGGGAGGGTAAGTACTATGGTGAGCACTGAATTGTGTAAAACTGATGAATCACAAACCTGTACCCCTGAAACAAATAATAGATTATATGATAATAAGAAAAATTTTTTAAAAATGACATTTGAGAGTTTTTTTACACTTTATTTTGCCAATTTTGTCTCCTGATTTTTTGTATATAATGTGGTCTTTTTAGAATTATGCAATTAAGAAATGTGAAACTTGTTTTAATACTTTTGATACTTTTTGCCAGTTTGATTCCCCTGCAAAATTATCAGACTCTATAGTTCCTCTAGTAAGTATAATAAAAAAAAACACACACTTATTTTATTCTGTAAAGTGTTTTACAAATGAGACATGATATTTCCTATTATTTAATAGCAACTAAGAATATATTGCTTGGGCTCCTAAGCTAAGAGGTGGGATGCCGGGTGGCTCAGTCAGTTAAGCATCTGCCTTTGGCTTAAGTCATGATTTGAGAGTCCTGGGATTGAGTTTCACATCCAGCTCCCTGCTCAGTTGGGGAGTCTGCTTCTCCCTTTCCTTCTGCCTGCTGCTCTCCCTGTTTGTGCTCGCTCTTTCTGTCAAATAAATGAATAAAATCTTAAAATATATATATATATATAGTTTAATTTTTATCTGTCAGATTTTCTCTATTAGACTTTTCTTAGGCCAATGAAAATACATTTTTACCTTGGAGGAAAGAAGCAAGGATACTCTCAAATCCTGTGAGACACTTCTTTACAATAGAAGATACTAAAGCAAAACACAGGGAAAGGTCAAAATTATGTGAAGAACAAAGACGTTGAAGGAAAAAGTTTGAAGGAAAATCTTTAGAATATTCCAACTGTTTAGCATTCTTACCTACTCATGTGAAAATCTAATATATGTTGATTTTGAAAGAAAAAATCCCACCTTAGGTGTCTGCCTTTGGCTAGGGTCATGATCCCGGGGTCCTGGGATCGAGCCCCACGTCGGGCTCCCTTCTCAGCAGGAAGCCTGCTTCCCCCTCTCCCACTCCCCCTGCTTGTGTTCCCTCTCTCGCTGTGTCTCTCTCTGTCAAATAAACAAATAAAATCTTTAAAAAAAAAAAAAAGGAAAATAGCACATGTATATTATATTATTTCCTAATGGTTTAGAAGATAATTTTTTTTCACAGTTTTCATAAAGGTCTATTTCATTATTGGTGGTAGTGCATTTAACAGTTAAATACGTTTAAATAATGTATAGGTGACTGCACGACTGCAGCATTGGTAACTAGATAGATAACCAATTCAACTAGAAACCAGCTAACAAGTAACTGTCTAAATATTTAAAATACAGCTCTTGTTTAGATCATCCTTTGATTTGGTCACCTTCTTGGCGGGGGGCGGGGGGGGTGGTGGAGCCTGCTGATCACACTGGAAATATATTAAGGCCAAATCTTCTGATATCCATTCCCAGAGGTTTCTTTAGATAATTTACAAGACTTTCCTAGCATCTGTTGAGATGAGATGAAAACAAGGTATTAATGAAAACATTTAAAAACATCTGGCCTCATTGTTTATTTTGATTCTTCCTACGCATAAAATGAAAGGAAAAGGAAAGATAAAAGATTTGCTCCAATTACTGTACATCCTCTTGGAAGCTTAGGGTTTTATCAGGTTGTGAGGATTATGAAAAAGGATTAAGGAAAAAGGAAAAAAATAACTTTTCCTTTCCTGGCATATAGGTCTTTAAGCACAAGTTAAGGTATTTGATTCCAATACTTGTTGGTAAATGGGGTCTTTGGCAGCAAAGTAAGCCACTTGCCCATAATAAGGAGAACTTTTTTCTTCTTTTTTTTTCTTTTTCTTATCCTTTAAAAATAGCTTTGTAACTGTTTTTGTGTTCCATAGACTAAAGGATTGAGCAGGTTTCCTTGTTCAGAGCTTAAACCAGCATGGGCTCTTAAAGTGACAGTTTCTTCTCTACCAAAGCTGCATCTTCTTACCCAGTATGTTCAAGTGGGTATCGTGGTGTGCAATATTTCACTAAACCCCATTTCTGTTCTCTGTAAAAACCTTGAAATACATTCAACATTTGATTATTCATCACTCTAATGAAGTAATCGTTACACTTTTGCTTCCTTTCTGTCTCTTCTGCTTTCTATATTGGAGATAGTAGACAGAATAAGGAGGGAAGGAGAGAAACTCACTATCTAATTTTTGTTTGGTTTCTTTTTTTTAAAAAAGATTTTATTTATTTATTTGAGACAGAGAGAATGAGAGAGAGAGAGAGCACATGAGAGGGGGGAGGGTCAGAGGTAGAAGCAGGCTCCCTGCCGAGCAGGGAGCCCAATGTGGGACTCGATCCAGGGACTCCAGGATCATGACCTGAGCTGAAGGCAGTCTCTCAACCAACTGAACCACCCAGGCGCCCCTTGTTTGGTTTCTAAACCTGCAAAATGGTTAACCAAATCATATTTTATGATTTAAAAAAATTGAGATTATGTATTTCAGTTATTTATGCCTCATATTTGTGTAAATAATAAAATATTTATGTTTCGCATTTCTCTTTATTATGGCTTATACTATATGAGAAATGTTACTAACGCAGAGCTAAATACTTACAGTCTAGATATTGTGTTCTTGGATCATTGCAAATCACAGCCTGAGGCTGACCTATAGTCTCTCAAATCTTTAGATTTTTTTTTCCCAGAGACCTTACTTATTTACCAAGTAAGATGAATAGAATCCTAATATGTTAAAGGGAAAGACTAGTGAGAAGAAACAATGTTTCAATAACTTTGAAATAAGTTGCTTTGAAGAGCAGTGCATTTTTAAAATCCATAGGAAAACACAGTGCATAAATTTGGGGCTTGAAATCAGGAAAGTGTATTTCTAATTACCTACCTCAAATTCTTTGGTGTATATGGACACATTGAGTGATGACTAGTTGGTAGAGAGGGAGAGAGGTATGTAGGGAGAGGGAGAGAGGAAGGAAAGAGAAGAGAAGAGAGAAAAAAGAGAAAAGAAAAGATTGTTTCCTTAATTGGGCCACTGACTACCTGGGGGTTCTTGAGCAAGTCATTTAAACACATTGCAACTAAATTTGGTTGACCAGATCTATAGGGATTTTAAAGTTCTAAAATACTACAGTTCCTTTAAAAATTAATTAGACTCTGAAAATAATTTTTAAAAAGCTGATAATAATCTCGCCAAACACAGATGTTTTCTCTTCCTTATTAATATTTAAATGTGTAGTTCTTGTTTTGTGCTTGTACTACTCTAATAGTGTTACATCCATTAATACATATACCCTCATTTTATAGATGATTAAGCTGGAACACAGAGTTTAAGTGGCTTGGCTTACCAAAGGTCACACTGTGGGGTTGAGTTTTAACCCCAGTCAGTCTAGATACAAAGTCCATGCTCCTAAAAACTAAACTTATCCCTCTCTTGAGTCTTCTGTGGTCACTCTGCTTTTCACACATGTGGTGGTGATTCTAGTATGAAATACTAATATGAAAATGGAGACATCACAGTTTAGCATTAATGAATAATCAGACGTGTTCTATCATAATTTCTTTAACTTTCCCAACTTCTGGTGAAATGCTTCAGTGTTTTTCCATGTCAAATGCTTACTTTTTGGAATCCTTTCCTATAGTCCACATTATTACAAAGCTTTGTATCTTTAATTCTAAAATACTACCAAACTCAATCCTGAAAACTTCTACTAGATGATAAAATCCTGGAATGACTATCAGTTTAGGAGACGTGAAAAAGAATTATTTTTGTAATTTTAGAAATAAAATTGCAGGTGATTTTAACTTATAAATAGATTGCTTTGTGGCCATGAGGATACATGCTTATTTGTTTATTTCACTTATTTAACAAATATCTATTAATAGTCTAATAGTATTAAACCAAAATATTAGCTATATGTATAAAGGTGGTAAAATTTATGCAGAAATAAATGTAATACTCAAAAAGAAGTAAAAAAGTGCCTTGAGAGAAAAAGAGACTGAGGGCTACTGAAGGAGGCAGAAGGGGAGGATTACATCCAGACTGGAGGGACAGGGGCTGTACTGAGGGCAGGCTGCATGGAATAATAGTCTTTGGCCTAAGAATAGAACAGGTTTGAACATACACCAGAAGTTTAAAAAGGGAAATCCAAGTCACAAGTGCATGTAGACACGTGCACCGGGGTGGGAAAGTTACTATTAACAGCTAAACACTTTGAATATAGAGAAACAGTTAAAAGGAATGGAGATGCTCTTTGGGTGGCACCACGTCACTGATGCCATAACAAGGAGCTGGAATTTTTTTTTTTTTTTTTTTTTTTTTTTTTGAGAGAGAGAGTGTGTGCACGAGTGGGAGGGCAGGCAGAGGGAGAGAGAGAGAGAGAATCTTAAGCAGTCTCCATGCTCAGTGTGGAACTGGACACAGGGCTTGATCTCACAACCCTGAGATCATGACCTGAGCTGAAATCAGTAGTCAGTTGCTTAACCACCAGAGCCATCCAGGCACCCCTGGAATTTATTTCTTAAAATAGGTATTTAAACATCTGGTAAACAGTTTCAGAAGAGTTTTGATTTAGAGAGATTAATCTGGCTATGGTTTGTAGAATAAATTTTGGAAGCAGCAGACTCTAGAAGCAGGAGGATTCCCCTAACAGAGTTAGAAATAAGAGGACTAAAATTGGATAGTGACCATGATAACAGAGAACAGAGATAAGAGTCAAAAATACTTTGGAAGAAAATAGGAAGTAGGGGCGCCTGGGTGGCTCAGTCGTTAAGCATCTGCCTTAGGCTCAGGTCGTGATCCCAGGGTCCTGGGATCGAGCCCACATTGGGCTCCCCGCTCAGTGGGAAGCCTGCTTCTCCCTCTCCCACTCCCCCTGCTTGTGTTCCCTCTCTCGCTGTGTCTCTTTCTGTCAAATAAATAAACAAAATCTTTAAAAAAAAAAAAAAAAGAAAACAGGAAGTATTTGGGAAATGATTGAATGGGACACAGGAAAGAAAGTTACTAAAAGGGGTTTTATCCTTTTGTATTGAGATTCTGGAAGGAACTAGAGGACACTGAAGGAGAAGCAATATGGAAGGGTAGCACATGTTCAGTGCTATGTTTATACCTCGAGCAGACTCAAAAGAATTTTTTTTTAAGAAAACATCTAGGAAGTAATTAGAAAAACACAAACAATGCAGGAGGAAGCAATGAAAAAAGAAAACACAGATTAGGACTCTGCCTCACAGAGAGGACAGTTAAAGTCATACAGTGAAAGAGCTTATACAGGTAAAGAGTATAGGAAGGGGAAAGCTCCACGGAGAGGTCCTTGGGAAGACTACATATTGGGAGAAAAGGAGATAATTATTAAGTGCACACATCTACAAAACAATATTATAATTGTATCTTATACTCATGTCACAAATATGGAATTAAGAACTTGAGACAGCCAGCAAGGAAAAGGAAGAGGAAGGGATATCAATAAGAATCATAAAATGAATAGGAAAAACCTCTCTGGAAAAAATGCAACTGGAGTTAGGGGTGAAATGTGTTTTAAGCAGCGAGGCTGAATTGTGTTCAAATGCTTCCAAAGGAAGACATTTTAAGGAAAGCCTATTGAAGTTCAGAATCAACGGGGCCTTTTCAGAAAGAAGTTATGGTAGAGGTGGGAGCAGGATCCAGATTCCAGTTAGAAGGTCAAGAGGAGTTGAGGGAATATGTAGAAAGTATTCTTTCAATAAGGTTACCAGTGAAGGGAATAGAAAATATATATCCCTCATTGGAATGAGTAGTAGGATGGAGTGAAGAACTATTTTGGTTTAGGATAGAACTTGATTGAGCAGTGTCATAAACTCAAGAGGACAATCTAGAAATGAAAGGCATAAAACATAAATGTAATAGTCAATGACCAAGTGGCTGAAAGAGTAGTCAGAAAAGAACTGGCTGAGGGCAAAAGAGTGAATGTTAGCTCACAATGAAGAAGGAGATATTCTTTCCTCTGAGGCAGGAGGAAGGAAGAGGCCATGAGAAGACACATACACATACTGAGGTAGAGATAGGGGGAGTTTAGATTTCATGACCGAGGGAATTTTGATTTTATGCTTTGCCTTAATCTCATTTTTTGAGAAGAGGCCAAAACTTTTAGATAAGAGTCAGCTAAAAAATGAGACAGATTAACACAAATGAGACAAATTAACACAGATAAAAGGATCGTTAGCTGTTTATAGGCTAAGCAGAGAATATTTGGACTTGAAGTATTACCAGTTGACCTCATCTTACTGCTTTTTCAATGATTCTCTGGCTCCTAGGAGAAGTGGATAATGCAAGGGTAGGTTTACCCAGACACTGATATTTACAAAAAAAATTGGGTCAGATAAGGGAAGGACAGAGAATTTAGGATGCTAAGCTATTTTTGCTCACTGACCTGGCAGAACCTTGGAGAGAGAGTGAGAGGAGGGAAAGGAACAATTCCTGAAGGGGGTTATTATGTGAGAAATAGGAGTAGCTAAGGAACCCTAAACACGATGG
Source organism: Mirounga leonina (assembly GCF_011800145.1). Taxonomy (NCBI): domain Eukaryota; kingdom Metazoa; phylum Chordata; class Mammalia; order Carnivora; family Phocidae; genus Mirounga; species Mirounga leonina. The sequence goes on along the minus strand of NW_023270377.1, from coordinate 74,818,447 downwards.
TAGAATAAAAAAGTGACTGTCATAGGATTGAAATAGGAGGGGTTAAAAAATAGAAAGTTGTGTTCAGAGAAGCAGATGTCGGAGTTCAACATCTTGGATCTGAAGTAGATTCAGATGATTTTGAAATGAAATGAGGGTGTGTATGGGAAGTCAAAATTAAGTGAGGGACGCTCAAGACCCATGAATGATTATCAACAACAGCGAGGACAGAGACAAAGATATACCACCTAATCTTATTAACTATTTGTTATGTGCTGGGAACTGTGCTGAGTGCTTTACTTCTACTAGCTCCATTCATCTTTACCTACTTGACTGTGTGGTAGGCAAGATTCACAGCCGTTGGGCTGATTACCGCCCTCCCCCACCAATGGGTTGAATTGATTAATAAGGTTAGGCCGTATATAGGTTTTTAATTTTCTAGGCACCCTGAACACTTAAGGTTCACACAGCCATATGCAAATAATTCATTAGGGACGGTACAGAGCAGTTAACTTAGAATAGAACATGTTGCATAACACTGGCTATGGCTGTAGATATTATATAAGGCACAGTCTCTGGACTGTTTGAGAGAGCTAACATTGCAAATACAAAAAAAAAGAAAAAACTCCCTAGGAGCATCTGTCTTCAGAAAATACAGGATTTTTTTGAGGAATTGTCATTTTATGTTCTTATTTTTGTTACTTTTTAAGCATAAGTGAAACTTTTGAGTCATTTTTATGGTTAAATATATAAATTATTTTAGTCATTTATTATACATTTCTCACATATTTTTAGGAATTATGACCAACTGTAAGACGAAATTCAATGCATGCATTTAAGCTAAATGCATTAGTACTTTATTAGTAAATAGAGAAGTGGGCAGGCACTCTGCACAGATCATTAAAAATGCATCACTTAACATTCTTACGCACCTGGTTGCATTATGATAACATAATTGTAGCAATTTTTGTTCCTAGTTTCATTAAATAGACTACGCAGCACTATTACACCTTGTATAGTTATTGCCACAGAATTCCAAAACCCCAATCAGGTGAGGGTGGTGGCTACTCCATAATTACCATCTGTTTAGCTATGTTACTGTTTCCCATTATAACTCAGAAGGTCAGTGATACTGTTCATGATAGCAAGGGAGCAAGACCAGAAGTAATAAAATAGTTCTGAGACCAAGGAGGCTCTGCTACTCCAGCTGATGGACAGTTAATTGCTTGAGTGTAAAACAGTGAGAGCACTGGGAGAAATAGAGAACTTTGCAATATGGTTGATGTCCAAGTACAATATTATTTGGTGGTTTTTCAATAAACTACATTGTTCAATTAGAGGACATGAGCATATCCTGTGGCAGAAGAAGATATAATCTCTATAGAAGCAACATTTGTTAATATTTTCACAATCTCAGACTACTTGGATGAGCATTCCAAATCCCTTAGACCAGTGTTAACTCCTCTTTAGCAGCACATTAGAATCACCAAGGGACTTTACACATTACCAAAGGTGTGGCCCCACCCCAGGCCAATTAAATCTGAATCTGTGGAGGGTGATACCCAAGCATGGAAATGTGTTTTTTAAAGTTGCTTTGGGGGCCTCTAATGTGCTAGGAAGGTTTAAAACTGCTATTCTACAGTTAACATTAAAAAATAATAATTGTCAGTATAGATAGATCCATTTGTGAAAAACTAGAATTTTTTTAGTTTCAATTCATACTGCTTATATAGGAAGACTTGCATAGTTCATATATTACCCATTGACTTTAATTAATCTTTTAGAATTAATTAATAAGCAATCCTTTGAAAAGTTAACATCTGACTTCTTAGTTCCTATAGAGAAACTTCAAATGTGAGAATCGAAAGGCATTTATTCCTAGGAAAACGTTTTAGAATCTGTGCAAAATGTTCTTCTAAGCATATGGGATTTATGTTTATCCATAGAGCCATGTAATTAACTCTATCATTTTACTTGAGTAAAGAGAAGAATAAACAAATACATGTAAAGCTCTACCTTAAAAAAAATACTTCCATAAATATCGTTACTTATTGCCTATAAACATTTTTATAGTGTTTAATATTTTTCATATTTAAATAGATTATAGATATTTTCACAGAGAAACCATTTCCACAGGTTTTTAGAAATCACATTAAAATGTTTTATAATTAGGTGACAAAAGATCACAACTGGTAGGGGTAAGAGCACTTACTTCTCTTCACTATGCCTTTCAGAAGGAATATAATTGCCCCCCTCTTAAGTGGCCAGTGTTCCTTCCATATTATCTTTTTGATCACCTGTAAGAAAAATATAGACTAATCTAAATTTAGTTTTACAGAAAATGTGAAATAAAATGCTACTTATTAATTTTAAAACCTCTGACACCTTGGCTCTATGTTTCCAGTTTGAGATTTTTAAGTACTATTTTTTTTTTAATTTAAAATGTCTCAAAACTATTTGCTATAGTCTCATTAAACTCCACACATTGTTTTCAAAAGATATTCTTTTCTTTTTGTTTTTTTTTTCAACTAGGACCCCTACTATGGCTGGTGGCCTATTTTCTATTGACAGAAACTACTTTGAAGAGATAGGAACTTACGATGCAGGAATGGATATCTGGGGTGGAGAGAATCTTGAAATGTCTTTTAGGGTAATTGCATTTTACTTTATTTTTTTAACTCTGAACACACTATGCTGTAGCATGCACATATAGACCCAGTAATTTACTGTCAAATATTTTTTTTTGTAAAGTGATGCAAATTACTGATCAGTTGGTCATTTTAATACTTATTTAGAAGCTTTGCTAGAGTTTTTTGCATGCAATATTTACTGTTAAATTGGAAATTATAGCTATTTTTAAAGTTTTCAAAAATAATTCTTTTATTCATAGTACAAAGACATTAGGGCTTTCAGTTTTTGAAATAAAGAGGGCTTTATTTCTTATATAAAGCATTACCCTATAAAATCGCATTGTGTTTTTGAACGGAAACTTGGAAGTATTTATGTTACCTGAATTTGCAAGTGCTGCCTGAAGTTATTCTCAAATACCTTTAAGAATAACCCATGGTCAAAGGAACTCTGGATAATTCTGCAAGTAGCATGATTGATTTCACAGTTATAGACATTATTGTTTGATGAATCAGTTTGAATAATGCAAATTCACTTATTAAATGGCCTTCCAAGCAAATGAAAATTAAGGATTAATCCTTCATGCATATGATACTGGAAAGCATATGAATAATTTTTATATTTTGTTATATTTGGAAATCTAAAAAGCAGACACATAAATGTGCCTTCATGCTAACAAATAAGTGCTAGAATACTGTTTTTTCTTCAAACCACATATATTATTATTTTTAAATGAATTAAGTTAATAATACTGTTCTTTTCTTTCTTCCTGGAATTTAACATGAAATATTCAAAACGCTGTATTGATTTTGCCAAAATCGTGTAATAAAATTATTAGAGTTTAGATATAATTATCTATGAAGTGCAAGAGTTATGACTTTTAATTTCGCATTTAGAAAGTAAAGTTTGTTTTTCACTAACAAAATATAAATATATGATGTGTAAGAAAAGTTAAAATTTGAGAATAAAAATTACTTTGAATTTTTATAATTTGGAATTTAGTGGATCTCAATAATCTGAATTATTTTAGAACCACTAGAATGGCCTTCTTATACAATTTTTTACCTATAAACCTTCCTTATAGCCAAATGTCTGAGAACATCATTAGCTAATGGAATTGTATTCTTTCCATATTTGCTTATGTACTTATAGTCAGATTAGAACTTGCCCCACAAGATTTGGCACCCTACTCAGGAATGTCTTCTTGACATCAGGCACATGATATATCCTTCACAACTTTTAGGGACATTGGGGGACCCAACCTTTTCACTTGGTGTAGTTCTCAAAGTGCAGAAAATAAGAGGTGACAGTTAAAAAAAGAAGAGTAGAGTGGAAGGAAGGAAGGAAGGAAGGAAAGAAAGAAAGAAAGACGGGAGGAAGGCAGGCAGTATATTCAAAAGGTGAAAAAAAAAATTTGCTCTTACCCTGGGATATAGCAATGAGAGTATTTACCCATTCATTAACCAATGTTCCTTTGATGTTGTGCTGGGATTATATAAGGAAAAAAATCAATATAGCAATATTGCTATTATCTGTGATCGTATTGCCCAGCTTTTTTTCCTTTTTCACCTCTTTTCTCCTCACCTGTTAAGCTTGATTCTCTGCCGATGGACTCCCCTTACTTTCATCACATAGCTTCCATATAGGATGGATGTTCTTTAACTAATTGAAAGATATGTTAGGGAGCAGCTTAGTGGAGTAATATGAAAAACCAGGAGAACATGATCAGAAAATCCAACAGATATATTAAATGCACCAAAAAGGAAGATTGGGGAATATGGTAGGTGAAACAGATACCAGACGGACAGAGTGAATGCAACTGGTGGTCATAAGAATGATCAGATCCCAAGAAAATGACACAAGAGGTTAGTTGTGATTGGTTGTTTGACATTATGAAGAAACAAAGCACAGTAACACCCCCTTGTCTGTGGTTTCGCTTTCTGCGGTTTCAGTTACCTGCAGTCAACTGTAATCCAGAAGCAGATGATCTTCCTTCTGACGTATTGTCAGAAGGTCAACAGTAGTAGCCTAATGCTCTGTCACAGTGCCTACATCATTTACCTCACTTCATCTCATCATGCAGACATGTTATCGTCACATATCATCACAAGAAGGGTGAGTACAGTACAATAAGATATTTCCAGAGAGAGAGAGAGACCACGTTCACATAAATTTTATTACAGTATATTCTTATAATTGTTCTATTTTATTATTGCCTTTCGTGAGCGATAGCACAGGAGCGGTATTCCCAAGAGTGCACAATGTTTCGCCCATCTTAAAATGAGATAATCTGCCATTGTTGAACCAATTGGGGTCATAGAAAAAGAGAGTAAGAAGACAGAGGAGCATCTCACTTCTATGAGAGGTAGACTAGTGGTTCTAAGAATGGGAGCCAGGCGGCCTTGGGCTCAAGATGGCTGGAGCACTTCCCGGCTGTATAAATTTGGATAAGGTAGCATGTCTTCTAAGCTTTAGTTTGTTTATATCTGGAACAAGGAAAATTGTAACACTTTCCTGATACGTTTCTGGGGGAGATTAAATGAAATTGTATAGATAGTGCTAAGCACCCTGCTTACCACACATGAAGTGTGTCATAAATGGTAGCTTTTATTCTTGCAGTGCTTGTAAGCTGTGCAACTTTGAGCAAGTCACTACACTCCTGAGCATCACTTAGTAACAACTTTGACCTTAGTAATCTTGCCTTGACTACCGATAATCAAATGGAGAATATACATGAAAATCCCTTTAAAATAAGAATACACAATACATACATAAAATGCTCCTGCTCTAAGAGTTAGTCACGGTGTGGTTCTAAAACTTCCCTGCCCAGAAAAGAGATTAAATTTTAGAAAAGAAAAAGCAAAACAAAACAAAACAAAAAAACTTTCTTTTCAGACTGCTGCAATATCCTTTGAGGTAACTACAGACATCCTAAGAACCTAGACATTAAATATTTACCCATATTCATATTATTGAAATAAAACACTCAATTAAAAAAAAAGTGTCATCTAGACTTGATGTAACAGGTACAAGATTTACACACACAGACACACACACACACCTGAATCAATAAAAAAATGGACAAAATATATGAAATAAGAGTTTCAAGACATTGGATAGCAGGTCACAGAGAACAATGGTCTGAGAGATGGAGATCAAAAAAAGGAGAGCCCTAAGTTTGCCTCAGCTTCCTGCCTTGAGAAAGTGTCTAGATGTAAGCAACAAAAAGGGGACCTCGGCAGATCCCAGCCAACTCCTGAGTTGAGAAGATGAAGCCAAATGTCTGGGAAGACCTAGGCAGCTAGAATTTGAGGGACAGAATACTGGAGAGGAGAGAACTGCAAAGACAGAACTCAGGAAATATTGAGTGCGGATCAGCACGTATGTGTGAGAAAACAACTAAGATTGAGGGAAAAACCATCAGCAAGATTAGAGGTCTCATTGCCCAGTGCTGGCTTAGGACCAGCAAGAGTGCCTGAACTCTCCAGCCAGGGTGATTCATGGGGTGTGGGGAAAGATGAATATTGGGAAACTATATAATACACTTCTAAAGAGCCCATGGATCAAAGAAGCAGTCAAAAGTGAAATTAATCATGTTTTTTAGCTGAATGAAAATGAAAACACAGCATATTAAAGTTTGTGGTACCATGAAAGCAATACTTAGGGGGAATTTATAGCACCAAACATCTATATTAGAAAGAAGAAAATAAGATCTAAAATTAATGACTTCAGCTTCCCCCCACCTTCAGAAAATAGAGAAAAGGAGAGTAACCCCAAAATATATAAGAAAAAGGAAAAAATAAAGATGTGAAGTGGAGATTATGAAATATAAAAGAGGAAAAGTTTCGATGAAAGCAATGAAATCAAAAGCTGTTTCCTTGAGAAGATCAATAAAACTGATAAATTTCTAGCCAAACTTAATTGGAAAAATAGAGAGAAGACACAAATTACCAACATTGAGAATGAGTAAGGTAACCTCATTATGGACTCTACAGATATTTAAAGGGTTATTAACAACATAATGGCAATAAACTTGACAATTTTGATAAAATAGACTACTTCCTGAAAAGACACAAACTATCAATGCTTACCAGAAAAAAAATATATCAAGCAAATACCCCAATATCTAGTAAGGAAATGAAATTTGTAGTTTAAAAAAAAATACTTTTTACAAAGGAAACTCTGTTGTCAGATGACTTCACTGGTGGATTCTACCAAACATTTTGGGTAAAATAAGAACAGTTCTACACAAACTTCCAGAAAATTGAAGAAGACATACTACCTTCCAACTCGAACTATGAGGTCAGCATTACTCAAATAGCAAAACCTGACAGACATTACAAGAATAAAAACAAATCAGTAGAGAAAGGATAGTTTTTCAACACAGTGCTGGAACAACTGGATATCCATGTAGACAAAAATATCTTAAATTCATACTTCACACTATATAAAAATTAATTCAAAACAGAAAACCTAAAATTATAAAATTATAGAAGAAAACATAAGAGAAAAACGTTTCTGACCTCTGAATATGCAGCCCATAAAAGTACAAATTGGCAAATTAGAATTCATCAAAATGAAAAATATTTGCTCTTCAAAGCCACTGTCAAGAGACTGAAGGGATAAGCTCCTGACAGGAAGAAACTGGCAACAAATAATTTACCAGATAATGGACTTGTGTCCAGAAAAACAAAACAAAACAACCCCAAAAACTAAGCAAACAGAAAAACTCATAACTCGGTGATAAGAAAAAAACATCAAACCGATAAAAATGACTCAAAGATTTGAACACATACTTCATGAAGGCAAACATAAAGATGGTAAGTAAGCACATGAGAAAATCCTTAATATTATTAGTTATTAGAAAAAATGAAATTAAACCCATAATGAAATCACACTACCCATCTATTGGAATAGCTATGATCAAAAAGGACCATATTGGTTAGAATTTGGAAGAACATGGAAAGGAGGTGGAAATGTAAATGGTAACAATAACTCTGGAAAACAGTTTTACTCGTTCTTTTTTTTTTTTTAATTTTATTTATTTGACAGAGAGAGACACAGAGAGAGAGGGAACATAAGCAGGGGAAGTGGGAGAGGGAGAAGCAGGCTTCCCACCGAGCAGGGAGCCCGATGTAGGGCTCGATCCCAGGACCCTGGGATCATGCCCTGAGCCGAAGGCAGATGCTTAACGACTGAGCCACCACCCAGGTGTGCCTCTTTCTTTTTTTTTTAAGATTTTATTTATTAATTTGACAGGGAAAAAGAGAGCACAAGCAGGGGGAGCAGGAGAGGGAGAGGCAGGCTCCCCACTGAACAGGAAGCCCAATGCAGGGCTCAATCACAGGACCCTGGGATCATGAGCTGAAGGCAGATGCTTAACTGACTGAGCCACCCAGGCACCTGGTTTTACTCAAGACTTCTTAAGCAACTCCTAGGTATTTACTCAAAGGAAAGGAAAGCATATGTCCATACAAAGAGATGTATACTAATGTTCACAGCAGTTTTATTTGCAATAGCCAAAAGCCAGAAACAATCCAAATGTCCACTAAAACGTGAATGGTTAAACTGTGGTTTGTCCACACATGGAATACTACTCAAAAAAATAAAGGAACTATTGATACACCCTACAACATTTTGAATTTTGAAATAATTGCATTGGATCAAACAAGTCAGACAAAATAGATTACATACTGTATGAGTCAATTCATATAAAATTTTAGTAACTGCGAGCTAATCCATAAGTGACAAAAAGCAAAGTTGTCTAGGAACAAGGTATTGGGAGGGGAAAGGAGAGGTAGAAGGAGGGGACACATGAAAACTTTTGGAGGTAATGGATATATTTGTTTATCTTGATTGTGATAATGGTGTCAATTATGCAACGTAAATTATGCAGTTCAATGTATGTTAATTACACTTCAATAAAGCTGTCAAAATATTCACAGAGACACACACACACATACACACACACACACTCTTTCTCTCTCTCTCCCCACTCCTCTCTCTGCAGATACTCACCAAAGAGAAAGAAATGAAGAGAAAATGTAATTGATGGTATCTAGTAACTATAGACCTCTATACTTTAGATTCTTACTGTATGTTAGCCCAGTTACTTTTAAATACCCTGTTGATGGGAGTCTAGCAATCTATCTGTCACGACAGTTGTGTGGATTAAATGAGACTTATTGAAATTTTTAATAAGCTGTACCGTACTATGGAAATATTAATTTTATTATCATCACCCTTAAAATATAAGAAATTTTTTCAATAACCAGATTTTTTAATCAGCAGGATGAAATTTTCTTTAAGTGTCCCAATTTTCTTTTTCTTCCAAATCATGATGAAAACAGCGGTATATTTATCTGAAGGATATAACCAAGTGAAATATCTTATGATGTGAAATCCATTTATTTCCAAATTGCACAAGCAATGAAGTGGAAAAGGAATGAGAGCTGACATAATAAATAATGGAAAATGAAAGGCAAAGGTTCTTACTGAGCAGAAGAGTATGGTAAATGAGGCAAAGAAGTTTGTAGACTTTTGGGGGATTGTAATATGCTACTTCTTGGAAGTATTTAAAGAAAGTAAAGAACTTTCTAGAAATGCCCACACAGTTCAAATATTGACAAGCAAAAATGTCAGTTATAATAATTTGTTAGACAAATAAATTTAGACAAAAGTCTTTTTATTTCTGTTAGAACTCCATGTTTTTCAAATTTGAGCAGAGTGGATTGTCAGTGTACTAAACTTGACTGTGTTTGCTTATTTGGCCAGTCATAGAAACTGGACTATAATAGAAATATTTCAGTTAAGTGAACTTAATCTCACCAAGTCCATGTGTTATCCACGATTTTGGTGGCTGTGCTTTTATGGAATCCTTGTCTTTAAATTTAATAAAGCACTCTCTTAATGTTAATATAGAGATTTCTTAGCCTCTTCCCCCCACAGCTTTGAGATATAATTAACAAAAATTGCGTATATGTGACATTTACAACATGATGATTTGATAAACATATATTGTCAAATGATTACCACTATCACACTAATTTACATATCCATCACCTCACATAGTCACCGTGTGTGTGTGTGTATGTGTGTGTGTGTGGTAAGAACATTTAAGATCCACTTACATCAAAATTCAAGTATTTAATACAACATTATTAATTATAGTCACCATACTGTACATTAGATCTCAGAACTTATTCATCTTATAACTGAGAGTTTTTACCCTAATAGCGTTTTTTGTTTTTTTTTAAGGCTGGGGGGATTGTGATGCATGCCTGGCTCAGTCAATGGAGCCTGGGACTCCTGATTTGGGGGTTCTGAGTTAGAGCCCCATGTTGGGTGTAGAGATTACATAAAAATACGACCTTTAAAAAATAATAAACATTTTAAAAGGCTAGGAGGTGGGATGCCTGGGTGGCTCAGTGGGTTAAGCACCTGCCTTCGGCTCAGGTCATGATTCCAAGGTCCCGGGATCCAGTCCCTTATCAGTGGGAAGCCTGCTCCCCCTGCTTGTGTGCATGCACTCTCTCTCTCTCTCTCACACAAATAAATAAAATCTTTATTTAAAAAAAGACTAGGAGGCGGCACCTGGGTGGCCCAGTTGGTTGAGTGACTACCTTCGGCTCAGGTCATGATCCTGGAATCCCGGGATCGAGTCCCGAATCGGGCTCCCTGCTCGGTGGGGAGTCTGCTTCTCCCTCTGACCCTCCTCCCTCTCATGCTCTCTGTCTCTCATTCTCTCTCTCTCAAATAAATAAATAAAATCTTTAAAAAAAAATAAAAATAATAAAAAATTTTAAAAAAAAGTCTAGGAGGTCGTAAACTGAGATCATGTTCATGTATAGCCCCGTTAAAGAATATAAACCAGTATTAATGATTATTCAGTCCAGCAAACTTCCCTCTGGTTACCTGTTTGATGTAGCGTACACCTAAAACACATTGCAAATAGCTTGAATTTTTAGCTTCTGTGCTTATAATTAGATCTTCTGGTATCTGGACCACCACTGTATCCTCAACCATTGTTTAAACATATGTGTTTATTCAGTCACTTTATTCTTTGTTTAATTGAAAGCACAGAATAAAATATCTCTAAGTAAAAGGTAGCTGAGACATTGTTTCTAAGACTGTGTTACATCTATTATATATTTTTAAGGATTGGGTCAGTAGGAGCCATATAATGATATTCAATTAAGGTTTCTATAGAGGACTCTATGATTCCAAAATAAATGTGTTAGAATTCCATTCTGAATGTTAATTATAATAAATACCTGATTTCATATGGTCTCTTAGAAAAAACGAGTGAACAACAGGAAATTAGATATTAATCAAACTTTAGGAGAATGTTAGGAAAGGAAAGCATATGTTAGCAAACATTTACAGAACTTGTTTGGCTTTTAAAGTTATAATAGTCTCAGGCTTGGTTATTTTGGTGTAATAACTATATCTCTTCATTTAAACTTTCTAGTTCACAAAACCAGATATGAGAATAAACTTGTGTTAGATAGTCATCAATGTGATTCTTCACCTTGCAAACATACCAAACGGAGACATAGTTTTAGAAATACAAGGCACTGTAGGAGACTTAGGTATACCAGAAGTTGTTATTAATCTCTGGCTCGTTTTTACAGTCACATAATTATCTCTTAAAGTGATTTTTTTTGGAAAAATAATTCTTCTGAGTTATCAGTAGCACTCACAATCTAATGTCTTCTTGAACTAATAGTATTTACTAATTTTTTTCACAACCTCTCACAGTCTTATCACATGAGCGTTTCTGTGGAAAATGTAAACATATGCTATATTCATCAACCTGGAAATATACTCATCTAATGTGTGTCCCTTCTGTCTACACTCTGTTTATTCTATCGGTCTATCTATCTATCTAATTTATGTGTATGTGAGTCTATATGAGTGTGAATAACTAAATATTTATGAAGACCCAGAATGTGAGTCTTTAGTAGCAGTTATTGTAAAGGATATAATGTGACAATAAATATATGAATTTTAAAAGTTTACAGAATAAATGGTCTGTATTGCAAATGAGGGCTGAGTGGTACTCACCAGACATCCTGTAGGAGTTGGGACTCAAATAATTAAGAGAATTAATTCTTATGAAACCCTGGAAGATGGATAGGAATTAAATGCATAGAAAAAGGAAGAAATTGAATGAAAATGATAAAAAATAATACATTTTCATTTCCATAAATGTATAAGGCAGAGATAAATCATATTTTTATAAGATTTATTCAGAAATACACCTTGGAAATATATTTTATTCAAAGATCACTCTAAGTTTTATTCTATCTTCTTGGATTAAACTATTTAATAGAATTAAAAGTATACCAAAGAGAAATTATTGATTTCTGAAGTATGATAAAAACATCTTTGACAATGTTGTACTTAAATACAGTCACATTTCAAACATTCTAAGCAGAATTTCTCTGTATATACTCAATAGGCCATGCACACCTGGCTTTTTTAGTGAATTTTAGTACATTGAGAAACTAACAATCTGCATTAGAAACAAGTATCTGAAATGTTGGATAACACACTCCAATCCTGTGACTGTTGATCCTTCCATGCTAATATACACAAATATCTCATACACACCCACATTTGCTATAAAAATCTTTATGATCCTTCTGATTCTAAATAGAAAGGGCCTCAGTTTAACTGTTTGAATTTATGGCAATAAAAAGAGCTATATGAAGAATGTTAATGTGCTCAGAATTATTGCACAGAAAAGTTTGACACCTACTATTATGGCCAGATTTTACTAAAGCCTCCCATTAAGTGTACTTAATCACAACACACACAAATGGTGCTGAGAAATAAGGCAATTATCCTACTGATTTACATTTGAAGGGCATCTAAAATATTCTGATATTGAAATGTTTTACTTTCTTTTTGTATCTAAATATATGCTGCTGTGAATTAACTTTGAACTATTTATTTTCCAAATTAGGTTCTATTTTTTCTTTATGGAAAGGGCAATTTGAAGTAACTTCTAAAAAAATTTCTAGTACTGAAATTTTAGGAATCATTGATATATACTGGGCTTGATTAAATGAAATAAACCCAATATTAAATTCAAATAAAATTTGCAATTTTAGTTCAGAAAATGTGCTAATGGTAATTTAGTCTTGTGATCTTATGATAGAGGAAGATGACAGAAAATAAATGAGTAAAGAAAATTACTCCATTAATTCCAGATAATGACAAGTGCATTGAATAAAATAAAATGAGAGGCAGAGCCCTGCATCACCTTAGAGTGGTCAGGGAAGACCTCTAAGGAAGCATTTTAGTTAAAACCAAACTGACAGGGAGAATTCAGCTGTGCAAGGATTTATTTAGAGGGGGCACATTCAAGGTAGAGCATAATGCAAGACAGAGTAAATACAAAAGGCCTGGGGCTCCTGGGTGGCTTAGTCAGTTAAGCATCTGACTCTTGATTTCAGCTTAGGTCATGATCTCAGGGTCCTGAGATTTGGCTCAGTGCTGGGCTCAGAGCCTGCTTAAGATTCTCTCTTAATCATAGAAAACAAACGGAGGGTTGCTGGAGGAGAGGGGTGGGGGATGGAATAACTGGGTGATGGACATTAAGGAGCACATGTGATGTAATGAGCACTGGGTATTATAGACTGATGAATCACTGAACTCTGCCTCTGAAACCAATAATACACTTTATGTTAATTAACCGAATTTAAATAAAAATAAATAGGTTAAAAAAAAAGGTTCTCTCTGTCCCTCTCCCTCTGTCCCACCCCTCTTCCCCCCACCCCTACCATGAGCACATGCACTCAATCTCTTAAAAAAAAGTACACAAGGCCTTAGGCACCTATGAAATGATGAGCTGAATTCTCACATTCCAAGTCTTTAGGATCACAAATATCCTAAAGCTTTTGGTGAAGTAAAGCTTTCTTTTTCAAGGGTTAAGAAATAATCCTTGTGGGGGCGCCTGGGTGGCTCAGTCATTAAGCATCTGCCTTCGGCTCAGGTCATGATCCCAGGGTCCTGGGATCGAGCCCCACATGGGGCTCCCTGCTCAGCGGGAGACCTGCTTCTCCCTCTCCCACTCCCCCTGCTTGTGTTCCCTCTCTCACTGTCTCTCTCTTTCTGTCAAATAAATAAATAAAATCTTAAAAAAAAAAAGAAATAATCGTTGTCTCAGAACAATATTTGGTTGATTGATTTATTCAGCCAATAATTAATATGTACCTGCTGTGTACTAAGCACTATACTAGCTACTAGAGATAGAGATATAGAAATGAATGAAACAGGCAGCCAGGCCGTGCTCTCTAGGAGTTCATTTGTTGATGAGGCTTTACATTTAAATAGCACTTCATAGAATTCTTTTATATATATGATTATAATGCATCTCAGCATGGGTTAAAATATGAGGAAATTTTTTCCCAATTGGTTTGATCTATAATGCGTTTTGTAATGTTTACATTATACTTGAGATTACCTCTGTGTAGCAGCCAGGTGTCAATCTACCCTCATTTTACCCATCAATCAATATAAATATTTTTATACTTAGACCTGCATGAGACACTGTGGATGGTATATATAAGAGATGTAGCTCTTGCTCTCTCTTAGAAAGTCCAGTATGGTCTAGGTATTGTCTGAAAGTGCAGATATAAAGTGCATCTAGTTCAAAAGAAGGAAAGATTTCTGTGATCTAGGATAGTCAGGGAAGAATTTATAAATTAAAAATCCAAGGGTCTTGTCATGTAGATGGCAGGGCAAGAGGGGAACAGGGGCTAGAAACCAGCAACTCTCAGATCTACACTCCTGTGGTCCTTCTTTGTGCTTTGAGCCATACTTAAGTTTAGGCTAGAATATCTGGTCTCCCCACCTTGTGTTTTCCCTCTTGAAAATTACATGAATAATGTATAACTAAATCATGAAATATATATTTTGCAGAACTAGGATTCAAGTGACAGAATTAATAAAGTATCCATTAAAAACTGATGAAATTGAACTGATTATTTTTATATATCTATATTTGATCCCTTAAAGATTTCTAGGACAGAATTCCAAAATTCTTGTTTCTATATATGTGCATTCAGTTGGGAAACCTGTGCCCCTTACTAGCCAAAATTAATGCATTCAAAACTGAATTCATGCACTTTTTATTAAAGAGCTAAATTTAAATCTCTATGGTAACTACTGCAATAAATGTGCAACATCTTAAGCTATGATTATACTGTCACACTTAGTGATGTCTATCTTAAGTACATGACTACCAATCGTTTTACTGTTGTTCTAGTCAACCAGAAATGTAGTTAAAAAAGGAAACCAATTATGACATTTATTTAAATAAGCTGACTGATTTCAGCAATAACATTCTAGATACTAGGAATGATTCTTTTGAAGGTGTGAAATAATGTGGATGGAGGCCTTTGATCCAACTGTTCAGAATTTGAGTATTAAGTACCAGTAAAACTGAGTTTTAAGTATCATTTAAAAGGTAGTTGTAGATCTTTTTTTAAATTTTATGGAGTTTTTATTTTATTTTATTTTATTTGGTATTTGTAGATTTTTAATGTGTAATTTTTAAATTACGCTTAAAAAATAAATCCAAATTAACAGCCTTCTACATCTGCAAAAATTCAAACTTGATGAATTAAAAATCCTTAAGATCCTTTATAGTCAAACTAGTCACTGGTTTACACTGCAAATAGGATAAAATTGAAATCAAAATTTTGGTGTAGAATTATCAGCACTTCTTGAATGCTAAAATATGTTTCTGCATTAACTGTTTCTATTATCAAAGGTTTGACTACATTTTTCTACTCATTGCATTACTTAACAATCCAGCAATATGCAATTCTAGTTTTTTTTCTCTATTTAATTGGTCAACCAAATTCTTTGTGTTTATATTTAAATCCTATATTTCAACTGGCCAACTAATTTTACATTCTATATTTTTAATTGGTCAAACAAAGCTATTGGGGTATGGACAATTATCATACTTTCTATAACTCTTAAATTAACATAAGAAGATATAAATAAATTGTTCAAGGGCAAAGTGTCCCACACAAATTCTATAATGATGTATCTAGATAGTGATTAGGACTGATGTAAGACTCGCTCCTTGATCATTTCTCTGACCCTGCAAGAGAAAACCCCAGGAACTATAAACTTTCTTTTTGTAGTTGGAGAAGAGAATAGAAACTCTTGGCTCTTTAAGGTCATGGAAAGTTAAAGATGTACCTGAAGAAGTTGGAAATGTGTTGCAGTGTCGAGGCAAAGTCTAGGGAAGGTGACAGATTTGAGAGTTAGCTTTACAGAATTTATAATTAAATGAGCGTGTGAGAATCGAAGAGTTTGCCAAGAAAGAAAATAGGGAGAGCAGAATAGCAAGCCATGTCCTTAGGTGGCACCTACATTTAGGGGTGGGAGAAAAAAAAAGAAACTGAATGCTAAGTCAAGGCTGTCAGAACAGAACAAATATATATCACAAAAACTTAGAAAGTTATGGTGATTGTCAACAGTGTCAAATGCTGCAAAGAAGCAAGAAAGAATAATGAAAGCTCATAAAAATCTTTATGAACAGTTGCAGATGATAGAATCAAGATAATAGAATATAAGATGTGAAGAAAATTGGATTGTGAAGATAGTAGAGAAAAGAAAAACTCTTTAAGAAGTTTCCCAGTAAGTAGGAAAGAAAGTACATAGTAACTTGAAGGGTAAATATGATTAAACTAATTATCTTATATTTGCTATTCTTTTATTTTGTCATGGGGGTAAGATAAAATGTAAGTTGATAGGAAGGATTATTAGAAAAAGTAGGTGTTATTGAAAAAGAAAGAAGAAGGCACAATTTATGAGATAAGTACTTGCTGGTGCTGAAAGAATATTATAGATACTAAAGGACATCTGTGCAACACTTTGTAGTTTGTACCAGTTTTATGTTCATCATTTTTTCCTGTGTCCTTACCAGAACACTCTGGGTGAGTTGTCATTACTGTCTTATTCTCTAAATAATGCTTTTGAGTTTCAAAGAGACTAAGTCATGTGGCTAGAAATTGGTAGGGCTGAACATCAACCTCATGTCCTCTGCTCCCAGTCCAGTCCTCCTCTATTCTGAGTTCAAGATCCCAAGGGCAGGTTTTAATTTTGAAGAGAAGAGTTGCCTCATTTTCCTAGAGAAGAAACTAAGGCAATATGAGATGTTTCAAGGTGGAAATGCATAGAAAGTCAGGTCAGCTGTTCTTAAATTCAAAAAAAGTAGAAAGCCCGAAATTCTCCACAAAGAGGAGAGTCCTGATATTGAGGTTTGATAAGAGGAGAAAGTTTTGGATAAAGCATATCTCCTTTAGCAAGCATTTTAACGAGCATGGATGTTCTCTTATTAAACAACCTTTATATGTCACAAGAATGACATCTTGCAATTCTAATCTTGCAATTCTAATTCTCTAATAGAGACCAGAAACTTATCTTCACTGTGCTTAAACATCATATCTGGACAAATAAACTTTGCCCTGCACTCTCCTTGTTTGTGAGTAAGTGAGCAAAGTATCACACTAAATGTGGCTATTTTTGTGGTGGTTACTTCTTCACTCTTCTTTTAAAGTATGATATAGACTACATTTACTACTACCAATTTATTTTTAAAAGATCAAAACTGTCAAAGTAGAGTATTATTTTCCTTCACGGTGGGTCTTATGGGTATTTGTAATGAGTGCTGGAGGTGACATCAATATGGATATTTTTATATGTTTCACATTTATCTCACTAAGCATTTTATGGCAAAAAAAAAGACTGAAAGATGATTTTTGGAAAGGAGTCATAGTTTTCCACTGATAGCATTAGAGCTTTATATGGGCTCCCTAGGGAAAGTATTTATCTGAAGCAAAACTTATAGCTTCCTATAAAAATGTCTCAGGTCCTTCACAAGAAATAAAATGTCTCTAGCTGACTAAAAGCTAGGAAAAGAAAATTCTGTCCATGAAAGGATTACTGTTAGGATAAGTACCTCTTAAAACAGTTATTTTCTTGTAGGCATGAGAGACTCCTCTTCAACTGTCAGATGCAAATTGATGATTGAACTTTAATATGCCCGGTACTTAACAGTCACAACTAGATGGGCTGTGAGCTACTTGAAGACAGAGATCCATGCTTTGTTATTCTTCCTCTGTGCCCCAGAGCCCAGCATGGTGCTTGACACAAACTTAATGGTTAGTGTATATTTGCCGAATAGACACCGGCCAAGGCCTGAAGAAAAATGCTTGAGAGGGGAGGGGTCATTTCCTCCTCTCAAGTTTATCCTGGGGACTTACATTTGAAAAGCATTTGACCACTTTACAATTTATACAGGAAATTTCATTTAGACTAAAATGCTGCAGCCACAGTCAGGTGAGGTGGACAGTTTATAGATGGAGAGATCAAGTAACCGAAGGATAACTCTTTCTGAGGTACCAAGTTTTCTTCTCCTACCCGATCCAAGTTCTTTTTAAGTATCTCTGCATCTGCAAGAGAGCAGGAGATGTAGCACAGTGCAGCTGGGTACCCAGGTGGTCTCCTGATATTCAAAGAGGACTGTTCTGGCATGAATTCTAGGGCAACATCACGCAGCTATCATGAGCTGCTCTGTGGCTAGAAGCAGCAGATGTTACTGGTATCTGACAGTCAGTCAGATCATCAGACATGGGAGGACACCAATGTAAAATGCAAAATGTCTGACCCAAACATGATTTAATAAATCACAGACCCTTTCCATCCAGTTCTCAAAAATCTCATCTACATACAATTTTTTTCACATTCAAGATGTATTCATAGGATTAATTGTACAATGAAGAAAGCACAAATTCCAATAATTCTACTTTTGTCTTAGTTACTATTCCCCTAAAATGCACTGAAAATATCCAAAACCTCTAGTACTTATCACACTTCAAAAATTATTGATAATTGAAAGATGAAAAGGTATGACTGCCTCGCGTATTATTTCTCTTGCTCGTTTTTTATGAATTATCTGCTTGCACCAATCTATGCTAATATAAAAAGCAATACTTTTTTGTAAATATGAAAAGCTAGACACTAATTTTCTTGAGGAGAACCACCTTATATTACGTAGCATTTGCAATATCCGGTAGGCTGCTTTGTGTTCTTCATTTCTTGCCTTCTATGCTCATACGTGTCATTTAGGCAGAAGATGGAAGATTTGCCATAACACAATCAGGATCTAAAGGAGAATTGGGAATTTCTTCAATATCAGCAGTCCTGATAAGATGTGGAATAATGACAAGTAACAATTCTCCTGAGGCAAAGAAATACAGTAGCTATAATGTGTGGTAATTCTGAAGGTCAGAAAGCTCCAAGGCAAAGAAAGTCATTGAGAGGCAAAAAGTGATAGTAGAATGTACATTATGAAATGATGGTGTATATATATTGGAGGTATCTCCACTATGCACTTAAATGCTGGGAATGGGTGTTTATATTTGAGGACAGTGGGAGAAGAGGTTAAAAAGATCCTGTCTGTGACCACTCCCACCTCACCATCCATCTGATACCCACTGGTTCATATGCAGACTGTCTCAGTTCCATTTCAAAACAGTTCTCCCGCTTCAAACCACACTCAGTATAAGCACACCTTTCTATTCTTCTGCTCCATTTTCTTCTTCTCTGCTTTCCTTGTACTCTTGTTCCCCTCCCTCCCACCCCCAATTCCCAGGAGTCATTTGCTAAGTCTTTGGCAAAGCAAAAAGATAAAGCTGGGTTGTGAGACTTTCCTTAAAGAAATTTATTTCAGAATTAATATGTTAGGCCCTGTAGAAAATGAGTAGGTATAAAAGGGTTTGTTTCAAACTTGGGGGTTTCAGAAAATTCATTTCTAAGTTGAAAAGAGATCACAGATTCAAGATGCCCAAGGATGAAAAGTACTTTGGAAGGGAAAGTATCTGATAGCTGGATATTTTAGTAGCAAATTGATGGGATATATGAAACAGTATAAGTTCGACTCAGAATTGTCTATATTTCATGCCAATATGAAAATAAAATCTTCAAATTACTCTAATATATGGTGATTTCCTGAAACATTCTCATTCTCTGAGAGAACAAGAGTACTTTTGTGATTTCCCTTGTTTTTATAACATTTGCAATCTTTGTAAAATAGGAAACTCCTAAATCTGAGGGGGAAAAAAACACATTGGTTGCCTCATAAGTTTGACGGTGTTATCTTTTTCATACTTTCTCGTGTTCAGAGTATAATATCTACACAACGTGTACTTCTAATACAGCTAAAGCCAAGTCAGCTTGCCCAAGTAGGAACATGTTGATTAAATTTTGGAGAGATGTATTATTCCTATCTAAAAATCTGATATCTAGGGGCACCTGGGTGGCTCAGTCAGTTAAGCGTCTGCCTTCGGCTCAGGTCATGATCCCAGGGTCCTGGGATTGAGCCCCTCATCAGGCTCCCTGCTCAGTGGGGAGTCTGCTTCTCCCTCTCCCTCTGTATGTGCAAGTTCTCTCTCTGTCTCTCTCTCAAATAAATAAACAAAATTTTTAAAATAGAAATAAAAATCTGATATCTAAAAGTGGTTATATGCCCCATATAAAGAGATCAATCTAAATCCTAGAAATCTAAAAGAAAACTTAGCCATTATCAACTTCAATTCTTCTTCTTTCATATATGAATTTTCTGAGGACTCTCAAGATTAAGTGACTTATTCCAAATTCTATGATCAGTTTGTGTTTATTTCAGTTAAGAATACAGTTTTCCAATTTCAAATCTGGTGCTTTTTCTTTTTCATCCAAATAATTATTTTTGTTTTAGGCATTAAATTATCAAGTACTGGATACATTTCCTGGGCAGTTTGACTCTGTGATTTCTTGCAACTCAGGTACACACTTAAAGGCCACAGCAGCTGATCTGCCTCAATCCTCATAACAACCCTCTGAGGTCGATTCTGCTGGTTTCATGTTATTACCTGAGACCTGAAGCATAGAAAGATGGAAGTCTCCAAGTTCACCCTGCTAGGAAGTGGCAGAGCTAGGATATGACCTCAGGAGCTAGAGCCTATATTACCATAACCAATGTGCTACGTGGCCTCTAGGGTATATTGCTGTTGTCATTAAGGGCATATTAAACAGTGACTTTGAGGAAACAGTCAACAAAACAAAGAGGCAACCCACAGAATGGGAGAAGATACTTGCAAATGACACTACAGACAAAGTGCTGATATCCAGGATCTATAAAGAACTTCTCAAACTCAACACCCAAAAAACAAATAATCAAGTCAAAAAGTGGGCAGAAGAGATGAAAAGACACTTCTCAGAAGAAGACATACAAATGGCTAACAGACACATGAAAAAATGTTCATCATCATTAGCCATCAAGGAAACCCAAATCAAAACCACACTGAGATACCACCTTACACCAGTTAGAATGGCAAAAACGGACAGGGAGAGAAACAACAAATGTTGGAGAGGTTGTGGAGAAAGGGGAACCCTCTTACACTGTGGGTGGGAAGGCAAGTTGGTACGGCCACTTTGGAAAACAGTGTGGAGATTCCTCAAAAATTTAAAAATAGAGCTACCCTATGACCCAGCAATTGCACTACTGGGCATTTACCCCAAAGACACAGATGTAGTGAAAAGAAGGGCCATATGTACCCCAATGTTCATAGCAGCAGTGTCCGCAATAGCCAAACTGTGGAAAGAGCCGAGATGCCCTTCAACGGATGAATGGATAAAGAAGATGTGGTCCATATATACAATGGAATATTACTCAGCCATCAGAAAGGATGAATACCCAACTTTTACATCAACATGGATGGGACTGGAGGAGATTATGCTGCGTGAAATAAGTCAAGCAGAGAAAGTCAATTATCATATGGTTTCACTTATTTGTGGAACATAAGGAATAGCATGGAGGACATTAGGAGAAGGAAGGGAAAAATGGGGGGCGGAAATTGGAGGGAGAGATGAACCATGAGAGACTATGGACTCTGAGAAACAAACAGGGTTTTAGAGGGGAGGGGGAGGGGGGATGGGTTAGCCCGGTGATGGGTATTAAAGAGGGCACGTACTGCATGGAGCACTGGGTGTTATACGAAAACAATGGATCGTGGATCACCACATCAAAAACTAATGATGTATTGTATGGTGACTAACATAACATAATAATATTAAAAAAAAAAAAAAGAATATAGTCACCCAAAGCACTGAAATAAAATAAATAAATAAAAATTAAAAAAAAATAAACCGTGACTTTGTGCCAGAGATAGTATGTGTGTGGGCTGGCTGTGGGGGGATAAAGATTAGTATAAAAACAAGCAGCTGCATGAATTTGGCACAACAGCTGTAAAATTAGTAATAGTAGCACTAGAACTGAGATTGCAGAGTTGGAGCTTTTGAAGTTTATGAACCTTAATTAAAATGTCACTGATGTAGGTGCCAAAAAACATGAAAGAATAATGTATGTTAGTTAATTGTCTTCTAGCTGGGGGAAGAAAATCAAGTAGATAATCAAATGAGCAATGGGAATTTTACATTTTGATTAATAACCTTCTCCATCATCAAAAGACTCTCATAAAAATATCTGGGAAGGAAAACAAGTAACTGGCTAGCTTCAGTCCTCTGTGGATAAAAGGACAGTTTGTATTTCATACATGGTCAAATTTACTTGAGAGAGATACAATATACAAATATTAATCTGTCGGAGGTCTGGAAAATAACAATCAGATATGCTCTGTGATACAAAGTAATTCGGACATCACATGCTCATGTGGATGAGACATCATGTTTTCTTCAGTTTTTGCTATTTGTTCAGACACTGTAAAATAATTTCAGAGAACAAAATGTGGTGTTCTAATTGGAAACTAATTGGCTTTCTTTTAAACTCTGCACTGTACCTAAACCCCTGGATGTTAATATTGCAATTCCAGTAAGA
Organism: Mirounga leonina; assembly: GCF_011800145.1. Lineage (NCBI taxonomy): Eukaryota > Metazoa > Chordata > Mammalia > Carnivora > Phocidae > Mirounga > Mirounga leonina. Next base: position 74,795,937 of record NW_023270377.1, on the reverse strand, counting down.
GGCAAAACTTACCAAGTTTAAACAAAATACTTTTAAGAAGCAACAATAAGCTGATTCACTACAGATGCTGGTTTCCCTCAACAACAGTAAAAGTTAAGTAATATACAGATAACGTTTTACTTCTTCCCATATGAAGTATCAGGCAGAAAGCTTGATATATGCCATCTTATTAGGGTCTTAGGAAGTAGTTGTTATATCCCTGTTTTTCAGAGGGAAAATTAAGGCCTTGAAGACTTAAATAAGTTTCACAAGTATGCACAGATAGTAAGAGACAGAACTACTAGAAAAACTCTACTTGCTTATTTGTAAGCCCAGGTTCTTAATGACTGTGTCATATTCTTCTTTTCGTCTTTGCTTCCTTTCTTCCATTTTTCTAAAATATTTATTGAAGATACACTGAGGAAAATTGTCTTGGTAGTTATTAGGGTCTCCACTCAGTTTGAGTTCTTGCTGCCATAATATTTATCCATGTAGTTTTCTGGGAACTCTTTACATCTGAATTACTTCATATTACTGAAGTGTCTCCGAATTACAGAGTAACTATTTGGTCAACATTTGATCAATTAAATGTTTTGTTTCTACATTAACTAATTGGGTACTATTATGACCAGATCTGAGCCTAATTAACGCATAATGTTATGCATTCCTACCTTGATCTTTTCATTTTCACGCAAAGTTTGAGGAGAGGCTATCCCTGGGTGATGCAATATGAATGTTAATCCACACATTCTGTGCACACTGATGGCAATGGGAGAAGTACTCACTTTATTCCAGGAGTCAGTAGGCTATGGCTCCCAAGCAAAGCATGGGCCAGTAGTCACTGAGTCATGGAACAGTTACCTCTACCTATGTTACCACTCCTAAATATACTTCAGAACTGCCTCCATCTGTGAGAGTCAAAGTCAGGGCCAAGTTGACTTTCTGCCTTGTAACTCAGCAGCTGTTACTGCATTATGCCTGTACATGGGCTCACAAAATCTTACTGCAAGTTAGCATGATAATCAAACATCAGCACTTGCATGTACCCTTACCTCTTTGCCTATTAGGCGGGAAAGAAGAGAGACCACTGGAACTCAATATTTGAATGTTTTCAAAGTCAGGATCCTTCTTTTTGTGTACATATTTGGGACAAAGAACCCATAAGCCTACAAACCAGGGGAGGGCCAAGAGGTGACAGAGTGGAAATAAAGTGCCCTCCCTCACCCAACCACAGTGCTAATCCATATTTGCAAAAAGGCAAATTGTGAACTCAGAAGACAGTTGTCAATCACTGGTTTGTATGCAACAGGGTTTATTTTACAATCTAAATTTAGAGAAGCACAGACTTAAAATGATTTTTTTTTCCCTCCCATCATTATATAATGCTCTGAGGAATATTCCTTTCCAATCCTGATGTCATTTAGGATATACTCAATAGCTTTCTAGCCAGTTTCAGTTATTAAAAATACTAGTAATGTTCAGTTCAAAGCTTTTGTTTCATAAGCAGTGCATGCCTCAAATTCTCTCCTCTCCCCAGGCCCATGCTGATAGAAGCACTTACAAGGGGGAAGGCAGGGTTTTCCCGGCTCCCACTCCCCTGGTGTATGTCAAATAGGAGGGCTACAGAAATGTCAGGTTTCATCTGATTTCGTGTTTTGTGATGGCTGCCTACAGTTGGCTCAGTTTGGTTCCACTTGCTACTAGTGGCCTCCATCCTTGAGTCTTCTATACACAGTTCCATTGTTTTCTCAAAAGTGTTCTCAGCTTCACCTTCTATCGCCTCTGTTATCCAGGGGCCTTTTGCAGAGGGTTTAAATCTTAGCCTCTCTCTCACCTTGTATGGTCTCCAACTGCCTTTCTCAATGTTACAACTTCTTGCTGATCTGCCATATTGCTAGTCTCACAGCTCATTTTCCCTCTTCTCTGTTCCATGATCTATAGAGTTTGGGAACCACTGAAGTCTTGTCCCATTGTGTCCAAAGACTACTCCTTCCCAGGATTACTACATGACTGAACCTACCAATTCTGCTGCAACAAGCTGTCCAGTATACCCTAGCCCACCTTCAGGATTCTCTAGGACAGATGTGTTTCCTATTTTACTAGGATCACATTTTTCCTTACACTTGAGGCTTTCCCACAATCTCACTCACTACATTCTGCTATGTTGTGATGGTAACACCAGGGTAGTCTGCTGATTTTAGTGCTCTGCAAGTATCCAACAGGGAGGGAAATGCCAGTCTCTCCTTCACTCATGTAGTTCCCCTATATGAGTTGGGTGAAGGAAGAAAGAAGGTGTTCATTCATGCCTAATCCGTCGAAGAGGAGGGGGAGCTTTACCACTATTAACAGTGCACAATGAAAAGAATGTCTGAAATTCCCTCTCAGGTGAAACACATCATGTGCTATTTCTTCTGAATCTGGGGCACTTTGCTGAATGGCCTGGTACAAATACCTGAGTATTTACTAAATCGTGTTTTCAAGAGAGAGAGAATGTGAATTTGACTAAATGGTTACTTTAGTAACATTAAATATTAAGATTGTATCATTTAGCACCCTTGTTTGTCATAAGCCATCAACCATTTCTAATTTTTTTTTTTTTAAGATTTTATTTATTTATTTGAGACAGAGAGAATGAGAGAGAGAGAGAGAGAGCACATGAGAGGGGGGAGGGTCAGAGGGAGAAGCAGGCTCCTCGCTGAGCAGGGAGCCCGATGTGGGACTTGATCCCGGGACTCCAGGATCATGACCTGAGCTGAAGGCAGTCGCTTAACCAACTGAGCCACCCAGGCTCCCAACCATTTCTAATGTTTATCTCTTGTGCTGTGACCTCCAAAGAACTTCTTCAGATCCCAAAGTGTGTGAAATAACAGTGGCATTTCATTTTACTAGACTATTCCGGTTAGTCTGATACTAAAAATATTTCCTCCATAAATGCTGTTTAAAACCCCTTCAAAATACGTCTGCTTAAATCTCATCATTCTGCCAAGGATGCTTTTTTTTTAATATTAATTTTGGTAGTTCATTCTGAGTTATTCATTTCTCCATTCAACCAACATGCAGTGACATATCCTGTGTAACAGGCACTGGGCTTGGCTGGGAGGACGGGGAGGTGGGGGCATGAGCAGATAGCTCCACCGGCCCTTGGGGAAAAAAGTGCACAGCCAAACAAATGAATAAATTACAGATTGGTGATAAGCAAAGAGGGAAATAAACAGGGTGCTCATGCAGAAATTAATCGGAGTGGGACACTTTAAATATGGAAATGAGGAAAGAGCTCTCTGATGCTGTGCGATGTTTTGGCTGAGATGAGAAGGATGGGAAAGAGGCAGTCAGATGCAGGGCAGACAGAATTGTGTAGAGGGAAAGCACTTGTTGAGGCTTTGGTGTGTGAAAGAGTGTGTGAGTTGTTATTCTAGGAAATGGCAGAGGGCCAATATCACCAGTGCTTTATTGACGAAGGGAGAGAATCATGTAGTGTCTGCGAGGCCCTGCTAAAGGTTTTTGTTTATACTCACAGCTCTGTAAGAAACCATGGAATTATTTAAACACGGAAGTAAAATAAAATGACTAAATTTTTAAAATACACTGTGCTTTCTCAGTACAAAACAAATTATAGGAGAGCAACAGTGAGCTCAGCAAGACAGTTGGTGATTAGGGCAAGGATGGTGGTGGAGAGACAGAGAGAGATGGATATACGGAAAATTAATTTTATAGATAGGAAAGCCAGGATTTGTTAACAGATTGAATATAAGTGATGAAAAAAAAAGAAGTCAATAATGACTTTTAGGGTTTAGCAAGGGGGAGGGCTTCTGTTTTCTTTTTCATTTCTCTTTTTTTGTTTGTTTGTTTTTGGGTGTTTTTGTTTTTGTTTTTGTTTTTGTTTTAATTGACCACCAGAGTTAGTGGTGGCAACGTTTATTGATGATTGAAAGGACTAAAAGAAAGTCAGACCTCGCTGACAGGGCCAGGATGAATCAACAGTTCCACTGCAGACATGTTTATTTAGGTGTATCTGAGACATGCAAAAGGAGAGACCAAGTAGATTTGGATACACAAGTATGGATCCCAGAAGAGAGGTCTGGGCTGAGATGTCACTGTTGAGGTTGTGAGTATTCAGATCGCATGCAAAACAATAGGATGAATAAGACCACCTGGAGAATGAATAAAGGAAGGTAGAAAGGTAGAGGCTAACATTTAAATATGAATTTAGGGTGAAAAACATACAAACAGTATAAAGTACTGGGAGGAAAAGCAAGACAATCCAAGAAAGGATTCTACTAGATATTCATTAAGGGAAACATTTGTGTTTTTCACCATGGCAGTTTTGGGAAACTGTAAAAATAAAGAGCATTTCATCATGAGGAAGAGAAACAACATATGTCCTAAAAATTTTAGGTTAATTTACAGTGAGGGGAAACAGAGAAATGAGATACTTTGAACCAAGAGAATATGGACCAAGGGAAGAACTTTTTGTTGTGTTTGTGATCTTTTTACTTGTTTATCTATTTTAAAAATCTATTTAAAAGATAGGAGATTTTAGAAGATGTTATGTGAAGGTAAAACATTATCTAGTAATGAGCAAAATTGTTAATGTTTCTGGAGAAAATCAAAGCAAGTACCAGACTAGTGAAGTTCTTAAGATCGACTTAGGCATATGGTCTAGACGGACGTACAAGTATTGATTTATCTTTGACAGGAGAAGGATCTGCTTCCTCCATTTTAATGGGATGGAAGAATGGAAGAATTGCATAATTCCAAGAGGGCTTATAGATTTAATGTGACAAAGATGAGAGAGTTACCAATCAATTAAATACTCTGATTACTTAAGAATGCTCTCTCCTGTCTTTTGAGGGCGATAGTGAATTCCATTCCATTTTAGTGTTAGGTTGAAACTTCTTTACTGTTCACATTATGCTGTTTAAACAATTAGAAATGAGAAAGAATAGATAGATCGCACATGTAATGCACAAGCCAGTGTTGATGAATATAACTTGTTATTTACCATCTTCCATCTTCTGATAAAAATGAATGTCTCTTACTGCTACCCAAGCCCAAGGACAACCCTCTTCTAAGATGAAAATTGCCTGAGGGGTCGACTGGAGAAAACTTTATCTTTCAAAATAAGCAACTCTCCTTAAAATAAGAACAAAAAAGAACAATGTTAGTTACAATATAAAACTCAATCCTTCCAATTACATATAGCAATAACTGTGGCTCTTGTTTATTGGGATAAACAACCTGTAGCACATATTCAATGTGTTACATGTATGTAACAAACATATATATGTGTGTTATATGTGTGTATATCTATATATACACATGCATATACACATATGCTGTTAGTATAACCTATGGCTAAACAATGTAACTTTATAGAAATAAATGTGTTCAGGATACTGAATAACTAGCCTCAACTACACAGTAAATCCAGGACACCAAGAAGTATATGACATATTGTTTTCTAAACTTTGTAGTTTTAAAGGAGAGATAGTGAAGTAAACAACTGCTTACAAGATGGTGTAATCAGTTCTTCGCGAAAGAATGTTTAAAGGAGCACCTGGGTGACTCGGTTGAGCACCAGACTCTTATTTCAGTTCAGGTCATGATCTTATGGGTCATTGGATCAGCCCTGAGCTGGGCTCTGCACTTAGTGGGGAGTCTGCTTGAGGATTCTCTCCTATCCCTGCCCCCACTCATGTGTGCTCTCTCTCTCTCTCTCTCTCTAATAAATAAAGCTTAAAAAAAATAGAAAGGATGTTTAAAGTACAAAAGTCACAAAATACTAAACCTCTCCACATAGCTTCCTAGAAGAAATGACTTGGAGACAGATTTTGAAGGATGCATACATGTTGAGCAGATGTAAAGGAGTCCTAGCACATTTTAATAAGAATGGCACATCCAAAGGTGTAAGACACAGTGGATTAGGAAAGCTGAGAATTAAAGGTCATTTAAAATGGCAGATGAATGGAGCATAATCGGTTTTTCTACGAATCAAATTTAGTTATTTACCATGGCATCTAACACGTACAAATTCATTAATTCATAGCAGATTTTAGATGCTAAATATCTATTAAATAGCAATTAGGTTAACTACTAGAAACTGAAAATTTGGTAGTCTGATAAAGGCACATGAAAAAATAAACGCATCTTACTTCCACAAATCCAATGCTACAATATTTACATAGGTAAAGCTATTCTAAATTAGAATCTTTTGCCAAACTGAGTATACCTGTTCTAAATTTTGTGCCTATCCAATGTTTGTTTGAACCATATAAAATCTAAGATTTGGCCTTGGTTAGACTTGTCAGACAATAAATATTACTGCGTTATTTACAATGATTGTGATAGATCCATTGCTCCTTTTCCCAGATTTGGCAATGTGGAGGCTCTCTGGAGATTGTGACTTGCTCCCATGTTGGTCATGTTTTTCGGAAGGCAACTCCCTACACTTTTCCTGGTGGTACTGGTCATGTCATCAACAAGAACAACAGGAGACTGGCAGAAGTTTGGATGGATGAATTTAAAGATTTCTTCTATATCATATCCCCAGGTAAAGATGATTTCTTCCTCTGCAGGGGAAAATAAAATTTTAAACATGCGGAATATGTGTTTCATTATTGCTACTCTTCTACTAGTTTAAATAAAATGTTGTTTATCACCATAATATTACAGAAAATCGTGTTTGAGAAAGTTGTACTATGAAGTCATTTTTCATCTAAAGTGAGAAAGACTACACTTATCTCACATGCCTAAATACTCTCTTTTTCTTTGTTTCTTTCTTGGCACAAGAATCATGCTAGAAAAGTGGAGTGAGCAGTACACAGAGAGATCCAAATATAGTTAATATGTATTGGCTGAATTTAAGAAAAACAATATTTTTAAGGAGAAGTAAGCCTAGATTTCCTTGTTTCACAAATAAAGCTGGCTGAGTTGGTAAAAAATTTTGCTAATGTTTAAAAAGAGATGTTTTCTACTGCCTAAATGATTTCCTGAAGATATAGGATGGTAAATTATGCAGATATTAAAATGTATATTTTTAAAGAATATTAAATGACATAGCAAATTACTCATTAATTGATATGTGGAAAAGCATAATATAGGATAATAAAATATTACCCTACTTTAGTTACAGAGAGTAGATATGGAAATAGAAGAGTAAATGTAGACTATCACTGGGTGGTGGGACTGTGAGTAATTTCATTATTTTCCTTTTTATACTTTTCTAAATTTTTAAAAATAAAACATACTACTTATTTTTAAAAATTTATTTTAAAAGAATTTAAAAGGAAAATAAATTTTAATAAAGAATTTTAAAAATGTTTTAAAGAATTAAAAAAGAAAAAAAATAATGTGTGAGGACATTCCATACCTGAGGGCTGTGATTATAAATGATCTCATTTTTATAATTTCCTAGAATTTTTCCAACATATTACTTATTAAAAAAACAACCTCTGAGACATTACATTGTTTTTTAAGGAAATATGATAAGACATTATGAGAAGCTACAAACAAAGAGAAGACACAGGGGCCTTCAAGATCTCAGAGTTTAAACAAAGAGACCAAAGCATAAATTAATACAATGGGAATTCAACTGTACTGATACAATAATTTTTAAAGTTCTATTTTGCTAATTTATGTTTAGGCCATGTGGTCATCAATGACATTATTATGTAACCCACAAGAAAAACAACAAAAATTCATGCTCACCTCCTCTTTTTCATGTTAAAATCTATTACATGGTTTGGAAAAAACCAGTTTGGGTTCCTTTTTTTTTTTTTTTTTTTTTTTTTTTTCTGAGATTAAGAGTCTCTTACGGTTTGTCTCCCTCTCCAATTTCATCTTGTTTCATTTTTCCCTCCCTTCCCCTATGATCCTCTGTCTTGTTTCTCAAATTCCTCATATCAGTGATATCATATGATAATTATCTTTCTCTGATTCACTCATTTCGCTTAGCATAATACCCTCCAGTTCCATTAACGTTGTTGCAAATGGCAAGATTTCATTTTTTGATGGCTGTATAGTATTCCAGTGTGTGTGTGTGTGTGTGTGTGTGTGTGTGTACCACATCTTCTTTATCCATTCGTCTGTTGATGGACATCTGGGCTCTTTCCATAGTTTGGCTATTGTGGACATTGCTGCTGTAAACATTGGGGTGCATGTGCCCCTTCGGATCACTACATTTGTATCTTTGAGGTAAATACCCAGTAGTGCAATTGCTGGGTCATATGGTAGCTCTATTTTCAACTTTTTGAGGAACCTCCATAGTGTTTTCCAGAGTGGCTGCACCAGCTTGCATTCCCACCAACAGTGTAGGAGCGTTCCCCCTTCTCTGTATCCTTGCCAACATCTGTCATTTCCTGACTTGTTAATTTTCTCCCATTCTGTTGACTATCTTTTGGTTTTGTTGACTGTTACCAGTTTGGGTTCTAATTGACATGCTCTGATTTCTGAAAGTATATATGAGGCTGTGAAAGCTCTTCTTTTATAGATAAAGAGGCAATAAGCAGTATGAACTTTCTTATTAAGATCCAGTATTACTATAGGAAAGAAAAATGAGGGCAATGCATGTGTAAATGTGTGATTAGGCAAAGGATTTTTTTCACACGTTTTCAAGCTTCTTCTATGTCAAGAAGCTATTGTCAGAAACACTATTTCACGCATAGATGTATTTCTCTTTATAGTAGAAAGGCAGTCCAGATATTCACAGAGTTGAGTTCGGCAAGAACATGTAAAATTCGTAGCAAGGCAGTGACATTTATATAACCTTTTCATTTTCTTTTGATAATACTTTCTGAATTCAAATCATTACCTTTAGAAATTTATAAGCTCAAATATGAAGAAAGGAGTAATGGAAGAAAGAAATGTGTTATGTGTGATTATATACAACCTATATTCAGGAATACAAGCAATTGAGAATAATTGCCACCATGTGTATTATATCCACTCATGATGAATATTATTTGTAAAAAGTGGTATGTTAGTCTTTTGTATAATTTCCCATTGAGTGAAAAAGGCAGACAAATGGTAGAACCATTTCTCAAACTGTAATGAAATGACAGGCTTTAGAGTTTAAAGGGTAAAAAGGAACGCTTGCTATCTGCAACTATTGACTTTATGTTGCTCAACAGGGACTGTTTGTATATTCTGGAAAGTGTAGTTTTTACATTACAACAAATATCATTTGGAAGCTTATTGTTCTTATGAGATGGGCTCATTTAAATCCAGAAAGGTATTTTGGAAAGCAGAAAAAGAACAATTGGGGAATATGCTGAAAATATCTAGAACTTCCTAAGGGGCATTTATGTTTCTGTATGTCTCAGAAACTGTCAGCATTGCTGAGCGTGGGACCTGCCTGCTGTAGCATGGGCAAACAGGAAAAACCAAAAACACAAAACAATAAATTGCTTCCCAGCGGAAAAGTAAAGGAAGTAAACTGGAAACTAGAGCTGGACTTCAAAAACAATTCTAGCCCTGGGCAACTTTCAGATCACCCAAAAATAGATAAAATATATTGTATTGGGAGTCAGGAATCTGTCACTTGTATGGTGTTGAATGTTTTTTGAGTGAGTAACTATTTTAGTTATTACTGATGGTTTCTGATACTCTTATAATCAAAATCATGGATTTCTTTGCTATCACCTAGAATTGCTGGGATTCTATTTTTCATTGCCTTGAGTAACAGAAAAGTTTGTAAAGAGAGTAGTTGGTGTACGGGGATAGTAGAGGCATCCATGAATGGACATCTACACTTAGAGTCACATGCTTTGCTATAATATACATAGAAACACACAAACACACACATGGATTTATGAAAAACTCTAAAGAGCTTATATTGAGTTCTGTTTAATTCTCTAGAACTTCCTTAATAATCTAGCTGAGGAAATTGTTGTAATTCTTTCTAGAAGGACCTCCATGTATCTGTTAATTTGCCGAAGATATTGGGCATCTTTTATGAGGAGACTCCCATTTTTTACATCAGGGCTTCTGTTACAGAATCTTATTCTCCTCTTATGCAGCTTCTCAAAATGCCATCTTTAAGTACTGAGTCTTTATGAACTGAATTCTGACAACTTTGCTTCCTTTCAATATACCCTATAAAATATTGCCTACCTACTTTATTGTTTGGTTTCTGCTTCAGCTCTGTCCTGAAAAAAGTATTACTATGTACCATATTGTTTTATGTTTATTACATGTCTCTACATCCAGAGACTTGTAGTTATAGTGCTGAGCAACTTTCCTGGCACTGTGCAGTCCTTGAAAAAATATGTGTTAAATAATTAGAAGACTCAGTGAATGACCAAATGAATGAATGCATTTTAAAAGGAAGCCACTTATTTTTCTTCTTTTCTACTGAATTCTCCATGGATACCTGGTCTATCCCCGGGAATCTCACAAGAATTGCAGCAAATTGGCAGCCTTTGTCCCACTTCTCTGATGCCCTGATTAAGGACTCCCTTGATAAGAGAGAGGTGAAAAGAGCTCTTCATATATCCATGATGTCATTCCTCTGTGTTTGCCAACCGAAAAGAAGGTCCCATTGGCTTACCCTGTGTTCTTAGGGTATGATAATTACACCATAATTATAGGCCCACACAGTAATACAATCTTACCTTCCAGGACTAATATAAAATCAAACAGACACGATTTAGGTAGACAATAACATTCTGTAATAGAGCAGCATAATACAAGAGCCCATAAACTTAAGATTACTTTTACACATGTTGATTTTTATTTTTCTCATGATCCCCATTAATTTGAAGTTACAATGGGTTGTATAAATAACTATGTATGTGAATTACCTTTATCTGATTTATTTTTTCAAAATATTTACTGTATATCCTAATTGTCTTGGCTATGCCCATTAGCCATTGGCCATATTGGCAGAGCTGGCAGTCTAATTATGTCTCTCTAATGGGTATATGAATGAAGAGTAGAAATACTTTGAAATAGCGTTGAAGAATACATTTTCAACATTTGTTTATTTGCTTTTTGGCTGCCTTTTTTAGGATGCAAATACTATAGCATCACTGATTTTTAAAGTCCTGTAGGCTCTTAAGGTCTGAGGCAGTTTTTACTAGTAATTGGGCTGTTTCAGCTTGAGGCAATCTGATTGTCCTAGCAAATCCTTTGAAATGAAGTGATGTAAGCAGAAAACACTTCACAGAGCACCCCATTATAAATGGCAACAATTTTTCCTGTTGGTCGCAGGTAAAAAGCTTAAGAACTTTAAAATGGAGTGTGGTTATAACACTAACCATATATTCGAAATGCCGGCTGTTCTATAAATATTGATTTTCTTTTTGGGAGAGGTGGATTTCTAACTGTGTTATCAATTGACATGGTGAGTAGAAGCAGCTGTCCTTACATAATCTCCGGTTGTTCTTCCTTTTCTTAATGGACAGCTTGTGCTCCTGTTTTGAGCAGAAAATCAAATAGAAAATAGAATTTAAAGATGCCCAAAACATACTTTAAAGGTATTTGTATGTAACTGGGAAAACAGCTTATTTTCCTTTGGCAGTACTGGAGCATTATGATCTGTATTCCAGATAAACAGAAACCACACATTTAGAAACACACCCTTGAACTTATTCTGAAGGTTAACTCTATTTGCTAACCTTTTAAAAATACTTTAGAAAAATCAGTTCATCAAAGGCAGTCTTTGTTAGCACCATCTTTGGATCATTATTAAAGTTCAAGACCTATATTCATTTCTATCTCTTGAAATTTTTATCTATGAAATACAAATGTTTTTCAGCCTGGTGATTTTTTTAAAGATAAAATATTTAATAACCAGCCCTTTGAGTATAGGGCCTAATTTCTTTTATAAGTCATAAAAATGTGGTTCCAGGCTGATTTTATAAGCACAGGTTTGATGTTCCCTGCAAAATGTGCCACATGCAGATTTTTTTTTTTTTAATAATCCAGGGATATCAGTTTTTGTTTGGGTTCACATGAATTCATCTGAAAAGAGTGCAGCAATTCTGAACATAAAGTACATTTGCACCTATGAATTTTGTATTTTTATCATTTAATAAACACTTTTTCAGCAGTATCAACCATGGTATCACCTAGTGAATATGATATGATGAGGAAGAAATTCTAAATCATTTTAATATGCTATATTGTAATAACATGCAATTCAGTTATCTGGTCGATACCATGAAATGCTAAATGTGCAAGTAAGGGATGAGAGCTATACTCAGTATTGTTGGTACAATGGACCCACAACTGTTTTTCCTTCCTACGGTTAAACACTTTTGAATTCTTTAAGACATTAGGTCAATTTTTATCATTGGGATTTTTATTGGCCTTTTATGGGTATTTATTTGTATATTTATGATAATACTTCCTTGCTTCTATCTTCATTGGGTAAGTATTTATTAAGTTCCTGATCTGTACTATGCCAGGGAGGGGGGGATGCAAACACAGAAAAGATGTTGCCTTCGCCTTTAAAAAGTTAACCGTCTACATCATCACATTTAATTAGTTTAAATGAAAAATGAAATTAAGTGCTTAATACATGGGGAGCACATTGTGAGGATTTAAAAGAGATACTGGTGTGAACTCCCTACATTTTCCTTGATTTCTCCTTCTCAACTTAGAAGCATCAAAATCAAATGAATCTCTAATTCCTTTCTAGTCTACCTGCTAAGTTTCCTCAAATGCCTTCAATTATCCTCATTCTTCCAGTCATCCCGCATCCGGAAAAACTCCTGATTATCCTGATGCACCTCCAGCCTCAAAGCTTGCCCACTTTTCACCTACTTTTACCATATTGCTGGAGGACATTCCTAAAAGTAAATTTCATTTGATCTCTCACTTACCTAACAATCGTTTAATTGTTACCAGAAGTAACAGTACCAGGGCTTACCAGAAAGTCAAAAATCTAGAATGTGGCCAACATTTATTTTAGTTTCCTGGGAACTCCAGTGGCTTCCCCTGTTGTAGGATTTATGCATTTTTAGAGTATTTCTTCCCTCCACTAAGCTCTGTGAATAAAGGCACTATATTTGTTTTTGTTTTGTTTTGCTTATTTGGTTGGTTTTGTTTTTAGAGTTCGTTGAGCTCAATTTTTTCTTACTATATTTGTCAGAGGCAAACAAAATATATGTTTCAGTCACCACTTCCACCAAATAACCCTCTGTTAAGCATTTGATGTCTATCCTTCAAAATCTTTTCCTATGCATTGGCATACATATACAGACATATATATACATATGTTAAGTAAATATGATCATATAACAGGTACTATTTTAATTTCCTTTCTATTAACTAGGTAGTATGTCCTATAATGTTTTACATATAATTCACATAGGATTATATGATTCCACCTTTGTAACTAAGTAATATTATATTGCATGGATATATTAAAACTTATTTAATTATACCAATAAAGACAAGCATTTGTCAGGTTTTAGTTATCTATTATTATAAAATAGTTAAGAAGCATACTTGAAACAACATCTTTGTGAACCTGACAGGGTATTTCTGAAGAACATAGCAGCTTAAGAGAGAGAGTTGTTGGCAGACTGCCTGGATTAATTTAGATCCTCGCTCCACATAACCCCTCTGTATTTACTTAACCTATCTATACTTAGCTTCCTTACCATAAAATGGGAATTGTAATAATAGGGCCTTCCCCATAAAGTTTTTTGAGACTTAAATGAAAAAAGATATATAAAGAACAATGCTTGGCAAATATTAAACACTCAATTAGTGTTAGATATTTGTTATAATTAGTCAGATATATTCACAGAAGTTGATTTATTAGATCATATGGTATATGTTTTCAGAAATTCCATCAAAAAAAGACTGTAACCATTATCCCACCAGAACTCTTGAGCACTTACAATGTGCTAGCACCACTCTAGATTTTCAATACTTTTTATTTTTGCATATCTATGTGTGTGCACATATATGTGTATATTTATTTATATTTGCATATAGATTTACATGTATGTCTAGTTTTTTTTTCATATTGCTACTAGAAGTGAACATCCTTTTTTTATTACTTGGATTTCTTCTTTTTATTTGGATCATTTGTTCATTTTACTATTGGATAGCTTTTCCCTTTTATATATCCATAGATATTTATGTATTCTGGTAACTAATCTTCTCTATGCTAAATCCACTGCAAGTGTTTTCTCCCAGACTACTCTACATATTGTAACAATTGATATACAAAAAGATATATTAAAAAAGAATTTAATTGTTGAAGTAAAATCTGGCTGGTTTAGCCTTTATGGTTTAAGGGATTATTTTTTGTTAAAACAGTGCTGCCCCGACCCCCACCCCAAGCTTGGCAAATTTTAAGTGCTCCAGAAGTGTTTGTTGAGCAATTTAAGTCTGAGTTTAGTAAAATGCATGGGATTTTTTTTTTTTTTTTTTAAGATTTCAGTGATCTCTGGGTCATAATATAAGCAGAATGCCACAATCAGATGACTCTCCTTATGGAAAGTATTATTTATCTTTATCCATGGAACATAAATAAAAGTATTAGCTTCAACAGTTACATCAGCTATAGTTAATCAACTACGGCAGTTATAATTTTAAATAAATCTATTAAATGATTATATCAGTTCCCATTACAGTAATTCTTTCCAAGTATCTTGAATTGTATTCATGGTCCATAAAGTTAATAAACAGATGGTATAAATTATGTTTATTGAATGTTACAAAAATATTGAATTTGAACAGTAAGGGTGGATCATTTTATCCTCAGTCTTCGATTAACAACTCAGAAACTCAGATAATTAGCCCCTCAAATGATTTTATCATTACCAAATCTAGGTAGTTTCTAGAGTGAATAAGTATCACTTAAGTTCTAATATAGATTTATTCACGGAATTATCACTACCTTCTAGAATTTAGATACCAAAATTATTCATACATTTAGTTTCTGCTTCTTCAAATGAAACATTTATAGCTCTAGTCTAATCATTGTGTGTGTGTGTGTATGTATGTGTGTGTGTGTGACTTCTGCAATATTCTGAAGTTTCCAGTAAGTAAATCCTAGCCCACTTGATTGGATGGTCATGATTAATTTTCATTTCCTTAAGGCTTGTTCAACTAGGCAAAGTAGAAAATTACAACGTTTTTCACATTGGTGTAAATGATCAAGAACACATGTGTAAGATGCATGGATTTTTACTGTCAAGAGTTGGCTAAGAGTTTTTATTTGATGTAAGAGCATTAAATATGGATCAAACATGATCCAGGTACATACAGAGGCTTTATCATACCGACTTTCATCTTGTCATCTTCAGAGTGCCCCCATTTCATTATTTAATTTTAGCATAACTAAAATTGAACGGCTTAACACTTATATAATCAATTACATTAAGTTTCAATTCTAATTCTTAACTCAATTGAATGACTCACTCTGACACTCAGCAGTAGTCATTTACATAAAGTTATTGATGGTCAGATGGTTACAAATTGCACATTTCTTATTTCAAATACTCTCAGGCTCAGTCCCCCGCATTAGGTGTTCTGGTAGATTATCTTTGCCAGGATGTCTATGTTATCATCATCTTGTAGCTATTTTAAATAAATTATGAGTTCAGTTCTGGAGTTATTTATTTACATATATTCTCTGAAAAGTGAACAGAGTCAAAGATAACCTTTAGAAAATTAGGAAACGTAGTCTTTTCTAGATCCAGTAATGACAGAAAGTACATTAAACTTCTCAATTGAGGCTCCTTTAAATCTAAATAATCCTTTGCAAAAATAAAACAATACAAATAAAAAGACTAGCCATATACTTGCCTACCAGATATTAAACGCTATGACAGATTACCTCAGCATCCTAATAATTTATAGTCTTTTGGGAGTAGCTCTCCTTTAGCATGTTAACACAAATTATTTAGAAAATAAAAACGCTATTGTGTGTTTTTTTTTTTAAAGATTTTATTTATTTGACAGAAAGAAACACAGCGAAAGAGGGAACACAAGCAGGGGGAGTGGGAGAGGGAGAAGCAGGCTTCCCGCCGAGCAGAGAGCCTGACGCGGGGCCCGATCCCAGGATGCTGGGATCATGACCTGAGCTGAAGACAGACGCTCAACGACTGAGCCACCCAGGCGCCCCAAGAACGCTATTGTTAATAGTTATCTTTATCCAATGGGGTAGTAAGGTAAAGAGAGCTTTGCAGCAAGTCTTTGGTATAAAAGAATGTGGGGCAATAGTTATAGGCCAGGCTGGAAAGGTGAATTAGGGAGACAGGGTTAGGGCTTTGCAAAGGAAGGTGGAAACAGTTTCTGAAAAGTTAAGATGCCTATTTGACAAATAGGCTTTTTGCATGCTTTTACCAGAAGCAGCATTAATATGAAGTAGTTACTGTTAATGTTGGGTTGTCGATGCCTGAAGAGCGGGTGGCCGCCATATTGATAATGGTCTATAAGCCACCTGATGCAAAAGCTCTACTTTAGACCATGTGCACACATACATGGTCAATGAAGTAAGTACTAATTCACGTTTTAATTGCAAGAGACATGAGCCAAAATTAAGAGATTGTTATATTTTACAAATAAAGTGACAAAAAAATGAAGAACTCAGATCAGCGTTTATTTTTGGTTAGTTTGGCTTAGCAAGTAAATTTTATTTATTTATTCATTTATTTATTTATTTATTCAGCAAAAAAAATTTAAATAGTACATATTAGCAATTTGACTTACAGCATATTCTAAATATATGGAAATATCGATAAAATATATTAAACAGTTAAATCTTTGTAATTTATATGGTTGAAAGTAAGATAAATGAAATTATAGTGATGGTGTTCTTATGACTGAAAGTTATTCTGTCAAAATTATCATTACTAAATGAGCTCCATTATGACATTATTTTAATTTTTTAAAAACTCTTTTGTATATAAATTTTGTGCATTTTTGGTGCAACGTCTCAGTTAACAAAATTTGAGAACTTTGATTAGGGATTTTGTACAACTTAATGGTTTAGGATATTCTATTATTTTAGCATAATTTATTTATATTTCCGATAAAAAATTCCCATCAGAATTAAGAACTTAGTTCTCAAGTGTCTGAATGAGTTATTTAATTGATCAAAATGAACACCAAATTAGATATAACTATATGTAATGAGTCTTCGATCTATGATATATAAACAACAGTGGAAGGAAGGGGGGCTTTGGGAAATAAGGTAAGAGATGGTGCAATGTTTTTACTAAAATGGGATATTATGTGGAAGAGCTTAGACACTTGTACAGATGCAGAGGATAAGAAATTATAAGCAATTTTAAGTTCTTGATCAAGAAGCTTTCCAGAAATATAATGAATTGATTTGCAATGCAATGAGCCTCTTGTCCTGGTAAATATTCAAACAGAGGCTAGATGTCTGTCTTTTAGAGATGCTTTAATGAGAATTGAGTAAGAGGTTGGATTTGATTTCTTATCAGAACTCTCCTTCTAACTCAAATTCTACTGTCAGAGAAACTTACATATCAATGAATAAAAACACTACATTTATTAGCACCTGGTTTAAAATTGAAAAAAAAAAAACAGATTTCAACTCAAAATGAAAAACTTCTAATAAATTTTCATGACACAGGAAGCCTTAAAGAAGGGTGACTATATATAATTGTTTGTTTAGGACAGTCATGGTGCATGCCTGTTATCTGGGCATAATTATTAATAGAATCCCCTTTCACTCACAACATTGTCCTGATTTGAACAGTAATTGTTTAGTTATTCTGCTTATGAGGCATTGAATAAACTGTATGTGGAAGTGACTATCTCTGGAAGTGGCTAAGTGCACTGACAGAGATAGCAATCATTATGGCATTGAGCAGGATGTAGACTTCTATGGAGGCAAAGTCTTGTCTTACCAAAATCTAGAGAAAATCCATAAGTCTTTTAGACTTCTGTACTGTCAGTTTCAAGTAAATGCTCTAGTTCAGTGACTTCTCTGACACCCAAAATAAATGCCCTTTTTTGAAATTCTATCTACAAAGAGACAGTTAGTTTTTTAAAAGCTATCTCTTTGAAGATACAATAATGTCACTGAATTCTGATTCATCTTGATAATGTATTGGCCAATTATCTTCTTATTAATTTGTGTGATTATAGTAGGGTTACTTTTTCATTTTTTATATGTAGCAAGTTTAAACTTTCATTTACAAAATAGAGTATAAACTTACTCAATTTCTTGGTTATACCAGCAAAAGAAAAATGGTGCTGATATACATATATGAAATACATGTAGTGATATAAGAATATATATTTTTCCACATAATAAAATGTATGTATGCATATATAGACATACTTATGTATATATATTTTTCCACATGAGAAAGAATATATACACACACACACACATATATATACATATATATACACACACATACATTTGTGTGTGTATGTGTGTGTGTATTTTTTTTTCCAGATTCAGAATTTTTGGGGAGATATTGACTAATTTCAATCTCATTTTTGGCTGTTTAATATGTTGTATTTTCTCTAGCAATAATAAAAGTGCCTTACTTTTAATATATTGGAAGGTAAAGCCATATAAAATTCTCATTTTGATTGAAATATCATTATAGGTCACAATCTGATAGCAGATTTCCCCACATGTTTGGAAAACTAAGTAAACATGCCATAATAATATTTGCCAGCATTCTTCTTTCCAAAACTCAGAAGTTCTCCTATAAAATTATTTTGTAATTTCAGACCATTATGAAATCCTTCTCAAGAGAATATGTATAACAGACATCCATGCACTTTCTGACTCCTGCCATTAAAATCCTGTGGCATCTATTGTAATTTATATTTGGTCAACCCCAAAATTGTAAAATCACATATTCTTCTTACTGATGTTTATATCTGCCTGATAGTTGCCCTGCTAGTGGACATCTTGATGGTTGTGTGTTCAACAATAAAACACATAAATCAGATGAAATATTATCAAAATCAAATATTTTTCATAGTCATAGGTCCTATTTTTGAGGAACTCTATGCAATATTAGGCTTATTTCTGTGAGTATTGTGAATCCATATTTGAAAAATGGACATTTTCAGGAAAAGTTATATATCGAGGTTAGATTTTTCCCTGTCAAATCTGTAAAGTACACAACTGGGAATATAATTTATCATCTCAAATTAACAGTTAACCAATCTAGAGTCTCCACCTTTGACAATGAAAATATAACTTCTTCACTGTCAAATAAAATAAGAAAACTTGGAAGCCCATGCTGATGGGCTGAAGAACAATCTAAGGAGATTTTGCATAGGCTATGCTCTATTTTCTTCCACTGGACTTTCCTGTGTTTAGAGTCACTATATTTTATTAACAAAGAAATAAACAAGGAAGGAAAGCGATGAGGTGTGGGGCCTCTTGGCGGGCTTCTTAGGCATAGGTTCAACAGATATGTTGCCCAGAAATGTTCATTTGTGTCCGACACCACATTGTGCTTACAGCAGTCTTTTTCCCCATGGCTGTAAGTAGAGTCGTAGAGGAGTGTGGTAGTTAGGTGAGAAGTTAAAAATACATGGCCTAATAGGAACCATAGCATGAAAGCTGTGTTTTATTTGTAAATATACTAGCATCTTCTATGACCCACCTTCTCCACTCTCACTCTCCACAAAATTTTCCTTAGTTTTTAAAAAATGTTTAACTTTTTACTGAAGTTCAGCATGATTCAGAAAAGTGCATAGTTTATAAGTATATAGCTCAATAGATTTTCACACCCCAAACACACCTGTGTAACCAGCATCAAGCACAGAACATTCCAAAGCCTCCTAACTCTCCTGCCCCTAGAAGTCCCTCATGCCCCTTCTGGCTACTACCCTTCCATAAATCTGACTTCTAAGATCATAGATTTGCCTGTTCTTAAACTTTATAGAAATGGAATTAGACACTGTGTGCTCATGTCTGACTTCTTTTGCTTGGCGTAATGTTGTGTAGATGAACCATTCTTATTGTTATGTAGAGTTCCATTATGTGACTATAACACTTTATATTGATTCATCTTTTTGTTGATGGCATTTGGGTGATTTCCAAGTTTGGAGCTATTATGAACAGTCTTGCTATGAGAATTTGTGTACTTGTCCTTGGATGAACATACAAATGCATTTATGTTGGTATGTTCCTGGGAGTGTAACTGCTGTGTCATAAAATTTGTAGTTACTTTTTTACATAAAACTTGTAGGGTTTTTTTTTTCTGATTATGGGGTTTTTTTTGTTTGTTTGTTTAATTTGAGTATAGTTGACACATGATGTTACATTAGTTTCAGGTGTACAACTTAGTGATTTGACAAGTTTATACATTATGCTATGTTCACCCCAAGTATAGCCACCATCTGTCCCATCACATTGGTATTACAATATTGTTGACTGTATTCTTTGTATTCTCCAGCTTTGTAGTCCCATGATTTCCTCATTCCATAACTGAAGACCTGTATCTCCCTCTTCCATTCAACCATTTTGCTGAACCCCACCCCCCTCCCCTCTGGTATCCATCCATTTGTTCTCTTTATTTATTGTTCTGATTCTGCTTTTTATTTGTTTTTTCTAAAGATTCCATTTATGAGTAAAATCATATGGTATTTCTCTTTATCTGACCAACTTATTTACTTAGCATAATACCTTCTATGTCCATCATGTGCACTTCAAATGGCACAATCTCATCCTTTTTTATAACTGTGTAATATTCCATTATGTATATATAACATATTTTCTTTATCCATTCATCTATTGATGGGCACTTAGGTTGCTTCCATATCTTGGCTGTTGTACATAATGCTGCAATAACCATAGGATTGCATATATCTTTCCAAGTTAGTGTATTCTTTTACTCTGAATAAATACCCAATAGTGAAATTACTGGATCATATTGTATTTTTATTTTTAATTTTTTGAAGAACCTCTATACTGTTTTCCCTAGTGGCTGTACCAATTCACATTCCCACCAACAGTGCTTGAGGATTCTTTATCCACATCTTTGCAAACACTTGTTGTTTCTTGTCTTCTCAATTTTAAGCATTCTAACATATGTAAGGTGTTATCTCATTGTGGTTTTGGTTTGCATTTCCCTGATGATAAGTGATGTTGAGCATTTTTTTCATGTGTCTATTGGCCATCTATAAGTTTTCTTTGGGAAAAATATCTATTCAGGTCCTCTGCTCATTTTTAATTGGATTTTTTGTATGTGTGTGATGAGTTGTATGAGTTCTTTATATATTTTAGATATTAACCCCAACTGGATATATCATTTGCAAATATCTTTTCCTATTCAGTTTATTATCTCTTTGTTTTGTTGATGGTTTCCTTTCCTGTGCAGATTTTTATTTTGATGTAGTCCCAATAGTTTATTTTTGCTTTTGTTTCCATTGCCTTAGGAGACGTATCTAAGAAAATGTTGCTATGGCTAAAGTCATAGAGATTATTGCCTGTCTTCTCTTCTAGGATTTTTATGATTTCAGGTCTCACATTTAGGTCTTTAATCCATTTTGAGTTTATTTTTGTGTATGGTATTAGAAAGTAGTCCTTGTAGCTGTCCAGTTTTCCCAGCTATTGAAAAGACTGTATTTTCCCCATTGTTTATTCTTGTTTCCTTTGTCATAGATTAAATGACCATATAAATGTGGGCTTATTACTGGGCTCTCTCTTCTGTTCCACTGATCTATGTGTCTATTTTTGTGCCAGAACCATACTGTTTTGATTGCTACAGCTTTGTAGTATATCTTGAAGTCTGGAATTGTGATACCTCCAACTTTGTTCCTCTTTCTCACTATTGCTTTAGCTATCTAAGGTCTTCTGTGGTTCCACACAAATTTCAGTATTATTTGTTCTAGTTTTGCAAAAAAAAAAAAAAAAAAAAAATGGCTATTGGTATTTTGATAGGTATTGTATTTAATCTGTAGCTTGCTTTGTGTAAAGCAGACATTTTGATGATATTAACTCTTCCAATCCATGAACATGGAATATCTTTCCATTTGTTTGTGACACCTTCAATTTCTTTGATCAGTGTTTTATAATTTTCAGAGTACAGGTCTGTCACTTCTTTGGTTAAGTTTATTCTTAGGTAGTTTATTCTTTTTGGTTCAATTATAAATAGTGTTGTTTTTTTTTTTCTCTTTCTGTAATTTATTTGTTAGTGTATAGAAACACTATGGATTTCTGCATATTAATTTTGTATTAATTAATTAACTGTATTAGCCCAGCCACTTTACCAAATTTGTTTATTAATTCTCATAGTTTTTTGGTGGATTCTTTAGGATTTTCTATGTATAGTATCATGTCATCTGCAAATAGTTTAACTTCTTTACCAATATGGATACCTCTTACTTCTTTTTCTTTTCTGTTTGCTGTGGCTAGGACTTCTAGTATTATGTTGAATAAAAATGGCAAGAGTGGGCATCCTTATCTTGTTCCTGAAATTAGAGGGAAAGCTATTTTTTAGCAGTGAGTATGATGTTAGCTGTGTGGTTTTCATATGTGGCCTTTATTATGTTGAGGTTTGTTTCTTCTAACCCCACTTTTGAGAGTTTTTATCATGAATGGATGTTGAATCTTGTCACATGCATTTTCTGCATCTATTGAGATGATCATATAATTTTTATCCTTTCTTTTGTTAATGTGGTGTATGATGTTGATTGATTTGTCAATATTGAACTGTCTTTGCATTCCAGGAATAACTCCCACCTGATTCTGGTGAATGTTCTTTTTAATGTATCATTGTATGTGGTCCACAGCTTTCTTAATTATATTTTGGGGTCAGTCTAGTCTTCCCCAGGCATGGACCAGAGAGGCTAACGAGGGCTCTGTTATTCTTCTACTTTCAGATACCATTCCATTCTGGTACTAAAAGCCAGATCTTTCTCCCACAAACCTATGTCATCCAAGAGTCTATATTTAATTCTGAACTTCATCCCAGATCAGACTCCTGGGGACATTAACATTGAAAGGAGGTTTTTTGTTTTTGTTTTTGTTTTACCTGTAGAACCTTTCTTTTTTTTTTTTTTTTAAGATTTTTTATTGATTTATTTGACAGACAGAGACACAGCGAGAGAGGGAACACAAGCAGGGGGAGTGGGAGAGGGAGAAGGAGAAGCAGGCTTCCCGCCGAACAGGGAGCCCGATGCGGGGCTCGATCCCAGGACCCTGGGATCATGACCTGAGCCGAAGGCAGACGCTCAACCGACTGAGCCACCCAGGCGCCCCACCTGTAGAACCTTTCTAATAAGAGTCACAAGATGGTCTGATTTCCCATTGTCTTCTGGTATTTATTGGCCTCACTTGGAAAATTCCTCACAAATATGTATAAAAGAGAGTAAGTAGAAAAGCACCTCAGGGAAAATGTGGTAGCAACTAGTACCATAAATGTGCTTTGCTTAAGAATTGTCCAGCTGAGTGGAAGGTAAGAGGGGATGCCAATTATGGGAAAAGTGGACAGGGATGAGTAAAGGTGGAAAAAGAGAGAAGGACCCTGGATTGTAAGGAGTCAGCCTGGTTTCATCATGGTGAAGGGCACTAAATTTCGATGAAGAAAGACTTGGAACAATAGTTGGTGTCTCCCACAGATAAAGCTTTGAGCATGTTATCCATTGTCTTCTTTTCTCCTATCCTAGGATCTTTGCCTAATAACCCCTATTTTCCCATTCCTGCTTCCAACTTTTTTTTATTCTACCATCTTTTAAAAATTTCCTTTTACTTGAATATACCAATAACTGCTCTCCCTTCTTACCCTGCCTTCTCTGTAAACTAAAACATAAACACAATAAATATTTCAACTTTTTTGATCAAACATACATGAATGTATTAATCAGAAGGAGAGTCATAATCCAGTACTAGCTATGTAACCTAGGACAAATTATGTGATCTCTTTATGCTTCAGTTTCTGCATCTATAAAGTAGTAATTTTAATAATGTTTATCTCACAGAATCTCATTTTTGAGATTTTGAGGTTTTCATTTATCTCACAGATCCCATTTTTGTTATCGTGAATGAGATAAAGAATACAAAGATATTGGAATTGTATCTGAGACATACTAAGGATTTAATGAACTATAAATAATAATAAATTTCTGAAGAAAATAATATAAGGAAACACTGACCTAGGGTCAAATATTTTATTTATTTATTTTTTTTAGAGATTTTATTTATTTGAGAGAGATAGCAAGAGAGAGAGCATGAACAGTGGGGAGAGGGAGAAGCAGGCTCCCCACTAAGCAGAGAGCCCTATGCAGGATTCTGATCCCAGGACCCTGGGATCATGACCTGAGCCAAAGGCAGATGCTTTACTGACTGAGTCATGCAGGTGCCCCATAGGGTCAAATATTTTATACATATATACATAACCTGTTATTTTTAGAAAGGTCATTATTTAAAATGTTATTGACAAAGGGCGCCTGGGTGGCTCAGTTGGTTAAGCGACTGCCTTCGGCTCGGGTCATGATCCTGGAGTCCCGGGATTGAGTCCCGCATCGGGCTCCCCACTCAGCGGGGAGTCTGCTTCTCCCTCTGACCCTCCCCTCTCTCATGCTGTCTGTCTCTATCTCATTCTCTCTCTCAAATAAATAAATAAAATCTTTAAAAAAAATTAAAATGTTATTGGCAAATAACAGATATGTGATAAAAACATTTGCATAATAAAATTATACTTTTTTTATACAAGAATATATGTCTGGCTTTCTTTAAGGCATTGTTTCTTAACTTGGAACAGAGATCACAAACCACTTCAAAAATGTGATGAAGTGTATGAAACCATTCCCAGTTAGATACATATATACACAACTTTATTCATGCTGATTTGGAATTCATGGGAGATTTAGTTCCCATTTATGGAATTCACAGGAGCCCAAGACCCCAGGTCTAGGACTTTAGCTTTAAAAGTAATAAAGTAAATTAGAAATGTTGGATTTAAGATATAAACATGTAGATTTTTTCTTCTGGGAAAGTAACAATATTTCAGGTATTGAATATTTTCATTAAATTGGCAGTTGAAAATGATCTCTAATTTCAACTCCAACATTCTATATTCTTATGAAATATCTAGCTTCTCTAATTACTTTAAAAAATGAGACCATTTTCTGTCACCTGCTTATGTATAAATTAATGGGATGATTCAGCAGCACAGACTAAGGAAATATATTTTCCTCTGACTTGGGACTTTTAAATTAGAGCAAGGCACAGAGGGTAAGAGCCAAAAACAGAAAGGATAAGAGGTTTGCTCTCAAAGACTAGGAGAACAATTAAGTAGATATAACTGGATATTAGTAGCATCCTTAATTTGAAGGACTCTGATTCACAGTAGGAAGCTGTTTCAGAATGTAAACCATTTTGTTTGTCTTTTAATCCTTCAGTCCTTCATAATTTTATCCTCGATTCCTGGTATTTAAAGTTGGTCGTAGTCAGGTTTTGTTATCTGTTTGTCTTCATTCCCATTTTCTATTACTGCATAACAAATTATCCCCAAATTTAGTGGCTTAAAACAACATTTTTTTTTTAATATCTCATGATTCTGTGGGTCAGAAGTTTAGGCAGGGCTCAGCAGAATACTTCCTCTGCTTCATATGGCATTGACTGAAATCACTCAGTGGTATTCAGCTGGCACATGGCTGGTCTGGAGAGTCCAAGATAGCTTCTCTTCCATGTCTGGCACCTTGCTCTGATGGCTCAAAGGCCAGCCTGTCCTAGGATGGTCAACTGAAGGGCTTATCTGTGGCTTCTCCAGCAGAGTGGTCTCAAAGTCCTCAGAAAACTATCAAGGAAGCTCTAGGAGAAGCTTTAGAGCAAATGTTTCTAGAGGCCTGCGCAGAAGCTGCAAGGGTTCTTATGAGCTAGACTTGGGAATCCCAACATGCCTCTTCAGCCACATTCTCCTAGTTAAGCAAATCATCAATGTAAACTCAAAACCAAGGAGAGATTTTATACCCTCTCTCTCAAAGGAAGGCATAGCAAAGTATTTGTAATCATTTTTAATGTGTCACAGTCAGATCCCCCCTAAACTTTGGGTCAAGAAGACTCAGTTAATCACTTTTTGGTGACTAAAGTGTGACTACGGCCTATCTATCTATCATCTATCTATCTATCTATCTATCTATCTATCTATCTATCTATCTATCATCTATCTATCATCTATCTATCTATATCTATCTATCCATCATCTATCCACCTATTTATTCCCTTAATCCCCCATCATAGGCAACCATTTTAATTTCTTTAATTTGTGTATTTTATTTGAATGTTTTGCTTGAAAATGTACATTGTTTGGGGTCAATTTATTTTTCATTAGCATAAATGGTGTTGAGTTACATGTCCCCATTTTTCTTCTCTTTTTTTTAAAAGATTTATTTATTTATTTTAGAGAGAGATTGAGAGCACGAGCATGAGAGGCAGAGGGAGAGGGAGAGAGAATACCAAGCAGACTCTGTGCTGAGCATGGAGCCCAATGCAGGGCTCCATCTCACTACCCTGACATCACTACCTGATCAGAAACTAAGAGTCAGACCCTTAACTGACTGCTGCTGCACCACCCAGGTGCCCCTTTTACTTCTCTTTATAACACACACTTATGATTTTAACACCAAGTCCTGGTTTCTATGTGTACATCCATGTGCTGCAAAGCCCTCAATGGTGGGAATCCTCTGTATTTCAACTATTCATCCTTTTTGAGATGGTTATCCAAAGTAGCTCCAACTCACTGCCACCATTACTTATTAGTTTCCTCAATAAATAATATCAAATATTCGCTGTGTGCCAAGCACTGTTCTAGGTACTAGCAACATACATGTTCTTATGGACTTATATAAGAATGAGGAGGGGGATTTATGTCCAGGAGCAAAGTTTCTGGGTCACAGAATTTTGTCAGATAGTTTTGCAGAATCCAACAAGTATCTTTTCCCAAGTGCCTTTTAACTTTGTACATGGCTTTTTCATTAAGATTTTTTTTTTAATTTTTAAATGTTTATTTTGAATATGTAATACATGCACATACTTCAAAAATAGAAACAATATAATGAGGTCAATATGCAGAAATCTTTATTTTACGTATTTTTAATTTAAGTATAATTAACCTACACTGTTACATTATTTTCAGATGTACAACATAGTGATTCAACAGTTCTCTATATTACTCAGTGCTCATCATGATAAGTGTAGTCATCATCTGTCACCAAACAACATTTTCACAATCTTATTGACTATATTCCCTATGCAGTACTTTTCATCTCTGTGACTTATGTATTTTGTGACTGGAAGTCTGTACCTCTTAATCCCCATTTGTCAATATGGAGAAATCTTGATCCAAACTAATTTCCTTCAACCCAACTTGTC
Organism: Mirounga leonina; assembly: GCF_011800145.1. Lineage (NCBI taxonomy): Eukaryota > Metazoa > Chordata > Mammalia > Carnivora > Phocidae > Mirounga > Mirounga leonina. The sequence goes on along the minus strand of NW_023270377.1, from coordinate 74,768,669 downwards.
TCCCTTACTTTGTATTAATTTCTCCTGCATCCTTCCAGTGAGAAATCCTTTATTTTTATATAATTTTATATATATAGATTCATTGATTTTTTTTTTTTTTCTGCTTTTTGGTGCTCTTGGAGATCATTTAGGAAACATTTTCTAGGTCTTTTTTAGTTATTCTCCCTTTAATATTTTTGTTATTTATCACCTTATTATTGTTATTAGATATTTTATTCTTTATTTTATTCTCAATTATATCTTTTTCTTTGTTTTATTTTGTTTTGATTTCCAGTATAGTTAACATACAGTGTTATATTAGTTTCAGGTATATAATATAGTGACTCAGCAATTCTATACTTAGTGCTCATTACAATAAGTGTACTCTTATATATATATACATAAAATATATATATATATATATATATATATTTTAATAACTGTACTCCCCATCACCTCTTTCACTCATCCTCCCACCCACCTCCCCTCTGGTAACCATCACTTTGTTCTCTATAGTTAAGAGTTGGTTATTTGGCTTGTCTCTTTTTTCTTTGTTTTGTTTCTTAAATTCCACATATGAGTGAAATCATATGGTATTTGTCTTTCTCTGACTTATTTCACTTAGCATTATACTAACACCATCTATGTTTTTGCAAATGACAAGATTTTACTCTTTTTTATGGCTGAGTAATATTCCATTGCATATATGTAGATATACATATATATGTATATACACACATATGTATATATATATATACACCCCATCTTATCTATTCTTCTTTTGATGGACACTTGGGCTTCTTCCAAAATATGACTGTTATAAATAATGCTGCAATAAACATAGGGGTAGATATATCTTTTTGGATTAGTTTTTCATATTCTTTAGGTAAATATCCAGTAGTGCAATTACTGGATCATATGGTAATTCTATTTTTAATTTTTTGAGGAACCTCCATACTGTTTTCCACAGTGGCTGCACCAGTTTACATTCCCACCAACAGTGCATGAGGGTTCCTTTTTCTCCACATCCTCAACAACACTTGTTGTTTCTTGTGTTTTTGAATTTAGGCATTCTGATGGGTGTGAGGTGACATCTCGTTGTGGTTTTGATTTGCATTTTCCTGATGATGAGTGATGCTGAGCATCTTCTCATGTGTCTGTTGGCCATCTGTATGTCTTCTTTGAAGAAATGTCTGCTCATGTCTTCCGCTCAATTTTAATTGGATTTTTTGGGTATAAGCTCTTTATATATTTTGGATATTAACCCTTTATTGGATATGTCATTTGCAAATATCTTCTCCCACTCAGTAAGTTGCCTTTAGTTTTATTAATTGTTTCCTTTGCGGTGCAGAAGCTTTTTATTTTGATATAGTCCCAATAGTTTATTTTTGCTTTTGTTTCCCATGCCTCAGGTGACATAGCTAGAAAAATGTTGCTATAACCAATGTCAGAGAAATTACTCCCTATGTTCTCTTCTAGGATTTTTATGGCTTCAAGTCTCACATTTAGGTCTTTCATCTATTTGAATTTATTTTTGTGTACAGTGTAAGAAAATAGTCCAGTTTCATTCTTGTACATGTAGCTAGCTATCCAGTTTTCCCCATACCATTTGTTGAAGAGACTATATTTTTCCCATTGCATATTCTTGCCTCCTTTGTCAAAGATTAGTTGACCATATAAATGTCAGTTTATTCTGGGTTCTCTATTCTGTTACACAGACCTGTGTCTATTTTTGTACCAGTACTACACTGTTTTGATTACTACCACTTTGTATTATATCTTGAAATCTGGGATTGTGATGCCTCCAGTTTTGTTCTTCTTTTCAAGATTGCTTTGGTTATTTGGGATCTTTTGTGGTTCCATACAAATTTTAGGATTATTTTTTCTAGTTCTGTGAAAAATGTTGGTATTTTGATAGACATTGCATTAAATCTATAGATTGCTTTGAGTAATATGGACATTTTAACAATATTTGTTCTTCCAACCCATTAGCATGGAATACCTTTCCCTTTGTGTCATCTTCAATTTCTTTCATAAATGTTTTATAGTTTTCAGAGTGCACGTCTTTCACCTTCTGGATTAAGTTTATTCCTAGATATTTTATTATTATTGGTGCAATTACAAATGGGATTGTTTTCTTAATTTCTCTTTCTGCTACCTCATTATTAGTATATAGAAATGCAACAGATTTCTCTTATTGATTTTGCATACTGCAATCTTACTGAATTTATTTATCAGTTCTTGTAGTTTTTGATGGAGTCTTTTTGTTTTCTATATAGTATCATTTCATCATTTTACTTCCCCCTTCCCAAATTTGATGCCTGTATTTCTTTTTCTTGTCTAATGGCTCTGGCTAGGACTTCCAGTACTATGTTGAATAATAGTGGTGAGAGGGGACATCCTTGCCTTATTCCTCATCTTAGGGAAAAGTTCTCAGTTTGATATTATCTGTGCTTTTTTCATATATCGGCCTTTATTGTGTTGAGGTATGTTCTCTCTAAACCTACTTTGTTGAGGATTTTTATCATGAATGGATGTTGTTCTTGTCAAATGCTTTTTCTGTATCTATTGAAATGATCATATGGTTTTTATCCTTTCTCTTGATGTGATATATCACATTGATTCATTTGTGAACATTGGACCACCCTTGCATCCCAGGAATAAAGGCCACCTGATCAATAAATTTTGTAATGTAGTGTTGGATTCTATTTGCTAATAACTTGTTGAAGATTCCTGCATCTATGTTTATCAAAGATATTGGTCTGTAGTTCTCTTTTTTGGTAGTGTTTTTATCTGGTTTTGGTATTGGTAATGCAGGCCTCATAGAATGAATTTGCCAGTTTTCTTCTCTTCTACTTTTTGGAATAGTTTGAAAAGAATAGGTATTAACTCTTTTTTTTTTTTTTTTTTTTAAGTGTTACTTATTTAAGTAATCTCTATACCCAATATGGAGCTTGAAGTCATAACCCTGAGGTCAAGACTTGCATGCTCCTCTGACTGAGCCAGCCAGGCACCCCAGTATTAACTCTTCTTTAAATGCTTGGTAGGATTTGCCTGTGAAGCCATCTGGTCCTGGACTTTTATTTGTTGGGAGTTTTTGATTATTGATTCAATTTCATTGCTGGCAATTGGTCTGTTCAAATTTTCTATTTCTTCCTGATTTAGTTTTGGAAGTTTTATGTTTCTAGGAATTTATCCATTTATTCTAGGATGTCCAATTTGTTGGCATAACTATGTCTTGTTCTTACTAACTCTAAAACCATATGCAAAGGGTACAAATTTGCTTTCCTATTTTTTAATAGATTAAATCTGATCCTGGTCCTCTAGATGTTGTTGAGCAGTGCAGTGCCTGAAGATTTATGTTTTTACATTGTGCTGTATTTAAATGACAAATTTCAAAACGCTCTTGCAGTGACTTGGCTAATGCTATCTCAGCATCTTTTACCAAGCTCTGCTCTATGGAGATAAAGTAGATTGATTTGCATGAGGGGTCCATGGCCTTCCTAAAGGAGTCAATCCTCTTTCGAGTTCTATATTTATTGAGCTAAACTAGCATGGCCACAAGAAAGAAAGTAGGTTGCAGAGAAGGTAAGGAAGACCAGTAGGCCAGTCCTGACCCTGAAACAGAAAAGGTGGGAATGGATACAGTGGTTCTGGTGACAGATTGGACATAAGGCCACCCATTGTAACCGAGTAATCCTGAGGCTGATTGCTTCCTGGAAGTAATGTGGTCACTTGGGACTATCAACTGGGAATAGTGGGTGGGAATACTTCAGTTCTGCCACAGTGCTTTGGACATGGCCTCCAGAAGTGGTAATTTCCAGTGAAGAGATTCAACCTTATTTGTGACACATTTTAACCTGTTTAAAGTGTTTGCCTCATTTTTTTCCCTCTCTTTATAAGAAACCCAGCCACCGTCCCCCCTTGTGTCCTGAAGTTGGTGGTTCCATTGGAATCAGAATCTCCACCATTTCATCTCTATGAGGCTAAACCCTGACACATATTAGCTCCCTGTGGAAGTGGTTGGGTGAGAAAATAAAAAATGCTTCCTGTTGGAAAACCCATACTAATAGAATAAGAACATCCTCATCCCTGAGCCCAAGCCTGAGAAAAGAACCAGGACAACCTTACAGGAGAGCAAGATACCACTTCGGGGTTCATGGCCATGCCAGAACAGAAAGTTTCGCTCTTGCTCTTAATGTGACACACAATTACTTAAGGCTTGCTTGAAATACCGGTCTACGGTACTTTATTATAATAGCCCTAAATGAGATACCGCTGTATTGGAATCTGTCTTTTATTTTTATTTTTTAATGAAGTGTAATAAATATACAGTGTTACATGTACAGTTTCAGGTGTACAAAACTGATTAAAAAATTCTATACATTACTCAGTGTTTACCATTCTAAGTGTAGACACCGTATGTCACCATACAGTGTTATTACAATATTATAATCCCCTTCATCTATTTCTCCCACCCCCCCACCCACCTCCCCTCTGGCAACCACCAGTTTGTACTCTGTATTTAAGAGTCTACATTTTAACAAGATATCTGGAGGTTCTTGTGCATGTTTAAGTTTGAAAGAATTTTTCCATCTCATTTTTTTTTTTATCTCTTGTTGGCCTTCTTGTTTCCCTCTGACCCCTGTAGTGGGTGCACAGGTTTTTCCAACCTTGTACCCCTTACTTCTAACATTATTAAGCATTATAATATGATTACTACATGAAGAAAAAGATTTAAGCCAAAAATAAAAACAGTAATACAAGACTCTGTTAAATTTGAATGGAGGATCAGTAACCAGATTTCCTCACTTAACTCTTCATTAAAGGAACTAGATCAGGCTCCTCCAGATTCAGGCAGTCAAATTCACAGGTAATTGAGGTGAAGTCTTAAAGGCAATAGATCATACTACTATTGGCACTGGTTTTAAGCTTTACAGTCTAGGAACTAAGATTTCCCTTAATCTTCTTTTTGTAATTTATTTTTAAAAGGAGCCATTTCCTTTTAATTATGTGTAATTTGTTTTACTTTTTCCATATGGTACATAACTAGCTTAGACATTTAGAGATCAGCTGTGCAGGTAAAGTCGTCATCCTATGGTTCCTGCAGTGTGGGCCCAACCAGCCAAATGAGCATCACCTGGCAACTCAGAAACGAACTCTCGAGGACAGTGCCCAGGGATCTGTGTTTAAAAAGCCTCCAGATGCTTCCAATGGGCACTAAAGCTGAGAAGCACTGTTGTAACCCCTTTCTACTCCATGTTGCCACGTACTGACAGTATGTCATCCCCTGTGCTTGTTAGTAATGCAGTTTCAGCCTTCATTCCAGACCCACTGTTTTGGAACTGAATGCTTGTGTGCCCTCAAAGTTCATATGTTGAAATCCTGACCCCCCAAAATGATGATACTGGGAGACAGGACCTTGGGGAGATAATTAAATCATGAGAATGGAACTCTCATGACTGAGATTAGTGCCTTTATAAAAGGAACCCAGTGCGATTTTAACGCTTTCTGTCATGTGAAGATATAACAAGAAGTTGGTAGTTCACGACCTGGAAGAGGGTTCGCACCGGAACTGGACCCTGCTGGCATCCTGATCTCAGACTTCAAGCCTCTACAACTGTGAGAAGTAAATGTCTGTTGTTTATAAGCCCCCACTGCTCCTCAGTCTATGGTGCTTTATTATAACAGCCCTAAGGAAGACACCACTGTAAGAATCTACATTCTAACAAGATCTGTGGCGATTCTGGTATATGTTAAAGTTTGAGAAACACTAAAATCTAGTAAAAATTGCTCAGGCTCATGTTTATCTTCTCTGGTTAACCTTCTTGTTGCTCTCTGGCCCCTAAAATAGTTGTGGAGGTTTTTCCAACATTGAGCCCCTTAATTCTAAAATCACTAAGCTTTATGATTACTCCATATAGAAAGGGATTCCAGCCCTCTCTCCAAAATGCGACTTCCTGTCAAATTTGAATGTCAGATAAACAACAAATTACATTTAACATTTAATGTATGTACTGTAATATTTGATACTTGGGACATATTTGTACTGATAAATTGGACATCCTATATTTTTATTTGCTACATTTGGCAACTACATATAGCTCAAAAATTCCCCCAGAAACTGGTAATTTCTTACAGCATCATATGGATATTTGCTAAAACAGCCATATCTTTTTTTTTAAGATTATTTATTTATTTATTTGACAGAGAGAGACACAGTGAGAGAGGGAACACAAGCAGGGGGAGTGGGAGAGGGAGAAGCAGGCTTCCCGCGGAGCAGGGAGCCGGATGCGGGGCTCGATCCCAGGACCCTGGGATCATGACCTGAGCCAAAGGCAGACGCTTAATGACTGAACCACCCAGGTGCCCCCATATCTTTCTATATGACAATTTTTCAGTTCCTTTTGAATGAGGCAGAAGCTGAAATCCTGGTCTCTACCCTCTATTAAGCCAGTGTCTATATGACTTTGTTTACCTATAGAAGATATCATTGTGCATAGCCTTACAAAGTCAGAATTGGCCTTAAAATACAAAACCCCTGCCATCCAGCATTTGTCAGCAGGACGAATTTCAAATTAACTATGAAAATAGAAAAAAAAATCATCCTTAATGTCTCCAACATACAAAATTCAGTGTCAACAATTCTCTGCAGTGGGTTAAATGTTTCAGGTGCCAAGGGCACATTTTGCAGCGAGGTCTTTCTGGCTTGACCTTCAGGGGACCCTGTTGCTTTAAATTTGACACTCTGCTGGATCACTGCTAAAGATTCCTTTAGTCTTGGAGGATAGCTGGTAATGCCTGCTTTGAGTGTTTTGTTTTTTGGTTTTGCTTTTTTTTTTAGGTTAAAATTGTCTCTGCTATAATCTATTGGGGATTTACAGTGAAATGCTGGTTCAGTGCTGGGGAGTAACTAAGACAGTTTCCTGAAGAAATCTCTTATCAGTTGTCCTTGGGCCCAACTCCATGAGAAGATGAAGTATACTTTTATTTGGATGAGAGTATTGGATGAGAGCACTCTTTAATTTCAACAATATACAGTCTGTCTCTGTTCACCAGGTTTCCAGAACTTACATAAATGACCTTAATCAGCAAAATCATTATTGCAATTTAAACTCTTTCTACGGGAGTACTGTTGATGTATCATTTGTGGCTTCTACCGTAAGTCTTATAGAAGATATTTAAGGGATATGCTGCTAACAGTGCACTCCTCTTATATTTAAGGTCTATTTTTTAGATCAAATTAGAATGCCAGAGAGCCATAAATTTGATCATATCACTTTGGCAAAATGATCTTTTCTGAATTCTCTTTTTAGGTTTTGCCTTCAAATTTTATCAGTCATTATATAGTCCATGCATTTTGTTTTGTTTTGTTTTAAGATTTTATATATTTGAGATGGGGAGAGAGAGAGGGCACAAACTGGGGGGGGGGAGGAGCAGAGGGAGAGGGACAAGCAGACTCCCTGCTGAGCAGAGAGCCCTATGCCGGGACCCTGGGATCATGACCTGAGCAGAAAGCGGACAACCTACTGAGCCACCCAGGCGCCCTAGTCCATGCATTTTGATTCTCACTTTTTGTTGTTATTTTGTTAACCTCCTTTCCCTCTTTTGTATTACATTTACATTATATTAATTTATATTTAATTAGGGAAATAGTATAGAAGACTTGTTTTTATTATGAAAACCAGCATTGGCATGATAAAGTACAGTTTAAAGAAAAAACAAACATCCTTCTACCCAACATGCTTTTTAAAAACTGGGTACTGATTTTGCCTTAAGAGCACCTGTGTGCCTTTCTTTTTTTAGATTTTATTTATTTATTTATTTTAGAGGGATTGAGAGAGAGAGGGCGAGAGAGAGCCTGCGCTTGTGCCAAGTGGGAGGGAGGGGACAAGCAGACTACACATTGAGCGCAGAGCCCAATGTGGGGCTCAATCTCATGACCCTGAGATCATGACCTGAGCCAAAACCAAGAATTGGATGTTTAACCAACTGAGCCACCCGGGCGTCCCTGTGTGCCTTTTCTTAATTGCATTGTCTTGACCATCTTGCTGCCAGAGTTGAGTGCAATCCTACATTTTGTGATAGTCATTTTCTTCCTTCCTTTGATGGTTTTAGCACATACTTTTTTATTTCCTTGCCTTTGATCTTTTACATAACTGGACTATTTTGTATGTATTCTTCCAAGATGTATATTTTTGCTCAATATTATGTTTCTAATATTTACCCATACTAGTTCATTTTCACTGCTGCATAGTGTATTATGGTATAACTGTATTATGAAGTATTTATTCCTGCTACCAAATATGAATATTTAGGTTGTCTTCAAATATCACTTATTGTAAATAGAGCTGCTGTGAACATTCTTTTACAAAACTCCTGTTGTACAGGTTTAAGAGATTCTCTGGGGCTTGGTACTGAAAGTGTGTGGTCCACAGACCAGCAACAACAGCATCACCTGGAGCTTATTAAAAATACCCCACCCGGGGTGCCTGGGTGGCTCAGTTGGTTGAGCGACTGGCCTTCGGCTCAGGTCATGATCCTGGAGTCCTGGGATCGAGTCCCGCATCGGGCTCCCTTCTCGGCAGGGAGTCTGCTTCTCCCTCTCCCGCTCCCCCCTCTTGTGCTCTTTCTCTCTCTCACTCTCTCTCTCAAATAAATAAATAAAATCTTAAAAAAATAAAAATAAAAATAAAATAAAAATACCCCACCCTAGATCCACTGAACCAGAATCTACATCTTATATCCTTCTGTGGCTATTAAAGTTTGAAAAGCACTAGTCTATGGCATATACCAAGGGGTGAAATTACTGAGCAAGTTCAATTTTTTTTTAATTTTTTTAAAGATATAGTTCAGTGTTTTTCCAAAGTTGTTTGGCCAGTGTATTACTGCCCACAAAGTTCCCATTGCTCCAACACTGTCACCAACAGTTGTATTTTCAGGCTTTAAAATAGTGTAACATGGAAACGTTTTTATATTTTGCTGATTATCAATACTGTGTAAAAATGCAGTTGATATTTATGTATCACTTTTCTATGCAGTCATCTTGTTAATGAGTTTAAGCATCAATTATTTGTTGGTCATCAATATTTCTTCTTAAAAGCTTGTTTATAATCTTGTTAATTTTTAAATTTTTTGATCCCTTATTGATTTTAAGGTATTCTTTGTGTATTCTGTCTACTACTCTTTGTTGTTTATAGGTATTGAAAGTATTTTCACCCAGTTTATGGCTAGTGATTTTAATTTCTTTGAGGTTAACTGAAGGTTGTTTTTTTAATATAGTCAAATTTGTCAGTCTTGTCTTAATGGGTAGCAGGTGTTTTTGTTGTTGTTGTTGTGCTTGGCCAGTTTGGTTTCTCTGGACATCTAGTCTTCCACGTTTTTGGAAGCAGAAGTCATAGTGAAGTTCTCATATCTAGACCTATCACCCCCTTTATATCCTAGCTAATTATTTCCCAGCAGGAATGTACAGACAAGAAAAAAATAGCTAAATGAGAAACAAAGATCACTTATTAGAGCCAGGCAGATCTAATGTACCCATCCTAACAGCAAGATTCCAGAGAAGATGCAATCTTACCTAGGAACCGAGTCAGAGGAAATTAAAATACACACATACTTTAAAGCAGAAAGAATGACCAGCACATGTTCACCAATCACAAGCAAACAGGAAATGCTAGAGAAACTAGAGCCTCTGTTCCTGCTTGTTGGGACTAAGAAATCCACTATTAGCATAACGTGCTCCGTGAGTGTTTGGGACTGATCCCAATCAAATTTGCAGTGCCTGCCTCCACAGCTGGGGGTGAAAAAAAGCCACAAAGGCAATGTAATTAATATAAAATTCTCATGTTCCTTCACCTATTGGCCAAAGCAAAAATGGTAAAATGAGACAGACATTAATAACCTTCTTCCCCCAATATATACATCTGTTTTCTTTTCTCTCTATTAACCCATTGTGATATGGTCAATTAAGAGTGAAGCTAGACTGATTCCCAGCTTCCTCTTCTTCTGTGTATCCCGGGACCAGCAGTTTGGACATTCAGTTCTAGAAATCTCTGAAAGGTATCTCAATAGGAATATTAATTTTTTCACTCAAACCATACCACACCATGGATCAAAAATTCACACCTTATTCTAACCCCGTTTGACATTAAGTTCAGCTGTGTTATGCAGTATAGTACACGACATGATACAGTTCAAATAACAAAATGACCTAAAGTATGACATAAAATAACAAGTATGACCTAAATTTAAACAATGTAATCTTATCCCTCCCATTACCATAGTTCCCATTGTTTTTAAATCCTCCTCCCTTTGTAATAATGTAAATGCAAAAGAATTGCAATACAAATATTTTTCTTCCACAATCTATGATTTCCCTTGTCTTGGCTGGAAGAGTGACAAGGACAAAAGATAATATGACAGAAGTAGGATTGAAGGAATGAACATGGCTGAGCACTTTGTTATTTTATCATTATGAGGACCTCAAGAAAAACTTATAGCTCATCATAAATATTCCCTTTATAACACTATTTCTTTATTAAAATGAAATGCAAAATAAAACTTTAATCAAGGCTTTGGCTATACATGGAACAAAAATAATGTAAGGTTTTGAAAATGGAGAGGAAAGTATGTGGCAAGATTTTGATAAGGTTATCTCTGAAATAATCTGTGGTAGAAAAAATCTATTAAATAACCGCATTTTTTAAATTTAGAAATGTCCCTGTATTTCTATTTTTCAAAAATATTTTCATTACAAATAGCAACTCCTCTAGAATTTTAGTGAAAATAAATTTCTAGGGGTGCTTGGGTGGCTCAGTCAGATAAGCATGTGCCTTCGGCTCAGGTCATGATCCCAGGGTCCTCAGCAGGGAGTCTGCTTCTCCCTCTACCTCTGCCTCTGCCTGTCGCTCTCCCTGCTTGTGCTCTCTCTCTCTGTGTCAAATAAATAAATAAAATCTTTAAAAAAAAATAAATTTCTAGAAAGTTAGTTTAGAAAAAGTGAAGATATAATCAAATTTTGACAAAGTAATGTTTATACATTATTTTTTAATCTCTGAATGATGTCTGTCTTTATCAACAATCTGGAGGTCTTAACATGTGAACATCCCCTGAGTAGTGAGAACTAATTTGAAATACCTTTAATTTTTTCTTTAAAACCACAAGCATCTAGCTCTTGGAATAAGTTGGTAGCTGCTTCTTGCTATAGAAATAGAGTAAGGTAAATGTGTTATTTGTGAAAGAGACGAGAGCTCTGGAGGCAAATGCCAAGGCAATCTTCATTAAGGAAGAAATTCATTTGACTAGTTTGAACGATTTAAACAGCAGCTATGTGCTGATCTATTTTGGGCTTGAATGCAGTAGTAGTGGGTTACATAATTTATCTTATGGAAAATATTTAAAATGATTAATTCTTAGATTTAGCATTCAAAATACCATGCTTCTCACACTTGGCTAACAGTCCAGACACATTTAGACTCTGTATATTTATGCATACTCTTGTTTCAGCCCAGAATGCCCTTATCCTTTATTCATCTGAAAAATGCCTTCAAAATTCTGTTCAACTGTTACCTTTGTGTTGAATCGTCTCCTATGACACTTTATCTAGGTCCCTAAAGTTACATTTATAACTATGTGCTTTTCTTTATATCTTTTACTTAATTAGGAGTTCCTCAAGGGTGAGGACTTTGATTTATTCATATATCTTTGCCCAGTGCCTGGCACAAATGCTCTCCTATATGTGCACAGGAGAATAGGCAAGGGATAAATGAATGAATGAATGAATGAACAGATGAAAAAAATAGTGTTTATTGATTGAAGCACATTTGAACACTATGAATTTATAATTTGTCTATTACCCAGTATTGGCCAGCAAATAAATTGCTTCAGGCATTATGATCTATGAAAAAAGATATTGTTTAGCGGCATTAAAGAGAAAAGAATTGAGTTTGTTGTTAAGCGAATGTGAACATGAATGGTATATATGTATATGAATGTTGTGTTAAAGGTAAAAATATAGCTTTCTACCTTGCCAAGTCTAGAAATGAGGAACATATGGACAGTCTTTGTAGCTAGATGATTCAAGCCCTGCTTTTCAAGACTTCTCTAGTTTTGATAAATCCTTGACTCTTATTGAGCCTCAGCAACTCATCTGTAAAATGGGGATAATAAATTCTGCCCAGCTACCCCACAAAAAAACTGAGTATCTAACCAAATGAGATATTAAAGAAATTCTATGTGTTCTATAAAACCCTGCCTTGTGGTTTGCAAAGGAGATATCTTTTTTTTAGATATACTTTTTTTTTTAAGTAATATTCTTTACTGGACCCAGTTTTCTAGATGCAGAGAAACAAGCTGAAGAGCCTCTTTACAAGAATATACTTACCTCTTCTAGGTGCTTACCCAGCAACAGAGATATCACTAGAACATGGTTTGGGCTGGTTTCCTTATGCTCAGACTTGTCAATAGCTACATCCTGTGCTTGCCTCCCCCAGAGCCAGATTAGTGGTGAGGTGTCTGTTGAAACTGGGGTAATTTATGAAATTATATTTCAGCCTGAAGGCAAATGCAGAAAATTTGTTAGTTTTTTTTTTTTTTCTGACAACAGAAGAAAATGAAAAGGAATCTATTTACTCATACATGTTTTCAGAGCACATAGGTATGTGCTGCTCCTTTTGGAAGCCTTCCTACCTCTCACAATTCCCTTTCCTAATTTTTCCCGAGCAGAAGCACTCCATTCTCCATGCTTCCGTAGAATTGCTCAAACCTTGAATTTAAAATGCCACATGGCTTGGAATTATCTGTTTATGAATCTGCCTCACCGCCCCTCTCCCCCCAGCCTCCAATAAGGAAGATTTTTAGAAGGCTTATCATTTCCTTTTTGTATTACCTAGACCTGCCTAGCTCTGCACATAAGACTTAGTAGGACCTCAAGAAATACTGACTCTTGAAAAATGATGCTGCTTTAAACTTTTCCTTCAGACCCATTAGTATTAAGTATGCTCTGAAAGAGTCAAAGAAAGAAGAGGGCTTGAATACATGGCAGAGAATAGAGAAGTGTGGGAAAAGAAAAATCACACGACTTTATTTTTCAGAAACTTTGGTAATGATGGAAGGCTATATAGCTGCTTCAGCCTGGTGCTGAGCAAGTGAGGGTTTTTCATTTGAACTGATGCTCTCTATTCACATGGATGCATTTGTGGAAGGGATATAGGAAAGAGCTATTCCAACAAAGGCCATTATGGAGAAGGGTCCTGGGAGTCTGTTATTAAGTTTAATATCCTTGGTGTTCTGGCCCTGGAAGGAGTCAGCTATAAAACAAATAGGAAACTTGCTTGTGAGAGAGAAATGGATTTTATTTGTACAAAAGGCAGAAAAATCTCAGCCTCTGAAAGGAGAGGGGAGAAAAATTGGAATGATATAAAAGAAGTGTGATGTCTTTGGAATGATGACATTATTTAAAGTACTCAAGATAGGGGTAAGGAGTTTAAAGCCCTGAGCTGGAAGAAAATTAGGCAGTTCTAACCACCTGGCAATAAATTGGAGTTGTAATGAAATGTATATGAATAATTTTGGTTGTTAAAACTTGAATCAACCCCCCCCCTTTTAAACAAATGTTGAACAAATGTCATACTCCTGTTCTCAATATTACCCCATAAGGGTAAATAGAGGCAAGTCAATAAGCAGTTAAGATGCAGTTGAAAAGTAGGATGTAGGATGGAAGAATGCATAGCAGAACACAGAAGAGGCCTTCGGAAAATAGTTTTAGGAGGTCAGAGCAGTCTTTCTGAGTGAAGTGTTTTTTAAGCAGAGACCTGAATGATGAGCTGAAGTTAGCTGGGGAAAAAGGAGACTAGTGGGAAAATGGAGTTTTTCTGACAGAAAGATTAAAGTCTGTCACTGCAGAGAAGAGAAAGCATGATGCTTTCCAGGAACTGAAAGTGAGAAATTTGATATGGTTGGAAGAGTTACACAGCAGCATAGAATTTATCTCACAGGGCAACTGGGTGCCATTGAAGAACATAAGTGGAAAGTGAATTGATTTTATTTTGAGAGATCACCCTGGCTGTTATATGGCAGAAGAATTGGAGTGGGCAGGAGGTTGGAGGCTGCAGGGTGTGGTGTTTTCCACCGAGGGTAAATGTTGTTGATGGTCTAAACTGGTATAGTAGTGAGAATAGAGAGATGTCCAGGAATAATTTGGAGGTAGAAATAAGAAAATGTAGTGATCATTTAAAAGCTTTAAATTCAGAGAGGGAAGAAGTCAAAGATGACTGCAAGTTTCCTGTTGCAAACAAGTAGGTAGGTGGTTATTGCCTTTGTTTGAAATGGGGACCCTAAGAAAAAGTTCTGTTGTAGGGATTGTGGGGGTTAGATTATAAGGACTGAAAACCCACATCAATTCTTCCACATTGTTTGCTGTGTCATATTTATTTACAGCTTAAATTTTTCAAAGGCTGAGAATGCTTCTAGTTCCAATTCAATTTAACGGGTGTTTATTGATTTCTTGGACATCAGTAAATTATCTCAGTGGATGTTATAAGAATCTGTAATGAACTTATAGTGTTCATTACTGTAGAAGGCTACAGTATCCTATGGTTTTTCATAAGTGCAAGCAGAAAAAAAAATTCTCAAGATAATAGTGATAATGATTTCGAAAATTTGAGAATAGCTTGAGCAATCATATCTTGGACATTAGTGGAATGAAAAACATCTTATTTCTCTGTTTTGGCAAAGAACATCTTATGGGGATCTTCTAGAATGTCATTTGTAAGGATATAGAATGGAATGTTTAAACATTCTGTGAAAGAGCAAAGAAATGTCCATGAGGAACCATAACAATGGAAGTTCAAAAGCAGTATAAATGACTGCCTATGTGATTGACAGCTCCAACATAATGAACTCAGCTGTCTGTGAAGCTTTGCAAGTTACCCCAATTGTAGATAAAGGCCTCTCTGATATTATCTTCCATGATTGGTATCCAAGCAAAGACACTAGATTAGTTTCATTTGTTAAAACAAAAGGCTGGTTTCAAAGGAAGCCTCTGCTGCCATTTGCAGATTTGGTAGGAGAACAACTCACTTTCTCCTTTAACAGGGAGGAATATTCATCATTTTAATTTGTCTAGGGGAAGGGATAAGCTGCTAATTGCCTTTACAATACCAGGAGATATTGATTTACCACTATTAGTAGCCATTGCTCAGTACTGATATTTTGAGACACTTTTTGGCACTTTTTTCATAGTTAAGCAGAGATATAAAGAATTGATTGCTATTTCAAATGACTTCACAATTAATATTATAATATGAAATAACGGGAAAATAGAACAATTTTATGGAAAATATGTCTGCATAATTAGAAACTTGCAAATTTCG
Organism: Mirounga leonina; assembly: GCF_011800145.1. Taxonomy (NCBI): domain Eukaryota; kingdom Metazoa; phylum Chordata; class Mammalia; order Carnivora; family Phocidae; genus Mirounga; species Mirounga leonina. Next base: position 74,753,319 of record NW_023270377.1, on the reverse strand, counting down.
CTCTTCCTTCAATGAGTATGTTCAAAAAATGGCCAATGCTCAACACCATTATTTTGAAACTGAAAATATAATTGTATTTCTTTCAAAGAATAAAGCTTTCTAGATAAAGCATTTATGCATTTAATGCAACACTAGAGCAACTGCCTAAAAGAATCACTTTCATCACTAAACCACTTCATTTGATCATTTTTAATAATTCATATTTTATCATAGAATGAATGTCTATGTGGGAAAAATAGAAATAAAAATATATTTTTAAAAAGGCAATGAGAAATAACCGCATGCTAATACCAGTGATAATTGCTGTGAACATTTTTGCATATATTCTTCTAATCTCTAGATAGAAAAAAAGAAAAACAATTTACTTATATACCTTGAACATTTTCCCATTCATTTGTACTTCATTATTTATGACTGTGTTAGGTTAAATTATGTAGATTAATCAAAATTATTCAAACTCTCGTAACTGGGATTTTAGGTCATTTTAAATATGCTATAAGCAACATAGCAATGAATGTTTTGGAACTAAATCTTTGGCCGTCCTTAGTCTAAATCATTAGAAGTTAAAATATTGAGATAAATGGTAAAATTAAAAAAATGAGTTTTTTCATGATCTGACAATTTTCATGATCCTTTGTTCCTTATATCAACTTTAAGTTTACATTTATGTCTTGTGTCTATTCATTAATTTTCTACTTGGTACTTTAATTTGTTAGAAAGCCTTAGGGATTCTGAGCTGAATAATGTATAGATAATGGCTGTAAAAGAGCATATATGTATCGGGGTGAATGACAGATACTTTAAAATACCAAAGGGCTGAATAGCATGAATGGTGGATAGGAGATGGGATTGAGTGCCACCTGCCTGTGGAACTACCAGGCACACCTAGAGGTCTAATTGGTTAAATGAGCTTCTGCTGGGTTTAGGATTAAAAGAACAGATCGTGAGGGGCAACTGGAATGGTTGGTAGTGGAAATATTTTAAATAAGAGGTACAGTTTGTAAAGTCAAGAGCCATAAACTTTTTGGTTTTCTTTTAAAAGTGGCCATCACCTGGCCAACCCATCAGGAAAACCAGAAAGCTTTGTCCACCCAAGCACTAGGAGCCCATGCACTTGGATGATAACTGCTGCACTCTAATGAAGGATATTCTTGGCTCTCATTTGTGAGACCACAGGGGTCAGTTTAAATTTCCAAACATTGATTGGGTTTATTTCACATGTAGAACTTCCTTCATTAAGCACCAAAGGAAGACAAAGTTATTCTATAGGTGGAACATTTTATTTAAGGTGAGGTTATATTTAAAGGGTGCATTTAGAATTCAAATTAGAATTTGGAGATCCTGGACAATTTCTTTTGTCTAAGGAAACTTAATAAAACCCACAAGTCATTTTCAATGTAATTGTAACATTAGTTTGAGAGTGGTCAAATTTATTTTTTGATTAAAATTTCTGGGTAGTAATTACAACTTGGCATTCAGTTGTTTAAAATGTTAATGTCCCAATATTTATTACTAAAGTAAACTACAGTGAAATTACTTCAAGTTAATAAAGTCATTCCCCCAGAATGGGACTTCTTGCTTCAAGGGCTTTTCGGTCTACCTAACTGGTAAATCCCTGGGGCAGGAGTCCTAATTAGTTCAGGATATTGGAATTATTTTCTGGTTTGATGCTATAAGTCCCATCCAGGCAAAAACCATTATAATCAGTAAATTTGTAAATCTACCATTTTTAGTTACTAGTAAATGAATATAAATTTTAAATGGTTAAATATTTCTCTGTGAAGAAATATATATATTTTATATATATATATATTATATATATATTTCCATCAAAGGATTCCTGATAATGCCTGGCAGCCTCTGGTAGAGTGTCAGGACCCATATAATAAGTATTGCAAGTTAAAGCCAAGGTTTAAGTGGAAATGCTACCATTTTTAAAAATAAAATAGTGATGCAGAGTAACATTGGTTCAGTATGAAGAGATGTTACAATACAATGCCAGATAAATTTAATATGGTTTTCCTAATTCCAAAGTAATATGTATTTACTGTAGAAACTTAAAAATATATATATATGGAAGATGATTGCTTTATAGGTAAATTATAGGGAGGAAAGTAAGAAGAGGGTTAGGTGGGGCTTTTAGCTGTGTATGTAATGTTTTATTTTTTTAAAAAGAGATCTGAAGCTAAGATGGTGAACTATTTGCCTTTGCTATACCTAGATTTATAAGTACATAATTTAATTTCTCTATTTTTTAATATTTAAAATTTTCATATAAAAATATTTAAAACACCCATGAACTCACTACATAGGATACTCATTCCACATTTCAGTGTTTAGCCTTCTAGCCTTTGTTATATGAATAAGCAAATACATATTTTTTACAAATGTAGAATTATATTTTTTATATTTTTCTTTGAACAATATATTATACATTTCCACAGAAGATACAATATGTGTTATGGATTAATATATATTATTAACATCATTCTGTTAGGCATTTTGGCTAGTTTTTTTTTTTTTTTCTGTCACAAGTTAATTTTTTGCAATATTGGTTTAAGTGTTACCAAAATGTCTTACCAGAGTAGAAAGTTAGCACCAAATTACACTCAGAATGACCAATTTAAAAATCTTTACTAACTTCATAGGTGAGGAGTCTCTCATCATTTTCATATGAGATCATTTGTTTTTCCAGATGTGGAGTTATGTTTCATTTGCCCACAGTTTGAATGGAAACCTTTTCTAACAACGATTTGTTTTAATCAAGTATGATAAAACGTGTGGACATGAAAATGACTGTCAGAAAGGAAGAAGTTTGTTGTACTCACAGATCCCTTGGAACAGGCACCACATATAGGGGTCAATCAGGAGGCAAAGGGAATGAGGTAGTATGTACAAGAGCCTCTATTGTGGTTTCCATGGACTGGAACAGGCAAGGCAGGGTGAGCAGGCCTAGGATTGGCTATTTTAATGTTTTCATCAGGCTCTAGCATATAGGGACTGGCCCTTGTTATCTGGTACCTGGCCCTGGGTGAGTAGAGTAAGTGGATATTTGGCCCCTGGAGAACCCTGTAAAAGTGTGAGAGCCCTATAGAAGAGGTTATGGGGGTGTGGGCTCTGGATCTGTTGGTTTACACTAGAAAGGCATGCTCCCTGGTAGATTGTTTACTATCTCCAGAAATTAATTCTGGGAGAGTCAGTCCATTTAGGGTCAGCAAGGTCTCAGATGTTAAGGCATCAGAATACAGAAAATAAAAGGCATAGTTAATACAAATTGGTTATTACATATGATGCTCTTAATGAATGAACGGAAATGCATAAATGCACGTGAGGACTAAGGGAACTGGGCCAAAGATAACATGGTTGTGAAAATTATTCATTTATTAGGCAAATGTTTTCTGAGCACCTACCACATGCTATGTAAGCATTCAGTCATGAGCAAAATCAGGCACAGACCCTGCTTTCATTTAACTTACACTCTGAACCTAATTTTCAAATGCATCATACTAATGTAGCTTTCTCATAGTTTATATTAATACAAGATTTTTCAAAACCGAAGAGTAATATGCAGTTGGTATATCTGTTGTTATCTTCTGTATATTCTATGTATGATAGCTTCTTTAGGCTTTCAGGCTTGCCTTACTCTTTAACAGAGATAATAGTGTTGTATAATTTGATCATAATTTGGAGGGACTTTGGATATTTGACAAGTTTTTTTTTTTGCAGTGACTATAAAATAATAAACATATTTTAAGTTAGCATTAAAATGTTCTGATATAGTTCAGTACTTACCACCCTCCTTAATAAGTCAAGAAGTGTGTTGGCCAACTGGGATGTTTGAAATATCTCTTTATTTGGAATGAAATTACAGGGTTTCTTCTCTAATATAGCTGTTCTTACACAGACATATTTGACTGGAGATAGTGAAAATAAGGATTAAAATTTGCTGTGAGGACATGGGTAGAGTTTTAGCTTTGAATTGTGTTCAGTTCATACACAGAAATGAATATACACTTTAGTGACAATGGAATTTATATGATGAGATTTTACCAAGTACTGATTTTTTTTTTTTTTTGCCAATTACTGACTTAAATTCTGATTTCCAAAGAATGACTTGAATACTTATTAATATTAAAACTTGTTGAGAGTCAGTTTTGGGACCTGAGCCTTCTTTCTCTGAGTACCAGAGTTTCTCAGATTGATGACTTATTTCCCAATGGTCTTTCTCAGATTGATGACTTATTTCCCAATGGTCGGAAGGAATTTTTATGTTTAATTTAGTAGAGGTTTATTGTTAGATAAAATATACTTTCAGTTGTAATACATGCCTTGTAAACATATATTTCATGTTTATCACAAGAATATTTTGCAGGTACATTGGGTGATTATTATACAAACTAATTTTAAAACGAGCTGTCTCCCATTTCTGTCTTCAAATGATAGATGTAGAAAGCACTGGAATATTGTATGTGACTTTAAGTAATAGCATCTGTTGAGACTTCCTATGCCAGCCAGCATAGTATTGTGTTATTCCCATTGTCAGTCTCTTAGCAGATTCATTTCCATTGCCCCAACTTTCTAACTTGGTTAGGAGACCAAGTTTCCCTCATCCCCCATCTTCTAGTTGCAACTCCACTAATCATCTTTGAACCCCTTCATTCCTTCTCAGCCTTCTTCATGGATGTAAGACACATAAATTCTTTAAATGAAGCACATAAAAATTATTTGGCTTTTAATGCTGTTTGGCATTGTTTCATTAATGACTTCAATTTAATAAAATGGTTTTCCAATTCATTTCTTTTTTATTGTTCCTTGTGTTACCTGATGTACTATATTGATGTTGATGGTAAAATTGGAATTTTTTTCAAGACTTCTCTTTCTTTTCTTCTTCCATAGCTGGAGAAAAAAATCAATATACCATCAAACTGAATTTAGATTCAAAATGAGTCCTTTCAGATTATAGAGTCCATGAAACAGAAATAAATATGTGAATATAATTGGGTCTATTACTTATCCTAAAATGATACATATACATATACATATACATATAATAACCTCTTTATAATGATCTTGTGTTTAATAGCATTTAATATTTCAAAAAATATCTTCAGAAACACTTATTATATTTTATCCTCACAATAATCCATATGAGGCAGTCACAGAGTATCATTTTAATTCATTATATATGTGTGTATATACTTTATATACACATAAATATACACATATGCATATAAACATACATATGTAAAATATATCATTTTATCTTGTTTTAGTCATACAGATAAAAATTCAGGTGACAGACTTTTGAACTTACCCACCCAAGTTCACACAGATATAAAGTGACCTATCCAAGGCTAAAGCCAACATTTCTATCTCTTGATCTAAAGTTTGTTCTACTTTTTAAATAAGAAATATAGGCATGCACAGAGGGGGGAAAAAAAGATCTACCACAATTCAAGCACTAAGATGTTCAACTATTCAATAAATACATTTTGAAGTCCCACTATGCCAGGTACCATTCTACTTTAGTAGGAGAACCACAATGAAAAAGAAGCAGATGAACATCAGTGACCTCATAAAGACTACATTCTAATAGGGTGGTTTAACTAGTTAAACTGTGCAGTATTTGTCAAGTAGTTACAATGTAATAGAGAAAAATAAAGCAACAAAGTGTAGGATTTGGAGATGTGGGATGTTGGATAAAATCAATCAGTAATCAGAGAATGTCTCATTGGGAAAGTAACATTTGAGTGAAAACCTACGTTACAAGCATTAGGTACAATATTCCAGACAAAGGTGTGACTGGCATGCTTAAAGTACAGCTAGGAGACCGGTGGGGCTGCAGCAAGTGAGGAAGTTGAGGTCAGCAGGTTGGGGGAGGAGGAGTGCAGGAAATCAGGACTGTGGGTGAATTATGTAGGACAAAGCAAGGACTCTAGCATTTTCTCTGAGTGAAATTGAGCCATTTCAGAAGGTTTTGAACACAGGAGTGACATGATCTAACTTAGATTGGAACAGATTACTCTGACTCTTGTATTGGGAATAGACTGTAGAGAGCTGGGGGTTGGGGGGGGGCATTGGATAGTGGGACCAGTTGGGGGCCTATTGCAATATTTCAAGTGATAGATAATAATGGTAATGTGAGATGACATGAAATGACATGAAGTGATTGTATTTCAAATATATTTTGAAGATAGTGCCAAGAGTATTTGCAGGTAGACTGAATGTGTGTTGTAAGGGAAAGAAAAGAATCAAGATGACTCAGTTTTTGGCCTGAAAAATAGAAAGAGGAGTTGCCATGAATTAGGCCAGAAAGACTATGAGAGAAACAATTTTCTAAGGAAAGATCACGAGTTTAATTTTGGACGCATTGAGTTTGAGATCAACTTTAGACATCCAGGTGGAAATGTTGAAGGGGGTTTTTGAAATATGAATCTAGGGTTCAGGAAAAAAGTTCAGGCTGAAGATATAAATTTGGGAGTTGTCAATTTGCAGATGATTTTCAGGTCAGAACACTGGATGAGTTCACCAAGAGAGTAGGTGTAGAGAAAATGAGATTTAATAAGGGTTGAGTACTAATGCAGCTCAGGGACACTAATAATAATCATTAATCCATCTCTCAAAAGGTGGTTATTAAGTTAGCACATAAGGAAGAAAAACTGTATAGTAAACATAATCTTGAAAATTCCCTAAATCACCCATAAATTCAGTATATATGGCTTGGTTTATACCAGAAGTTGGCAAACTATGGCCATGGGACAAATCCAGCCTGCTGGCTTTTTCGTTGTTGTTTGGTTTCTTGTTTGTTTTTATGGCCTGTGAGCTAAGAATGTTTTTACATTTCTAAATGACCAGGGAAAAAAAAATCAAAAGAATAATATTTTATGACATGAAAATTCTATGGAATTCATATTTCAGTGTCCATAAATAAAGTGGTTTGTTTTTAAAGATTTTATTTATTTATTTGAGAGAGAGACTGAGAGAGAGAGAGCATGAGAGGGGGGAGGGTCGGGAGGGTCAGAGGGAGAAGCAGACTCCCCACTGAGCAGGGAGCCCGATGCGGGACTCTATCCAGGGACTCCAGGATCATGACCTGAGCCGAAGGCAGTCGCTTAACCAACTGAGCCACCCAGGTGCCCCATAAATAAAGTTTTATTACAACATAGCCATGCTCATTTGTTGATATATTATTTAGGGCTACTTTAGCACTATAGTAGCAGAGCTGAATATTGCAGCAGAGACCATATGTCTCACAAAACCTAAAATGTTTACTGTCTGGCTCTTTCCAGAAAAATATGACAACTCCTGGTTTATGCAACTCTATACACTTATATGTATGTAAACTTCATTATATAATTAAGAGTGTGTATATACATATGGTATTTGGGGTTTTTAATTTTAAAGATATTTAAAACATTTTTTTATAGAGCACATATTTAATTTGCCTGAATTAAGCTCACTGAACCTATTACCATGTCTTGAGCATCTGCTGTGTTGCAAGTGCTTTGTAAATTATCACATTTAGTAAGAATTTGGTATCCCCATTTTATAGACAAGAAAGTTGAGGATCAGAGAGATCAACGAGGATATCTGAATACAAACTCATGTTTAAGCCTGGGATTTCTTTTACTCTACCACAATCCCAACATGTGGAACTACATATATGGGGGATCAGGACCTGACCTACTGTATGCAACTCCAGCAGTTCCTCTCAAGGAAGATACCAGAGATTTGGAGAATATTCAGAGGTTTAGAGAAAGGTGAATAAGAAGATTTTTTAGAAATGTAATATTAAAGACATTACCCACTTTAGAATTGCATGTATTTACTCTTCATAAATTCATTTTAAGAAAGTGGTTTTAATGGGCACTTTCCTGGGATTTGGAGATAAAATGATAAATGACATATTCCTTGACTCGAAGAAATTTTCAAGCCAGTGGTCAGATAAATAGTCAACTTTATCATGAAGGAAGTACAAATAGGTGTGATTTCGTAGACCTGACTCATTAGAATACTAGAGCTTTCATTAAAAAATACTTTGGTCTTTATGCCTAACCTCTAAAATTTACATAAAAAAAAATCAGTCAACAAAGTACAGCCATGCCCTTCCCCAATATGCCTTTTGTTGCATCCGTCAAAGGGTATTCTGACTTGAATGAACCTTACCTATGATGAGATCCTGGAAGTTGTAGGTCATCTTGAATATGCTATCCCAAACCATGGCTACTGTGTTGAGTGCAATGAAACAACTTTAGTTGTAATTACTGGTATAATTAGAAAAGGAAAAGAGTCCCAGGGATTTGGGCTGCATGAAAGGAGGTAATTACGAAAATACATATTTTTTTTAAATATGAGCTATTCAAACTTGGGAAGGTAGCTGCTCTTACTGTTTTACTGGGCCTGATTGAACCCGTGAGAAGAACATTTTGCATTTTGAGAAGACATATGATTCTGTCACTTGTCTGTTCATAGACAAACTACTTCAGTGTTTTTGAGTGGCACCTCAGTGGCTTGGAAATAAGAATATGGCTCCAAATATATGCTGTTTTCTTTCCCCTTTGTGAGACTTATGACCCATGACTTGATAGAATATTTCTAAAGAAGGGTTTTATTCATCCTGTCTCTGTGATCTTTACAAATCCTTTATCAGGCAGTGACATTAACCTCAGATCTGAAATTTTCTGCTTTTAAGGCACAAAAGACTTTGTTTGCAAATTGCATAATTACATGGTGTAAATTTACAAAACTTAAAGCAAATTAACTCCTACAACACAGCGCACAAATAGAAGTTCTTGTTTGTTGTCTGGCCTGACAAATACTTTTAACATGCAATTATGTTGCTGTTACTGTCATCCTTTTATCTTCAGCCTAACAAATAACATTCTGACAGTGTTAAAGGACATCTGAATTTTTCTGCAGAAAACAGCCCTTGAGCTGACATCAATGCTTTCACAAAGGAATAAAATAAAACTGGCAAAGATATTAACTTGACATCATGGGGGAAAATTGTTAGAATGGATTTGTATCCAAATCCATTATCCCATTTAATCTTTGCAAAAGCCATGTGTTGTAGGTATTACTGTCCCCATTCTTTATATGAAGAATCCAGCTCAAGATAGTTGGATAGTTGAATACTATGCCTATAGCTACACAATTAAGAAATGGTGGAGGCAGAACTAAATCCAGGTTGTCTTATTCCATTTTTCATTCTCTTTCAAGGGTACAGTCTTGCAAAACTACCACCCACACATGAAATCCAAGTACTCTTATTTCTAGGGCACTCTCTTTATGCCATCACCATTAATCATTAACTACACAGAAACTTAATTAATAGAATTAGCTGGAGAGAATTATAGAAAGGTATATTTTGACAACAGATGGAGGGATAAAGGAAGCAGGATAAATTTTGAGCTTGAGAAGTTATCTGGGATCAGGTGATGGGTGCCAGGACCATGAGAAGATGTCTTAAAGGCTCCCAGCACACTGTGGTTAAAAATACGGAAAGATAGAGAGACTCAGAAGAATATAGGATTATTGCTAAAAACAAACTCCATATACTGTACAACTTTGCTTCAAATTGGAGATGCCTGAAGGTTTACTATTTGGGGAATTAAGAAGAGTAGGATTTCCCATGAGCAACTTTTGTCTATCTACTGAGATTAAAGAAACCTTAGATAAGTATACAATCACTTCAATCCTAACAGTGCTATTGATTGATGTGATTTTTCTAACCTTTGCTATTCTTTCCTGAGACCTTAGTAAGTGAAAAGTACATAAAAAATCCCCATGAGGTGCCTGGATGGCTCAGTCGGTTAAGTGTGTGATTCTTGGTTTTGGCTCAGGTCATGATCTCATGGGTCATGAGATGGAGCCCCACATCATGCTCCATGCTCAGCAGGGAGTCTGCTTTGAGATTCTCTCCTTCTGCCCCTCTCCCTTCCCTCCCTCCCTCTCTCTCTCTCTTTCTCAATTAATTAAATAAATAAATCTTTAAAAAAAATCTCCAAACACCTGGAGCATGAGACAAATGGTCCTCTGAGATCAAGAACAGCCCCAGGGAAAGAATTCAGGCTCACCAAATTGTTCAACTTCCCATGTTCCCAGAATTGTGAGTTTCCCCCCCACAAAGATGTAGCCAGGCTCTAGGAAACCTGTTAGAATATTCTGCAATGATTAAAAATGTTCAACAATTTTACACTGTTCAAAAAGTAACTACTAGTTGTATTGCCTACTGAGCATTTGAAAAGTACCTAGAATGAATAAGGAACTGCTTTTCTAATTTTATTTTATTTTAAATTATGTGGATAGTACAGCTCCAGAGTAGAGAGAGTAATGCTTGACCCAAAGCAAAGCCCTAAAATCGAATCACTTTTGAGACCTAGTGAGGAATGAGAGAGTGGCACAAACTCCCAATAATAATGGAAGTTCTCTCTCTTCTGAGATCTCCATTGACTCTGGATGGAGATCCTCAGAGCTGGTAACTATTAACATAACCTCATATGCAAATTTCCCTCTTCATTGAAAAACCTTTCAAATTCAAGTTTCTACCTCTGGCCTTTATTGCAATTCATCCAGGAATCAGCAGAACCTTTTATCCATTGTTCTCAAAACAGTAAAAACTTCAGAAAACTTCATTTGTATGTGCTCATTCTCTATGCACCTCATTCTCTGTCCAAAATCTCTATGATAGCCTATTTATTCTTTATCATTGAAGCTCATATATTCATATTTATTTCATCCCAAGGCTGGCAGAGTGGAAAGTAGAGAACATTTAGTCAAGAGACTGAGGCTCAAGCCCTGGCTGAAGTCTTTATTGGCCTTCTGTATTTGAAGAAGGAAGTCATTTAACTTCTTTCAGTCTCTGTATCCCCATCAGCAACAGCACAATAATATATCTCTTACAGACTCTTTGAAGGGATTAGATGAGAGAAACATGTATGACAGTGCTTTAGAAAAATAAATGTTAGGGAAATGTCAAAAATTACAATTAATTTGTCAGTTGTCCATTCTTTCTTTCACAGACTTGCCCCTTCTTCCCATTTCTGAAGTTTCATCCTTAATATCATATATTCACAGCAGACATTATATTTTCAATTTTTAAATATAACACTGCATGCATTTACTGCATGATGTATATATTTTTCTCAGACTCTGATCAAATACCCATGTAACTTAGTTTCCAGAAATATTCTCAAAAAAAGATTTAATATGTATTTGTTGTAAATAGCAAGGAACTGTGGGTTCCATGTGTCTCATTCTGGTGTGAAAACTTCTGTCAACTACTCCACACCTGTTCATCTAATATCCAATTATTTTATGTAAAAATTAAGTGCAGGAATAATACAATATCATTCAAAAAATTTGAAAGGTAAGGGAAAATCAGTGTTAGACTGTTAGAATTTATTAAACATCATGACTTTTTATTGACTAATTATTAATCAAATTTTAAAGTAATAAGAGATTAATCCTATCTCAATATTTTAGTTTATATGCTTGGGTTTAAGAAAAATTCTGGATAGTTTGTTTAAATTTATTTAATAGTCGTGTCTCTTTTTTTGTAAAGTCTATTTTGGTTTTGCCCATTTATTTATCAGGGTCTCAGTATATTATCAATTCATGTGAGTGCATACTATATAAAAGAAACAACCCTTGATTTCTCATTTTGTTATAAACATAACATTTTATCCCAAATGCTTTTTTTCCCCTATTTTGGTAATGTAGTTTGAGGGTATGACTTTTTAAATATTTATACACTCAGACCTGCATTTATTGTTCTTTGTAACTTTTTTCTATTTCTTCTGAACTTTGTAAACCTTTCATCCTCCAGTGGTTTTGCCAATTATTGTCAAATTTATTCTCTAACAATCAGTTGCTTATATATTTTGTTTATTCTTACCTCTGTCTTTGCTCATAATATTGAAGCTAACATAATTAGAAGGTTGTATTGTCAGAAAAGAGGTCAAATTGTCAGATAAGAGTCATGAAAGAAATGTTTGGTCTTTTTGGTTCTGCCCAACTAAAATGATGGACAAAGATTATAACCATGGATTTCCCATGAAGGCTAAAGGGACTAGCCAAGTACTACAGTATACTTGGGGCATGTGTGAGCTTATTTCATGTTAACTACAACTTTCAGAAATAGGTATTATTCTTACAGAGGAAGCCACCAAGCCTCTGAGAGGCTAAGTGCTAAAATCATACACATAGACATTAATGGACCTGGCTTCCTAATCCAGATCCAGCTGCTTCAGTCCATATTCCTTTCCCCAGAATGGTATTTCTAAGACCACTCACCTTACCAGGACTTTTCTTTTTATCCGGCACATTCATGTTAACAGTGATTCAGAAATAGCTAATCATTATTGATCCTTCCTAGGAAGCAGGTGCCCTGCTCAAGAATTGTCATGCTTTATCTTATTCGGTATTGTTCACGATACTATAGAGTTGTATTACATCCCTTTTTTAAAGATGAGAAAACAGAAGCTCAAGGTCACAGAATTATCAAGTAGTAGGGACTTATATCTTGGTTTTGTTCCTAACTCTTGGCCCTTCACCTCTATAGTCCTGCTTCACATTTACTGTGTTCTGTCTCATACTTAAAACAACTTCCCAGTCATTTCAGAGTGGAATGAATTGCTGCCCAAATAGTTTGTTGTTGTGTTGTTTTAGCACATTTGCTTGATTAGGCACTTAATATATTCACTGCCAATTTAATAGTGTCAGTAGTGCTTAATAGTTTCACGGTGTTAAAAATTCGGTTTCCTTGTTTAAGTGTACTTTCTATTAGTCAGAATTTAGAGTTAAGAGAGAAGAAACACCCACACGAGTGAGGTTTCCTAGCATGTACTAGAGCTTCTTTGAAAAACAGTGTGGATTCCCTCCTGATAGGAGTGTTGACTCTGAAGTCTGCCATATTCATAACAAAGCCAGAGAATCTGTTTCATGTTTGGGCCTGGCCTGTCTTTGATGAGCTATGAGTTGCTTCCCAACTGTGTGTCCCAGCAGGGGAATCTATTTGAGGAAGTCCCAATACCATTTTATACCAGACAGTAGGAAAGCCTTCACAAAGCAGTCCTTGACACTTTTATTTGGCAAGGTCCTGGAAATGCACTTGAATATCTGGCTCTCTGGAGTCTGCACATTATTCAGAGATGAGCATTAAGGATGAAAGAGTATAGTCAGAATCAAAGAGAGCCTTTCCAGAACTTTTTAAAGGGTCATGGAAATGAAAAGACTAGTGAATTCCTTCTAATAATTCTGCCTTTCTTTGTTTTTCACAAGATTTTTAGAAATGAATACTGTGATTTCAAGATCACCTCTGTTGCTGGTTCATTACAATACTTTAAATATCAAAGTATCTGAAACTAACATAATATTTGAAAATACTGTAACTCATAGTTGTTCTATTAATCAAATGCAATTTTAGAGAGTACCAAGAATGTTCACATGGGCAATCATCAGTAAACAGGTTTGTATAATCCAAGGAGAGAGCCATAAAGTAGGGATCAAAGGGATCTCCATTTAATTATCATTAATAATCAGGCACATGAATGAGGGAATGAGTCAGTGGCTTTACGCTGTTACAATTTCCTATCCATGAAATGTGGATTAAATAAAAGCATCTTATCTTGCTTATGGAAACATTGCAAGGATAATCTAAGTACCATGTAAAATAGTTTAAAGAATTTTTAACAAAAGGAACTGACATGCAGGTTTTTCTCCTCCTTGACCAAAATATAGATGAACATGATAAATGTCTTTATTATAAATATTTCCCTTAGAAGGTAGAAGAAATCAAAATCTTCTTTGCATAAAATCAAATTATTCACAAACAACACTGCTGTTAGGTCCAAAATTAAAGCTATCACAAGTCCCTTTTTAGGATGTGGCTCACCATGGCTTAATTTACTGTGAAATCATTCAAATTGGGAAAGGTCAGGGAACTGATGTAAATCCAAAACCTAGGGTGACACAGGTACAAAGAAAGAAGCCAGGAGGGAAGGAGATGGGCATACCCAGAAGCTAAAGTTAGAAAGATGTCCAATCCAGCAAACTTAATATCCTAACTCTATGGGCACTGATAAGAGGTGGCCATCTAAGCCCTCAGGCAAGGTAAAATGAATCCGGTGTTAAGTAACAATGAGTCTTGCTCATGATTGCAGAGCATGGCAATGCTAGATGAGAAACAGAAGGAGGACTATGTCGTCAAGTCTGCTGGAAGTATGAGGGCTCTGCTTATTACAGTGTGTGCAGATCAAAAATAGACGTCCATTCTCTTAGGTGCTACTAAGAAGAAGAGAGATTCAGTAACCTAGAGCTTATGGGATTCAAGGACAAAAGAGTAAAACAGAAGCAACTGTATTGTAAAAGCATTAATTCAGAGTCAGCAGAAAGAGTGATTTCTATCTATTCACTTCATTCAAAAAAATATTCATAGGCTCCCTACTATGTGCAAATGAATTCTAGGAATATAGACATAAAAGGTACAGTAGCTTTCATATACTTGTATTCAAGTTAGGAGACATGTGGGTAAACAGACAGTAGTATTATGTAGCACAAGGGAGTGGGGAGCACAAGGGAGTGGGGAGCACAAGGGAGTGGGGACCAGACAAAGGCTTACCAGAGAACCTCACACTTGAATCATGCCTTAAATGACCGGTAGAAACTAGGAGTTCTACTTCAAGAATATGACAGAGGAAGTGTGTGTGTGTGTGTGTGTTATTAACGTCTGGATTACTGGAGAACAGTAAATAGTTTATTACTGAAGATTCAGCTTTGTATATGGGAGTGGGGTTGGAGCTGGAGGTGGGGAAGGTAGGGATGCAGGATTTGAAGCTGACAAGAAAGGAGATTTATAGTTTCATGTAGGTTCATGTATGCCACATAAATAGCTCTAATCTCTATCATGAAGAACATAGGAAGGCATTGAAGGACAGGAATGACTGAGCACAGTTTAGTTCCGATTCCCTCTAAGCATTAATAGCAAGGCCATGGAATATCTTTCGGGATTGGTGTCGTAAACATGATTTCATTATTTTGAAAGATCTCAGATTAAATAAAGTTGAAAAAAATGTGTTTGAAAACCCGAGTTAGCATTATAATATTCTTGCATGTTGTGGAAGTTTGCAGTTGTGAGCTTTTAGAGCTGAATTGAAAACAAATTCAATAAAGACCAGTGCTCTATTTTATGAGATCACTCAGTCACTAGTACACAAATAAATCTCTTACAAGATTGTATTGATCCATGCATCTCTATCACAAGGAAAAATATAGGTTCTAACCATTTTGATCAATAAAGCAAGTAGTTTTATATAAGCATATAAAAAGGAAAAAGTAAAATACACATATTAATCAACCATAGATGATAAAAGCTTCTCCACAGAGCTTGTTTTTCTTTGAGACAAACCATTTACTAAATGCACCATCTCTCAGAAAGTCTGATTATTTCATATGAATTTTTTCTACATTTCAGTTCCATGAGGAATATTTTTTAATACTCTTTCAATGTTGTTTGATAATAATACAAAGCTCATTTCCATATCGTTCCCCTTTAGGAAGTGTAGTCACACAATTTTAATTGGTTGCAATCCTTGTAACAGGCCATGGCCTAAATATCACTACCCCTTTTAATAAATAAAATAAAGCCCAAGGGGTAACAGAGATTCATCCAGTATCACTGTACCTGCCTTAACCCCATTTTTTAAGGTAGCCTGCCTTGCCTTTGCTCTAATAACCAATAAACTAAGCCACATGCCGTTGCAATTGCCCTCCCACAGTTCTGCACAACCTGCTCCTATTGTGGGCCAATTTCTCTCTAACTTCGTGCCAAGCTTGGTTTCCCTAAAACTTGGCTTTAATTCTCAGGTAGATGAAACAGGTATTTACTTTTTAACATTTTCTGAAAAGTAAAATTCATAGCCTTCTAATCAACAAATGCTACTCTTTATTGAGTGCTTGCTCGTTATTCTTAGGCACCCATGAGGTAGGTCCTTTTATTTTTCCCAGTTTACAAATGAGAAATTTGAGGTAAAATAACTTCCTAAAGTCTGCCCTGTAGGAAGTGGTGGTGCAAAGCTTGAACTTAATTCACGTCAGTCTGCCAACAATTCATCTCCCTTACCTTTCCATGGCCACCATTATAAGAAATGATTCCCAGTACTACCGAAGTTCCTTCCGTGTACCTACTAGGGTAGGAATCTTTAGTGTATGTCCTACTCAGTGTCTCCATTTGGTCTCCTCCAGCTCTGCCTGGAGTTAGTTAGCCTCCTCTAGCATTCTGAGAACTTGGCAAGTCCAGTACAGAGTCTAACTGGGAGTACCTTCTCTGAGCAGCATCAGTTGGTCTTAATGGTAGTATCTTACTAAGAGGAGTCTAACTTTGAATGACAGTTACTCAGGAATGGAGAACTGGCCTTTTTCTGTGATGACTGGGTAATTTTCTTGTAGAAAGTTATAGAATGATCATGAGTTTTGCACTCCAGTGATCCCATTTCAAAATCAACTCAGCCATTTATTAATTCTACTTTTTTTAAAGATTTTATTTATTTATTTGACAGAGACAGATGCAGTGAGAGAGGGAACACAAGCAGGGGGAGTGGGAGAGGGAGAAGCAGACCTCCTGCTGAGCAGGGAGCCCAATGCAGGGCTCGATCCCAAGACCCTGGGATCATGACCTGAGCTGAAGGCAGACATTTAACAACTGAGCCACGCAGGAGCCCCAAGTTTTATGACTTTTGAGCTTCATTTTACCATCTGAATAATGGGTATGTAATATATTTCTCATTGGGCTTCTCGGCAATTCAAACTAAATAATGGATATAAATAATAATGGATATAAATAATAATGGATATAGAGGGCATTAGCATAATGCCTCCTATATAGTTAGCATTCAGTAAACCTGTCTTGTTAAAATTCTTAACCCTATATCTCCAGGCCAATTCTTTCTTCTGGAGTCCAGCTCCTTCATGTCTGGATTCTTCTTCTTGCATGCTAGTGTTTCCATGCCTGGGACTTCCCATTATTTCTATGATACTGACTTTCTTCTTGCCTGGATCTTTGCCATCAATCCTTCCCAGGCAGAAATTAGACTCAGTAGGAATTTTATAATAAACATGTAATTTCCATCTTCTGTGGACTGATTTCGAATTTACAAATAACTTTTAAGCTTTAGTCCCCACTCACCTGCAAGTAGAATAATGCGCCCTAGGCTTGCACCCATACCCGGCCCTGTTTCTTCCCTCTTCCCAAGCCCAGATTGTATTGCCAAAGATATATTTAGAGTGTACTAAGTACTTTCAAATTTGCTATCTCATTTGATTCTTGCAATAAGTCAGTGGAAGAATTGAAACTGGTCAAATGAAGAAATGGAGACTTGCCTTTTAAAAATAACATTTAGTTGAACCATATGAAATTGCTGATACTTGAACATTGTTGGCCTATGCAAACAATTTCTTATGATTCAATCTAATACTTTCCTAAATATGTAGGATACGAGTTCTTTGTCTTAGGTTAAATGGTCTTGGTTCTTGAAATGCATCAACAGAGGTACATGTAAATGTCACTCTTCATTCTGACATTATGGTATTTGCCACACTGAAATGAGAGAAGCCATCTTTAAGCTTTCTCCTTTGGCACAAAGGATGGGATTCTATGGGACAGATGCTGCCTTGACATCATCAACTGACACAACATGAAAGCTCCTCAGCTTCTTCCTTCTCTCTAGAACTCAAAAAGCTAAATTCCTGGTCATGCTTGGAAGGTTGCTTTGATGTTCTTACCTGGTGTTACATTCATTAATGCTTCCTGAGTTGTTTTTTTTTTTTAAATGAGAAGACTGGTAACCTTTTGTGCAAACTTATAAATCCAATGTATCCTTCTTAGCACAGTGACTGACACATTACAGCTGCTTAATAAATCTTGTTAACTGAATTGATAGATTACCTAAAAAAATTTATCAGGTACTACTTAATGAGTAATGTATGTGTATTAAATTTTCATTATGCAAAATAGTTTCTTAACTCTTTTTCTATTTGAGAATAGTCGACATACATTGATACACTAGTTTCAGGTGTACAACATAGTGATTCAACAAATTTATATGTTATGTTGTGCTCACCACAAGTGTAGCTACCATCTCTCCCCATACATCACTATTATAATATCATTGACTATATTCCTTATGATGTACCTTTTATTTCCCCTTGATTGATTGATTCCATAACTGGAAGGCCGTATGTCCCACTCCCCTTCACCCATTTTGCCCAACTCCTCGCCTCCTTCCCCCCTGGCAACCGTCAGTTTGTTTTCTGTATTTATTGGTTTGATTTTACTTTTTGTTTATTTATTCATTTTTAAGATTCTACTTATAAATAAAATCATATGGTATTTGTCTTTCTCAGTCTGACGTATTTCACTTAGCATAATACACTGTAGGTCTCTATCCATGTTGTCTCAAATGACATGATCTCATCCTTTTTGTGGCTATATAATATTCCGTTGTGTGTGGTGGTGGTGGTGGTGTGTGTGTTTGCATGTAAGCATGACACACACATGCACACATGACATCTTTATCCATTCATCTATTGTTGGACACTTAGGTTGCTTATCTCTAGTCCACTGTTCAAAATGGGAACATAAAAAATGGAACTTGAAGGTAAAGGGTTTTTGAACTTCATTCATTCTGAGATATCCTCTTGTATGAAATTAGCAAGCTCACATTACCCTTAGAACATCATTTTTCTCAAAATAGGTAAGATAATATACGTCAATGAAACATTGTGCCTTGGGCACTTTACTTAAAAGTGGTTAAGTGTTTTAATGATTTATGAGCACTACTCAAAAATATTGTTGAGAGTCTCAAAAGGCAAAGAATAATTATGATTATATTTTAATTAAGCTAAAAGCTTACTTTTAACATGAAAGAGAAAGGTAGTTTTTGTATGAACACCATTTCATAGAAGTTGTGATCAAAGATGCATGGAAAAGTACTACAAAAATACTGCTCTCACTTTAGTTTGCAGAAACCACTGGGTGCCTCTAAACTTCCTTTAAGGATGTCATTACAGAGTTCAAATGATTTCTAAAATCTTGTTGGTAAGTATGGTGTTTGGTGAAGAACACAGAAGTTTTTAATCTGTCATTATCAAGCCAATTTTAATGTATAAGATATCAGGGTCCATATATACTCCATATTGAGGTGAAACACCCTAAATAATTTTGTTTTATGGGGATATAGTGTCCTGTGTATACATTTTTAATGTTCTAGCAGTAATGTTACCTTTCTACTGTTCTATCTGTTGGTAAAATAGTATACTTTTTCCTCAAAATTTTATGAAAAATTTTAAACATACAGCAAAATTGACAGAACTTTACAAACAACTGTTTACTCAACCACCTATATTCTCCTATTAACATCTTACTGTGTACTTCCTTTATCACATACCTATCTGCCTACCTAACCTTTTATGTATTAATCCATTTTATTTTTAACGCATTTTAAAGCAAGTTGCAGGCATCAGTACACTTCCCATGAATACTTAAATGTAATATTTTGTGTAAATACTAAATATTTAAGTATTTAATAGTTAATATTTAGCATTAAATATTTAATACTTAAATACTTAAACAGCACTAAATACTTAAACAGCACCAGCTAAAGTCAATATTTGTTTGGAGCGTTTTTTTTTTTTATTTGTTTGTTTTTTTGAGGTGAAACTTACATACAATGAAATACAAATATCTTTAGTGCATATTTCTGAATTTTGACAAATGTATACAACTGTGTAACCCAAGACTGTATTCAAAATATCGTACATTACCATCACTCCAGAAAATTACCCTTTGCCCTTCACCCGTCAGTCCCATCCTCCCAAAGGCAGTTGCCATTCCAATGCAACTCCGATACGTGGTCTAGAACTTCATATCACTGGAATCATATAGGATGGACTAAATTGTGTAAGACCTCTTTGACTCTACATTTTTTTAGATTTATCTATGATATTGCCTGCATTAATGGTCCTTTCTATCGCTAAGTAGAATGCCATTATATGAATATACTACCCTTTGTTTAACCAATTAATTATCCTATTAATGAATGTCTGGGTAGTTTCCTGTTCAATTTGGTTTTGTTTTGCTATTATGAATCAAAGCGCTATGGACATTTATGAACAAGTATTCTTGTGAACATCTGCTTTCGTATAATTTGCATAAATATTTAGAGGTAGAACTTCTGAGTCTTAGGATAGGTACATATTTAAGTTTTATGAGAAATAATCAGGCCATTTCATAATGCCACCAACAATATATGAAAGTTATGGTTGCCACATCTTCACAGAGATTAGATGTTATCAGTCTTCTTAATTTTTACCATTCTGGGTATGATAAAATGGATATGTATGGTGGTATCTCCTTGTGGTATCTCCTTTTTAATTTTCACTTCCCTGGTAACTAATGATGTTGAGTACCTTTTGTGCACTTATTGGCCATTTGAATATCCTTACTTGAAATATCTCTGTACAAATACTTTCCAACTTGTAATAATTGAGTTGTCTTTTTATATTATTGACTTGTGGGGGACTTCATATATCTTGTATATTAGGCCTTTGTCAGATATGTTTTGCAAGTATTTTCTCTCTGTGATTTGTTTATTACTCATTTTTAATAGTGTCTTTTGATGAGCGGAGTTTTTAAACTTTTGATGAAATCTAATTTATCAATGGTGATTTCTTGATATCCTAAGACTTCTTTGCCTGCCTCTGTGTCACAAAGTTGTTTTCCTATGCTTACTTCTAAATGCTTTATGGGCTTAGCTTTTATATTTAAGTCTGTGGTCAATCTTAAATTACTTTTTATGTGTCGTGAGGTAGGGTTTGAGCATTCCGCTTTGCCTGTATATTTCAGCACCAATTTTGAAAATATTTTCATTTCCTCATTGTGTTGCTTTGGCACCTTTGTTGAAAATCAGGTATCTGTTTAAGTGTATGTTCATTTCTGGACTCCTCACTTTGTTCCACTTATCTATATGTTGGTTCTTTTGCTTATATCGCAGTACCTTGATTACTATAGCTTTATAGGTCTTTGAAGTGAGATAGTTTAAGTATTTCAGATTGGTTGTTTTTCAATGTTGTGTTGGGTAATATAGGTTCTGTCATTCTAATGGACCATTTAAAAATAATGATCGCCTATTTTACCCTGTTGGGGGGCACCACAGGGGCTGGCAAAGAATATTCACTTTAAAATTTTCTAAAATAACAACTCAGTTTTTGTTTTTCTTTAATGTCTCCATATCTAAACGTTTAACTAGAGTTTTGTCATTAATGGAGTGGTCATCTTAAGAAAATGCAGTGTTTCAAATATTTCCAGAGAAGGTAGGGATTCTTTGAAAGTTCCTCATAAGAAAAAAAGAAGTGCCTAATAAGATACATTTCAATTATTCAAACATAATTTAAAGTTAAAGTGCATTTCAATTATTTAAACATAATTTAAAGCAATGAAATATGTAAAACTTCTCAGAGGTTGAAAGTAACATGATTTCTGTATAGAAATGGATACATGAGACTTCTGATTTCACAAATGTAGTGCCATAGTGCCAATTCTTGAAGTGCTCATGTGTATCTGGACTGTTTCTTATTTATCCTGTACTCTGGTAGCCCCTAAAAATAAATACCTGGTAGTTGTCAATGGATTTAATTAATTGGTTGTGTTGGTTATTTCCACTGCTGAGCCTGAAAGAAGATGCCATGTAGTCTTCATGAAACTGGTGGGAGAACCATGGTTGTTAATGAGACATGTTCAATTCTGGCACCTAATAGGTATTTGGCATATATTCATTCGTAGCTACTATTGATGAGGGCCCCAAATCTTTTAAAACTTCTTAACTATTACATATATTGACATATTGAACGTCCACTATTATTTTAGACGGTGTGATTATTGTTTCTTTTTAGGCAAATTTAGTTTATCTTAAACCATGTGAGATGAATCGCAACTCTGGTTGACATTGTTTAAAATTTTTGAGGAAACATGTTTCAGATGTTGGTGGGTAATACCTCAGAATGTATATTACATATTACATTGCCACTGCTTTTTAAAATCATCTATATGAAACACAAACATAAAACACATACCAGAAAAGTTAATATAGAATTATGAAGAGTTGATTTTCATTATTGCTGATATGCTTAGCTGATAACCCTAGAGTTTATTTATAAATGTAATCATAAAATCTCATAGCATCCACAGGACCACTCTCTGTTTAGGAGTCTGCATAAAAGAAATACTTTCCTCAAGTAAAACTATCCAGTAATGTTCTAGAACTTTAGACACTATGTTCTGAGATCAAATTGTTTTTGATAATGGACTGTGAGGTCACATTTTTCCTCTTGCTACCAGTATAACAAAGACAGGATTTAAGTTTCCTCATTAGTGGTAGGAGTCAGAGTCTCCGCCCTATTTCTTCCTGCCAGTATCTTTAATTGCCATTTGTTCTTACTGGGAGCAGAATTTCTTATTTGTCATCAGGTTCCCCTTGAAATTAAAACAGTTCACACATCTCAGTTTGACTTCATTTGGGTCCGATATTGTTCACTAAATCTCTACTAAACACAATTTCTAATGATTTCTCTTTGGTCACCGTTTTATTACTATTTGTGAGCAAAGCCTTTCAGAATTGGTTTACAACCCTGTTTCCTTTATTTTCAACAAAGGTATCTACAGATCTTCCTGTTAGCTTTCTGCTGTTCATCAAGTAAATTTAAATCTAACTGCTATTAAGTAGATTTTTCTTAGCACTCTTTGGAATAAAAATTTGAAGAAATGTGCCGCCAGTGTATTATTCTGATTTTCCAAACTCAGACTCTAAAATCCTGTGTTTTCACTTAAGAGCCTGGGAATTGCCAGTTTTCAATTTGCTCAGATTGGATTTTAGTTATGAGAAATCTAGACCCATGGAAAAGTGCTTTTTAATCAGTTCTTGAAATAAATATAGCAATAAAGCAATGCATGAGAAATAAATTATTTTGAAAAAAAACTTTATAGAGTGAGTATCATGGAGCATTCTAGCTGATTTCATATTTAGGTGAGGTATTTTATCACTTACACTAAATTATTCTATTTAGGAAACCCTATCACTGGTACAGCTTTTGGTAAACAACCACTTTTCTCAATTTTCTATGTTAATAGGTTCTACTTTAGACCAGAATTTCCCAAATCTGTCATTAATTTTCATCGTTCATTATTTTTTGTCATATCCTAACATATATTTATTTTTTTATTTAAATTGATTTCAAATCCCATCACAATTTAACTGAGCCTTAAACTATGAAATTATAGATTGATGCACATTATCTTCTAATTGACTTTGTATCTCTTCCTTGCAATCATGATCTACTGAGGTCAGATCAGTTGCTTCTTCTCCACATTAAAAGTATAGATTTGGGGCATCTGGGTGGCTCAGTTGGTTGCGCATCTGCTTTCGGCTCAGGTCATGATCCCAGGGTCCTGGGATTGAGCCCCGCATTGGGCTCCCTGCTCGGCGGGAAGCCTGCTTCTCCCTCTGCCTGCCACTACCCCTGCTTGTGCTCTTGCTCTCTCTCAAATGAATAAAATCTTTAAATTTTTAAAAGTATAGATTTGCTAAGAGGACCTTCTAGCTTTTAACTTTCTGGGAAAGTCAGAAATGCTATATAGCATTCTTGGATGATGCTTTATTTTGGGCAACATGTATTTGAAATTGTATTACTACTACTATTTTTAAAATTTTTTCTTGTATTACTGATGAGAGCCTGCTGTTCTTTATTGTTCCATGTGAGTTCTTGTAACCTTATTAGAGTTCACTCTCTGGCTTAGGATCCCAGGTCTACTCCTGGTTCCTATTTGACTACATGTCTAGGTAGGAAGTAGGGTGCTTCTGATATTTAAGGAATACAAATTCTTTAGTTAGTTTAGTCATAGCAGGAGGCAATCATGAAGCTTTGTTCTTGGTGGAGAACAGTTAGAGAAAGACTTGACTTCGATATTCTCTTTAACATTGGGCAAGCTACTCAAATCCTCTGATCTTCTATGTTCTCCACCTGTAACAGATCTACAGTTATTTGAACTGACCAGTATTGGCCAGGGATAGTTGATCATTTGGTGGAGGTGATCAGGACATTCTCTAACACATCGGTATCAGTCATGTTTGACATTTAGCTGGTGCAATGGCAGGAATAGATAGATAGATATCATTGATCTTCTGGTGTATGCCTTACAGAAGATTAAAAAAAAAAAGGCAGGATGCAGCTCTGTTATGTTTATGGCTTTATAAAGTAAACTACTGATTAAATGACTACTAAATAAAATGAAACTAGTAATATTTTAACTTTTCTCCTTTATTTAAATTTGCCTCTAACTGCTCTTTGGTCTTCTATACTGAGGTTCTAACTTCACGGATTTTGAGCACATCTGAGCTTTACATGGGCTATGTATGCCTTTACAAACTATAAATATTTCTGTAGAATGTGAACATTTTTGCCTATTGTCTAATAGAATTGCTTAATAGAATACCTCTTGAAATCATCTTCTTATTTGCTCTGCCCTGACAGAGATGACATGGTGCACTAAATAGGTACACTAAAACCAAAAAGGCTGCTCTTCCAAACAGCAAGTTCTGTTACCATGGAAGAAGGATCCAGTTCTCTTTAATGTTATTCTTCTTCCCTTTTACTTCTTTTAGTGAATCACTCATTTAGAAAAGTCTGTCATTTATGTCATAAGATAATTATTTTAAGTGAATTTTGGTATTTCCAAAAGAATTTTTTTTCTCTGTTCTTCATTATGTGAACTCATTTTACTGGATGCTTTGGTTAAAGATCGGCAGACTGAGAGATCACATCATTCTAAGCCAATTCTAGGTGCAACCATAAAACTATGTTCACTTTTCTTTAAATTTTGCAGTGCCTTATATATTAAAACAGTATCTAAGTTCAAAATCACTTAACTTGACTTTTCCATGCAATTTAATAACTTACTCCAAACAATAGGAATGGTTATACAATACCACACAAAAGGATCATAACTGGTGCTATTTTGGCTTTGTTTATTTGTTTGCTTCTTTCCTTTTTGGGACTAACATCTTCCCATTTTTCAAAATATGTTTTTATTTGCTGATTTGAATCACAAATTTGCGGGATCTTTGAACAGGGTACTTGCCCATTTCCTTTGTGTTATTCCAATTTTTATACATCTAGCTTTACTACTCAGATACATGCCAAGTGCAATCTCCAGCTCTTTTAGTCTATAAGAAGCTACACTGAAAGAGATGTGTGGCCTGCATTCATGGTACTATGATTTTTTTTTTTTTTACCTCACTGAAATTCACTAAAAACAGAACCTATTTTCAGCCATTCCTTATTTCAGTCTGCATTCCTTGCCTGAATCACTGTAATAAAATAGGACAAAACAAATTTTGATGGGCAATTTCATCACAGCCCATCTGTTCGGTTATGCCGTGTGGCAGAAACTTAGGCTTATCTGTCCTGCTGTTCGTAGGACTGCCTTACTAAAGTGTGGAGAATCAAAACAACAAGGTATTTCATTTGCTTCTATCACTGTTGTTTGACTTTATGGTGGGCCTACAGCAGCAATCAGGTAGCTAATGGGACCAGAGATGGAAGTTCAGATGGAGTTGGAACTAGGCCAGGTATCCTGTTAGAGGTGGTCATGAGGATGGAGCATTAGTGGGATGAGTCCAAGCTATAACCCACTAGGGAGAACAGATTCAGACAGTAGAGAGACCCACTATATACTCCAAGTTCAAACAACAAGAGGGATAATTAAAGCGAGGGTTCAGAGCCAAGAGTGAACAGGTGGGAAGAGACCAGATCTGCACTGGAGCTCATCATAATCCAGCAAAGAGTACTGTTGCCTGGAGCCATTGTGCCTGGGACTGCCGTTTACCAAATGGAGGGTTCCTAGGATTGAAGGATCATGAAAATATTGACAACTACCTCGGTACTTGAAGGCTAAAGGTAGGCCATGCTGAAACTTACGACTTTCTCCTTACTTTTCTGGTAAAATTCCTCGGATCTCCTACTCAAAGGAAGGCAATCTGCTTGTGATTCATGGGTCACTTGTTCTTCCTCCAAAATGGCCTTGTACATTTTCTTATATTTTATTTGAATGTAAACGCAATTACTGAGCAGTAAATAATGATTTTCCTTACCCATTGATTACTTAGTGCATGTTGATGCATTGATTTGTACAAGTCCAGCTTAAAATGGAGCAGATGGGTATGTAAAGGTTTATTCAAAATCAATGTGAATTAGATTGCTGCTCCCCAGTAAAATGGATTGTAAGTTAGACTGGCTATTTTCTTAAACCTAATGTGATAGAATGCTGTCTAAGGCAATCTGTTAAGGTGAACTGACTGAAAATGCAGCTCTTGATCTCAAAAATAAGCATTGCAAAAGATACTATGATTTAATGAGCATAGATATAAATATCATATGAAGGGACCATATTGTGTCTTCTCGGAAAATGTAGTTAATGAATTTTAGCAAATCTCCAAAAAAAAAAAAAAAAAAAAAGCTTGGCAATAAATCTTGTAAAAATGAAAGATAATCATGTTCTTTTGAGTTATACAGTATTACATCGACTGCTTTTCTTCCTAGATTGGGTGTTTGCAAATATTCACATATACATATGTTACAGTAGTTTAATCATTGCTCTGAATGCAAGAGTGCTGATGGGATGGCTTCAGTTAGAGGAAAATCATTAACATTTATATCCTTGTTTACTGCTGTTGCTTACAATGTAAAGAAAATGGTAATCCATATACAGTTCATTGGTTCTCTAGTCAAGCTTGTTCTTTAACACAAAAACTGTCTAAACATTCATGTTCCTGATTATTAAGGGAATAGGCAATTCTTTGTCCAGCTCCTTTTCCTAGGTTGATCTTGGAGGTTTGGAAAGGCCAGGCAGGAGAGGAAGGTGTCAGAGACGACACAAAAGATTGGGTTTTATTCCAGTACAGGGTACTGCTTTGGCAGAAAACAAAACATATTCTAAAATGATTGTGGGCTTTTGGTTTTCAAAAAAACACTGGAAGTCTTCATCAATGGGTTGTGCTTCTGATTCCTTCTCCATTTACAGAGTGACAGATTTGCAACAGTATACCTGTGTGTGGATAGATGTCCCAAAGAAAACCTATTCTCACAAATGAGACTACTCAATAAACTTTTATTGAGTATATAATTTGTACCAAGTAGTATAGTGGGCACCGGGGACTTAAAGAAACATGAAGCAGACCTCCTGCTTTCAAGAAACTGTTTGGTGTGGGATCCTGATACCTATCAGGCAATGTAAGTCCTATGCAAGCCATGTGAAAACAATGCTCCAAGAACTCAGAGGAGAGAGAGTGAGATTACTCCATCCAAGGGGTGTTATGGCATTTGAGTTGGGCCATAAAGATGAACTGTACTTTGGAGCATTGGGATAGCAGAGTGAAGATCAGATTGGTGAAAAAGCTAGGGAGTTCGGGCACCTGGGTGGCTCAGTCGTTAAACGTCTGCCTTCCGCTCAGGTCATGATCGCAGGGTCCTGGGATCGAGGCCCGCATCTGGCTCCCTGCTCAGCGGGAAGCTTGCTTCTCCCTCTCCCACTCCTCCTGCTTGTGTTCTCTCTCTCTCTCTGTCTCTCTCTATCAAATAAATAAATAAAATCTTTAAAAAAAAGCTGGGGAATTCAATAAAGCAAGAGAAATGAAAATATGGTGCATAATTTAGAAGGGTGAGTTATGTAAAGTAATTGGAGCATGGAGCAGTTGGTGGGGAAAGAAGATAGATCTTGAACAGACTATGTTTCCTGTGTGTTTTTCAGACTAAAACACCTAAAAGAGCATCTTATTTATTTTTGTCTGATTATTTAAGTTTAGGGAAGATTATTGAGCAGAATGTGGTCAGAACTGCTGGATGTATCAGTGAATGGGTGTATATGTAGATCAACAGATAGAACAATGTATCTATATACTGTGTGTTTGTGTACGTATTATCAACAGTCCTTTCAAGTTCAGTGGGTGTGTGACCTAAATTATATTATCGTTCCAATTCTGACACTGCCCAAATATGTGACTTTGGCTTAAGTTATCAACCTTTCTGAAATGTAACTAAGTGGTCTCTAGTATTTCTTTTGGCTATAATCTTCTTTGGGGTGACCATACAATTCTGTGGTTCAAAGCAAAATATAAGGAGATAGACTGTCTTGGGCTCAAATTTTAGCTCTAACACTTACTAGCTGTGTAAGATTTTTCATTTTGTTATGATACAGGGTATACTCTAATCCTGATTCCTCTTGTATAAAATAAAAATGATTCATAAAATTTAATATAATTTAATAATAATTTTAAAATAGTGCCTACCTCACAAAACTGCCTTCAGATTAAATGTAAAGTGCTTAGTGAGCCCGTTTTCTGTCATGTAGTGAGGTGCTTAATAGATGCTACCGATTATTATTATACTATATTGATTAGTAAAATAACAATGTCCACTCATTTTCTTAGCCTTTGAATGTAGAAAACCAGCCTTTTTATTAACATCATTCACCTTGGCCTTGGACAGTGACTGCTAATCCTTGAATTTTAGTTCTGGCTTTCCTAGGACTTCATGGTTTCGCTTCTAGTACTCCCCTAAGGCCTGATCTATTTTTGGAAAACTAATTAGACCCATTTCTTAAGGTAACTCTTCCTTGACTGCCAAACTTGATGTAGTTTATTCACAGTTCTGAGTAAGAGGTGCCACCACTACTCAGCCCAATCACAGGGAATTGACACTGACTGGGCTATTACTGTAGAAATAGGAAACAAGGGGGAAGGTAGGCAGGCAGGATATGTAAGGACCTGGGTGGCCACAGAAAAAGATGGCACTCTATTATCACTGCATAAACATAGGCAATAAGAATCAGAATGCTCCTTAGAGGTTTCTACTCTAACATGCAGAAAATCACCACAAATGTTTCCATCCCATCAAGAAGTGAGTCTAGTTTTTCACTTCTTGAATCTAGACTGGTCTTATAATTTGCTTTTGTGGCATAAATGACATAATGTAAGTTCTGAGCCTGGGACTGAAGAGGACTGTGCACCTCATTCCTCTGTCTTGGAAAAGAGAAGGCTTGCCATGTGAGCAAACCAGTTCTAGTCTATCGCAAGGTGAGAGATCACGTGGAGAGAGGTTTCACTTCATCCCAGCCTTCCCACCTGAAATCATCATAAACAAGCCAGCCCCTATCAATTTAGTAGCTCTTCCCAAATGGAACATACCTCAATATCATAAAAGCCATCTACAAAAAGCCCACAGTGAATATAATTCTCATTGGGGAAAAACTGAGAGCTTTCCCCTAAGGTCAGGAACATGGCAGGGATGTCCACTCCCACCACAGCTGTTCAACATAGTACTAGAAGTCCTAGCCTCAGCAATCAGACAACAAAAAGAAATAAAAAGCATCTGAATCGGCAAAGAAGAAGTTAAACTCTCACACTTTACAGATGACATGATACTCTATGTGGAAAACCCAAAAGACCACCCCAAAATTGCTAGAACTCATATAGGAATTCAGCAACGTGGCAGGATATAAAATCAATGCACAGAAATCAGTTGCATTTCTATGCACTAACAAAGAGATGAAAGAGAAATTAAGGAGTCGATCCATTTACAATTGCATCAAAAACCATAAGATACCTAGGAATCAACCTAACCAAAGAGGCAAACTATAGAACACTCATGAGAGAAATGGAGGAAGACACAAAGAAATGGGAAAACGTTCCATGCTCATGGATTGGAAGACCAAAAGCAAGATGAAACTTGAACAAATAATGCAATATATGTTAAGAAAAAAAAAAAAAAGAAGAAGAAGAAGAAGAAGGTAGCAGGAGGGGAAGAATGAAGCGGAGGAAATCGGAGGGGTAGACGAACCATGAGAGACGATGGACTCTGAAAAACAAACTGAGGGTTCTAGAGGGGAGGGGGGTGGGAGGATGGGTTAGCCTGGTGGTGGGTATTGAGGAGGGCACATTCTGCATGGAGCACAGGGTGTTATGCACAAACAATGAATCATGAAACACTACATCTAAAACTAATGATGTAATGTATGGGGATTAACATAAGAATAAAAAAAGAAAATAAATAAATAAATAAATAAATAAATAAATAAATAAATAAATAAAATAAAAAGCAAAGATTCTAGCAACATTAAAAAAAAAAAAAAGATGAAACTTGAACCAGAAAAGAAAAGAAAAAAAGCCCAAACTGCTGACCTATAGAGTTGTGAGCTAAATAACTGGCTATTGTTTTAGATGCTGTGTGGAGTGGTTTGTTCTGTAGCTGAAGTTAACTGCCATCCTTAACAATGCGGGGATCACCTCTAAAATATCTCCTACAAGCTTTTGCATTAAAGAAAGGATTCCAGGGTGCCTGGGTGGCTCAGATGGTTAAGCGTCTGCCTTCGGCTCAGGTCATGATCCCGGAGTCCTGGGATCGAGTCCCGCATCGGTCTCCCCACTCTGCGGGAAGTCTGCTTCTCCCTCTGCCTCTCTCTCTCTCATGAATAAATAAATAAAATCTTAAAATAAATAAATAAATAAATAAATAAATAAATAATTTTAAAAAAGGATTCCATCTTTCATTTTCTCCATATTTATTTTCATGACTGAGGAGACTGACTCCGTTCGCTCAATAATTAGTCTAGATCAACCTTTAAAGTCTTTAAAATATTAAACACATTAATTGAGTTTTCACCATAACAGACTTAAGTCACAAATAAAATTTATAGTCTGTTTTTGAGGTACTGAATTTCATTATGCAGCTTTTAAATTGCCCAGAATTTTTTTTTAATTTCTGATTTACTTGAACCCAGTGATTCTTTCTAGGCTTAAATGCATGTAATACTTGTATTTTGTTGTTTTTTTCTCACCCAATGTTACTGATCTCTGGGATTTGCTGAAGTTTTCTGAATCCAGTTTTGATTTTTGCAACTCTCTCTAGACCTCTAATACCTTAGTTGTGTCAAAAACCCAACAGGCTTGGTGAGCCAGATGTGTGCCTGTCCAACCAGCTCACCCGAGTTTGAAACATGACTCTTTCATCATCCCTGGCTTCCCATTATGGCTTAGATGTTCTCAAACTTTGGCTTGCCTCCAGCCTTCTCAGAGCAGCACTCTGAATTATGTCTATGGCATTTGTTTTATCTTTTTTTGGGTAAATGTCCTGATCATTTATTCTATGGATTTCTGTGATGGATCTAGTGAGGATTCTGCCAGCCATAGTTATATCTCTATCAATCCATCAGCTAATTGCACGACCTTTTCTTAAAAACGCAATTTTGCTGCAATCACTGGTCTGCACACTCTGACCCATTATAGTAATGAAAGAAAATTAAAGCACACTCCAAAATATGAAAAAGAGCAAAGAGCAGCAAGATGAAATTAGATGGTTATGTCTATAGCCTGAAATTTAAATGTGGGCAAATTCTTTGTCTGGAGGGAGTTTTTATGTGGAGCTCTTTTAGAATAAATATAAAAGATAAGACTGGAGTTAAATAGAAGTGTTGAATTGACTCCCCAGACTTGTGCCTTCCACATCATGTTTATACAGTTTTGTTTTTAAGTCAATGTCTTTATTCATCTGAAAATATCACCCAAGTGCTTTATCCCAGCTACAAAAGAATCACATTTCAGTACTGCTCAGTGGGTTGGCATAAAAGTTTTAATCCCTTTATGGTCATCAGATGAAATTAACTAAGGGGAGGGGTATCTAAAAAGTGAAACAGGCTCAATCATTTACCTTTCAATAATTATTTTTTGATGTTAAGAGCATTTAAAATCCATCATCCTTCACCTGCAAATTGCATAAGCCAAAAATCACACAGGTTATGTATTGAATGGAATACAATGAAAAGTATCTTATATTGAGCAGAGATGAGATACTGTTGTCTCTCCCATAGAATTCAGATTATCCCAGAATACCTATTTGTAGGCAAGTGATATTGCACTGAGAGACAAAGAAATAACTTACAACTCTTATAATTATGGGAATTTGTAATTTTATCTCATGGAGTTAAAATAGAAACAATTTTTAATTAACGTATTCTGGGAGCCTCATAATGCAACCTCCTTGTTGGCAAGAACACATTTAACCTAACTTTATAAAGCATTAACATATTGTTCAATATTACTTCTCCTATGGGAAATCAGCAAAATTTGGTGATTACAGAGGAGTGGTCTTGAAGATTGAAGGGTGAACATATCATTTCTAGGGAATTCCGTCAAGACTGTGAAAATGTGATAGCAATTAGAAAGTACAGCAAATTAATATCATTAGACTATTTTGGGCCTATGAAATCAGATCTCACCTAAAATGATGTATTTTAGAAATTAAATTTTAATCCATCTTTTAAGAATAAGTATTGTTATACTATGCAAGTACATTCTTATATTGTGTATAAGAATTTATGTGTATATATACATATATATATATACTTATATTGTCTGCAAAAATATAATTGCCAGTTTAATACCTCCTAGATAATCTAGTTCAATAACCCTTACTCAGCATTTGAGAAATAGAATACCACTTAGTTGGGGTGGTTTTCACATTCCTCCCCACTGCTCTCTTCTTTTTGAATGGCTCTATTTACTCATTTATTCCATTCACTAAGCATCTTCATCAAATCTGTTACTACATCAGGCTCTGGGGATACAAAATAGGCATGTTCTTCTCCTAATCCAAACAGTTGTTGGATATAAATACTTTTATGAACATCATTCCCAACTATAACCTTCAATTTAAACAAACCAAAAAAACACAACTATACCACCAATAAAGAATAGAAAGAAGAATATATTTGTTCAGTTTTTAAAATCTCAATATTAAAAAAAAACTAAAAAAATCAATCATACAGAATGTGACATTTATATTATACAAAGTTCCACAGTCTCACGTGTACATTATTATAATGATTCATACCAAAATTGCTTGAAAGAGTAAGTTTTCCCAATAAAGTTAAGATTCAGTTTACAAAAGCATATTTATTCCATAAAGTAATGTGGGCTGCTATGACATAACCATCCTATGAATGGACCCAGACTTGCCATTTTGAGTAAAACAAGGAAATGCTTCTCCACTGGTTTTATTCAGAGCGAGTAGAAACAGCCATAGGCTTAGGATTCCATTGCCTGCATTCTTTCCTGTTAGATGTTCAATAAATGTAATTAGATTGACTGACTGACTAAACAGTCTTACTTACTTCATAGAAGGAACTATCTCTATAAAAGGAAATCCCCTTTGATAGCCAAATCTTCTGAAGGATGTCTTTAGTGCAAAGAGTAATGAGTATTTCCCTCCAGAGAAAACTGACCTAACACCAGCTTGGTGAAGAGACCTAGCCCTATGCCCATTAGTGTAAAGTCAATGCTATTGACAATCATCTAATGCTTTTATGCTTTGCACTAGAGTACTTAAGAAATAAATATCATTGATGAGAACTAAAGGCTGTTGATGTGTTCCTGTAATTAATCTTAATTAATAATACATTGAATATTTTCCTGATTGTGTGCACATACATCATTTAACATTGATTTATGCCAAAGCCATTAGGAAAGATTTAGTGGCATATCACAGCCAGGGCTATTCTTTTATTTATTTTTCTCCTTCTAGAAAATGCCCTAGTTACCAATAATGATATTGTCATTGATATTAATGCCCTAGTTACCAATCTGCTATTACATTTGAAACAAAAGTAAGGTTTCTGTCTCCTTTAAAGAAAAAAAGTTTTCAAAATTCTTTGTCTAATGTATGTAATTTAGAAAAATCTATGTATGTATATATATACACATAAACACAATAATACCTATATATTAATATGTGTATACCTCTATAAAAATATGAATACAAATATAAATGTATGTATGTCTATGTGTGTATATATGTGTGGATGTAAGAGACATCTCTTTTGAACTAATAAGATATCAAATGCAATGAGTTAAATTGTTTAATCAAGTTCATATATCCAAACCAGCATTAATTTCCCAAATGTGTTATATACTGTCAAGACTTCTGAATAGTGTTAGTCAGGTGAAAATTATCAGGTGAAAATGAAGGTGATCTCTCAAGGGACTGGGCAGGAATTGGCACACAATATGAAGAATCCTCTCTGTGAAATGGATAGAGACTACCGTGGAATTGAGCAATAATTAACATATGAAAAGAGGTCACCTGGGAAGAGAAAAGAAGGAGAAAATAGTTACACAGAAAAAGCAAGTCCAAGTTTGAAGTCAGGTAGTCTTATATGAGTCAATTCCAAGATGTCACTAAAGGTGCAGGAATCCCAACAAACTGGGTCAAACATTGAAAGTAAGTGTATGGGGACTGATTAGACTGGATTATGAGTGATGTAAATCAAGAAATACCATGGAGTACTTTTTTCCTTATGCCTGGTTGGACACTGTGAGAAGCAATTTCATTGCTACACTCTTGTAGCTTCGTTTGTTTAGATATCATGGGCACTGTGATATCTTTCTTAAATCTAGGCTACCCATAAACAAGTTATGTATTATAATAGAGCCCAAAATTGATTTTATCTATGACACAATAGAATTTGTTGACTCTATCCTTGGAGGAATCAAAATAGAGTAGTTAAGAGCAAAGATCAGAAATGCCTACCTTTAGATCCAGATTCTATCAATTATTAGTTAATGTTACATTGAAAAGGTAATATTGCCTCTGTTGGCTTCAGTGTATTTTTATAGAAGATGGAGAAAAAATTTATCTCAAATTACTGTATACATAAGATTTTACCACAGAGCTTAGAACATAGTAAAATCTCAATAAATAGTTGTTGTTATTAGTGGTGTAACCCTCTGAGTTATGCCAAGGTTTCGGAGATCACCATTAAAAATACAAGTTAAGAAGATTAAAGAAAGGGAGATTGAATCCTAAAAGAATAGGAGAAAATATGTGTTGCAAATCAAAGAGAAACATATGCATATAACTATGGAGTTTGAAGGCAATAAAATTGAGAAGCAAACTTTTTCTTTTTTAATTAAAATTGCTGTAATGGGGTAGAAATAGAATCTGCTTTATAGTGTGGAAAGTTCCTGGTTATAAGACAACTGTGCTATAAACCATGAATGAAGAGATAAAACACAAATGACCTAAGCCAGATCATTCTAACTGGCAGGGAACAAAATAATAAGGCTAAATTTTTATGACCTTGTCAATTTCTCTATTGATAAAGCAAGAGTGGGAAAGGTAGAGATATCTAAAAGCATTTTCAGATGACAAGCAGGGATAAAAAATTGTCCAAAGTAGAATAATAATGGAACAAAAGCAGTTAGAATGAAAACATTTGTCATGGGAAATGGGAATGCTGGGGGAAAAATACAAATTTTAAGAGTAAGGTATAGTAATTTATGATAATAGAGAGTGTCACAATATTTTCTGATTTGTGGTTGAAAAATGAATAGTGCTAGATTTTAAAGAATCAATAGGCCAGTAATACAGGTAGGAAAGATTGGGTTTTAGTAAAAAATGAATTTTGAAATGGGTTTTTTTTTCCCCTTAGAATAAACTATTTGTATATGTCTCCAATGAATTCACTTTGATTAAAAGAAAATTCAATAGATAATACATTGGATAAAATATGTGAAAAAATATTTCTGGCTCTGATGAAAAAAGGCCATCTCACAGATTTGCTACTACAACTTCATAATGAAAAGTACACATTAATATTTTTCTGATATTTTTACTATGAGCTTGTTCCCATAGCAGATTAGACAATGCATAGGTCAGTATTGCTCAGGCAAAGCTGGCCACAACATAGAAATCCCCACCAACATTGAGATAATAGCAAAGCCCTCTCCAGGAGAGTTGGCCGACCAGCTGCAGATCAGTCTTTCTATGAAAGAACCATAGGTGCTGCTTGGGATGAAGCAATTCTTCTATGGAGGATATTCAATCAAATGTCTCCCTAATATTACCTTGTTTATATTTTACTCGTAGAGTAAATCCTACTGGGTTTTAACTTTGGAGGAATTGACTAATGGGAGGCAGGGAGTTGGGTTGAGTTGGCCTAGAGAGCCAGAGCTCCGGAGTCAGGCCTATCCTTAAATCCTATTTTGCCATTGCCTTGTTGGATGCCTCATGGTTATTTTTTCTGAGCCTCACTTTTCTCATTCCTAAAATGGTGTATAACACTTGCATCAAATAGTTATGGGAACAGGGCCTGGTAGAGAAAATACTCAATAAATGTTGACTATTGTAATTATTACCTCAGTGGAACATCCCAGAAAATTCTCTACAACTTTGTGGTGGCTAGTAAGAGATGGTGGCAATAAGATGCTACTGAGGCAACATTCTCTTTAACTTCCTTCACATGTCAGAGCTTGCTGGTTTTATACCACAGTTCATCAAGTGAAAGTTCCATTATGTTCTAGAATCATAAGCATCTGGTAGAGACTTTAAGGGGCCACCAAGTTTATTTTCTTGTGGTTTGTACTTAATTTATCCAAGACAAAGTTTCCCTTGGGGAACTTTTAAAGCCAGAGACAAAATTTCTTTCAGATAACATTATGCCTAGTTGTATCTAAAGGGACTTGAAGCATGACACTGTTGAGAGAGTAGAGATTTTTAAACAGACTGGGCTAAATTCTGCTTACTTTGTAACTGTGGTTAAGGTTCACTTATATGAGCTTCAGTTTTCTTAAATGAAATGAAATCATAATCCATATGGGTTTTGTGAAAATTATTTAAGAAATGGTACAATACCCATGCAGAATTTCTACCCAGTCAGTGCCAGGTCTCAGGAGAGGAAAAAAATCAAAGACCTCTGTTTAATCTATACTTGTTTGCCATTACTGTATCAATACCTCATGTAGCTCCTTCAAACCACTTAAGTATTTCTTAGATCATGCAGTTTGTCTTCTTTTGCAGAAATCCTTTTGGCTTTATTAAATTTTCTTATGAGTTCTAGATATTTATTCATTCAACCAGCATCTATTAACCTACTGCTACATGCTAGGCACTGTTCTAAATGCTAGAGATACTACAGTGAACAGGACACACGTAGTTCCAGCTCTCACGGAGTTTAAATTAGTGGAGTAGATGAATAATTTACAAGAAAATAAATAGGACAATTTCAAAGACAAAGTGCTATGAAGAAAATAAAATAGGGTAAGAGCAACTTATATCAAGTGGTTCAGAAATGTCTCTCTGTGAAAGTGGCATCTGATGACTAGGTGTAACAAGGTAGGGATCTGGGAGAGAATGGCCAAGGCAGAAGACATAATGCAAAACCATAAGACAAGGATGAGCTTGATGTTTCTGAGGAAAAGAAAGAAAACCTGTACTAGTCTCCTCAGTCTACCATGACAGAATTACTATAGACTGTGAAGCTTAAATACCAGAAATCTATTTTGTCACAGCTCTGGAGGCTGAGTCGTCCAAGAAAAAGGTGTCAGTGAGATAGGATTTATGCTGAGGCCTCTTCTCTTGTCTTGGAGGTGGTCAACATCTCACTGTGTGCTCCCAGGATCTCTTCTTTGTGCGTGTGCAGAGATCTTTTTACCTCTTCTTATAAAGCCACCAATCCTACTGGATTAGGGACCCACACTTATGACCTTATTTAACCTTGAGTACATCCTAAAGATCCTATCTTCAGATATAATCATATTGGGGATTAGAGTTTCAACATATGAATGTGGGGGAGGAAAAGTGGGGGTACATATCAGTCCATAGCAGCTACTAAGGCATAATTAGAGAGGGAATGATTGTTACAAGATATAGATGGACAAGTAGAGAGGCACTAAATCAGGCAGGGTTCTAGACTATTCTAAGGAGTTTGATTTTATTCTAGGTGCTAGGAACTCATTAGAGAGTTTATAAAGCCTACTAAAATTTGACTTACATTTTCAAAAAAAATTACTATGGTGGCTCTTTGGGGTATTGAATATAAAGAGGAAAAAGTATAAGCAAGGAAACCAGTTTGAAGGCTACTTTCACAGTCAAAAGGGGAACTCATGGTAGTTTTAATGGGGATAGTGGTAAGCAGGATGGCATAGTGATCTAAACCAGAATATATCATAGTAGAGTCAACAGGCTTTGCTAATAGACTGGATGGAGGGGAGTGGTAAGAGAAATAGAAGCAAAAATCTTCTCGGGGCGGGCACCTGGGTGGCTCAGTCGTTAAGCGTCTGCCTTCGGCTCAGGTCATGATCCCAGGGTCCTGGGATCGAGTCCCACATGGGGCTCCCTGCTCGGCGGGAAGCCTGCTTCTCCCTCTCCCACTCCCCCTGCTCGTGTTCCCTCTCTCACTGTGTCTCTCTCTGTCAAAAAAAAAAAAAAATCTTTAAAAAAGAAGTAAAAATCTTCTCAATTTTAGCTATGAGCTACTGAGTGGTTGGAGGTGCCATTTGCTAAAATGGAGAAAATTGGGGGGTGCTGGGGTGGCTCAGTCAGTTGAGCATCTGACTCTTGGTTTTGGCTCAGGTCATGATCTCAGGGTCCTGGGACTGAGCCCTGAGCAGGGCTCCATGCTCTGGCAGAGTCTGCTTGTCCCTCTCCCTCCCCCTCTGCTCCTCCCTTCACTCCAGCTCTCTCTCAAATAAAATCTGGAAAAAAAAATAAATAAAATGGAGAAAATTGGAAAAGAGCAGCTTCAGGTTGAGTAAAGTTGAATCCAGAGGGGTTTTTTTGTTTTGTTTTTTGTTTTTGCTTCTGCACTTGGTGAGGTGCTCTCTTAGATACTCAATAGGCAGTTGGATTTGAGTTGTCTTGAGTTGTCAGGATTAGTGTTAGCAATCTGAGAGTCAGCTGTGTATAGATAGTATTTAAACTCATTGGACTAAATGAGAGTCCCTAAAAAGAAAGTCTAGATTAAAACAAAGAGTCTCAGAATTGAACCTCAGGGTATAATAACATTTCAAAGCCCAGCAAGAGAGGAGGCACCAAAGATAATCTAGAGTGGCTGTTGAGATAGAAAAAGCCCAGAAGACTGTGATGTTGTGGAAGCTTAGAAAAAGTAAACTAGCAGGAAGGGAATAGTCACCTGCATGAGATGCTGCTGGGAAGGTAAGATGAGGACAAAATGTGACTATTTTATCTGGTAACATGGAAGTGATTGGTGACCTCGCTTAGTGGAGTTTTAATGGAGTAGTGTTAATGGGAGCCAACTAGAGTAGATTGAAAACAGAATGGGAGGTGTGGAATTGCAAACAGAATAGAAACCAGTATCTTTCAAACCTGGATTCATCTTAGAATCACCTATAGAATTTTGGAAATTACCAGCGTCTAATCCTAAACCAGTCTAATCTCAAATCAGTTAAACCAGAGCCTCTGGGAGGGAGGAAGAGTGTAGAGGAAAGAGCTTAGCAGTATTATTAGAGCTTGGAGTATTTTTAAGAGTTCCTCAAGTAATTCTAATATGCTGCCAGCATTGAAAAACCTTTATTGTCAGATGTTTCCTTCCAGAAGTTGTTTTGTGTGTGTGAAAGAAGGTGACAGTGTGGCAAGAAAAGTATCTGTTGTTGTTATTGTCACTGTAGTTTTAACTGTATTTTTTAAATCAGAAATACTAGAGGATATTTATGTGCTAATGAGGAGTATCTAGAGAGGGAGAAGTTAATGATTAAGACTAAGATAAACAACAGCAAGAAGAAAGTCCTTGAGGAGGCCAGAGGGACCAAATACTGTTTAATTGTAGGTATCTTATCTTCTGTTAGCAGGAGTAAACATTTTTATTTTCTACCACTGGAGGAATTAATTTTGCCTGACTTGCAGCTGTGGTCTGATCCTGAGTGGAGAGAAGGTATGAAATGAGTCCTTAGGTTTAAAAAACAAATTCATTTTCTTTCTTTTTTTAGAGAGAGAGCCCGTGTTAGTGCAAGTTAGTGGGAGGGAGGCAGAAAGAGCGAGAGAGAGAATCTCAAGCAGGCTCCACTCTCAGCACAGACCCCCCACAGGGCTTGATCTCACGACCCGAGCCAAAATCAAGAGTCAGACACTCAACTGACTGAGCCACCCAAGCGCCCTGAAGGAAACTCATTTTCAAAAACAATTTTATAAAACTGCCCCAATTTTTTATATCTTTTATTTTCTTAATAATTAGAAAAGACAGTCCTCATACATGTTAGTGCTTTAGTTAAATATTTATTTCCCACAGAAACATTAATCTTTGAGGTCATTGTGATCATAAGCTTTGGCAAGACATGTCTAGAAATACCTATCCCATATTTAGTTAAATTAGAATGAACAATTTATTCAATACAGAGTTTTTCTAAGTTTAAGAGAGCAAGTTTAAGTGCCTACACCTGACATAGACAAATACAGTAAGAAATTGGAATGCTATTGCTTAAAATCATATTCAACACATTATTATAACAAAAAGGAAGAGATGCTTTCATCAATATTGGAGTATATAGAAGGCTATTTTTTGGTGTATAGCTCGACATCTTTGAAAAGATTCTAAAGCTTAAGGGCTTTATAAAAAGCAAATAAGCTTTTTTTTTTAGATTACAAGAAAGTTATTTGGATTTACACAAAATGAATGTGTAAACTTACACATCCATTCAAAATTCAAAACTTAGAAAAACCATCAAATTGAGTGAGATTTTATTGTTACACTAACTTGAAGTTTATCTAGAGAGAAGAATAGAACTTGCTCAGACTAATAGTCCAGTGAGCCTCAAGATCTTAAGGTATGGAAGAATTCACTATTTCCTCTGCTTTGCTGATTTATTTGTGTGGTTGTAAATTTTCCCTAGCAACTAGAGGCAATAGAAAACAGATTTTTGGTCCCTGGAGCCCTATTAAGAAAGAGGCTTACAGGTTATTACAAAATTCATGCAAATATTTATGCACAAGTGTATTTATCACAGTTACTTGTAATATTTTACAGGGATAAGATCTATCAACAGTAGGGGACTGAGTAAATGATGGTACATCAGATTATCATGTACCCATTAAAATATTTATAAAGTGTTTTCCATCAGGAAATTGCTTAGGAAGTACAATAAAATATTTTTTAAAAACCCCAAAATGGGGGCACCTGGGTGGCTCAGTTGGTTAAGCGACTGCCTTCGGCTCAGGTCATGATCCTGGAGTCCCGGGATCAAGTTCCGCATCGGGCTCCCTGCTCAGCGGGGAGCCTGCTTCTCCCTCTGACCTTCCGCCCTCTCATGTACTCTCTCTCTCTCAAATAAATAAATAAATAAATCTTAAAAAAAAAAAACCCAAAATGTAAAATACAGTATAATTTCAGTTAGATGAAAATACATAGAATATAAATATTGAAAAGAAATATGGTAAAATATAACTTTTGCTTATTTCTGGATAGTGGGGGTTGTATGTGATTATTATTGTATTTTTCTTTTCTGTATATTTCAGACTTTTTTTGTTTTTTGTTTTTTTGCTTTTTTAATTTTTATTATTTTTATTTTTTAATTCTTATAAATTTTATTTTATTATTTATGACTTTATTATATTAGTCACCATATAGTACATCATTAGTTTTTGATGTAGTGTTCCAGGATTCATTGTTTTCCTATAACCCCCAGTGCTCCATGCAATACATGCCCTCCTTAATACCCATCACAGGGCTAACCCATCCCCCCCACCCCCCTCCGCTCTAAAACCCTCAGTTTGTTTCTCAGAGTCCATAGTCTCTCATGGTTCGTCTGCCCCTCCAATTTCCCTCCCTTCATTTTCCCCTTCCTTCTCCTAATGTCCTTCATGCTATTCCTTATGTTCCACAAATAAGTGAAACCATATGATAATTGACTTTCTCTGCTTGACTTATTTCACTTAGCATAATCCCCTCCAGTCCCGTCCATGTTGATGTAAAAGTTGGGTATTCATCCTTTCTGATGACTGAGTAATATTCCATTGTA
This sequence comes from Mirounga leonina, assembly GCF_011800145.1. NCBI lineage: Eukaryota > Metazoa > Chordata > Mammalia > Carnivora > Phocidae > Mirounga > Mirounga leonina. The sequence continues at coordinate 74,711,416 of NW_023270377.1, read as the reverse complement.
TATATGGACCACATCTTCTTTTTCCATTCATCCGTTGAAGGGCATCTTGGCTCTTTCCACAGTTTGGCTATTGCGGACATTGCTGCTATGAATATTGGGGTGCATATGGCCCTTCTTTTCACTACATCTGTGTCTTTGGGGTAAATATCCAGTAGTGCAATTGCTGGGTAATAGGGTAACTCTATTTTTAATTTTTTGAGGAACCTCCACAGTGTTTTCCAAAGTGGCTGTACCAACTTGCATTCCCACCAACAGTGTGAGAGGGTTCCCCTTTCTCCACAACCTCTCCAACATTTGTTGTTTCTTGCCTTGTCCATTTTTGCCATTCTCACTGGTGTAAGGTGGTATCTCATTGTGGTTTTGATTTGAATTTCCCTGATGGCTAATGATGGTGAACATTTTTTCATGTGTCTGTTAGCCATTTGTATGTATTCTTTTGAGAAGTGTCTGTTCATATCTTCTGCCCATTTTTTGCCTTGATTATTTGTCTTTTGGGTGTTGAGTTTGAGAAGTTCTTTATAGATCTTGGATATCAGTGCTTTGTCTGTAGTGTCATTTGCAAATATCTTCTCCCATTCTGTGGGTTGCCTCTTTGTTTTGTTGACTGTTTCCTTTGCTGTGCAGAAGCTTTTTATCTTGATGAAGTCCCAAAAGTTCATTTTCACTTTTGTTTCACTTGCCTTTGGAGATGTATCTTGAAAGAAGTTGCTCTGGCCAATGTCGAAGAGGTTACTGCCTATGTTCTCCTCTAGGATTTTGATGGATTCCTGTCTCACATTGAGGTCTTTCATCCATTTTGAGTTTATCTTTGTGTATGGTGTTAGAGAATGGTCGAGTTTCATTCTTCTGTATATAGCTGTCCAATTTTCCCAGCACCATTTATTGAAGAGACTTTTTTCCATTGTATATTTTCTCCTGCATTGTCAAAGATTAGTTGACCATAGAGTTGAGGGTCCATATCTGGGCTCTCTATTCTGTTCCATTGGTCTATATGTCTGTTTTTGTGCCAGTTCCACGCTGTCTTGGTGATCACTGTTTTGTAGTATAGCTTGAAATCAGACCATGTGATGCCCCCAGCTTTGTTTTTCTTTTTCAACATTTCCTTGGCAATTCGGGGTCTTTTCTGATTTTAGGATTATTTGTTCCAGCACTTTGAAAAATGTCATTGGAATTTTGATCGGGATGGCATTGAAGGTATAGATTGCTCTGGGTAGCATAGACATTTTAACAATGTTTATTCTTCTGATCCATGAGCATGGAATTTTTTTCCATCTTTTTGTGTCTTCTTCAATTTCTTTCATGAGTCTTCTGTAGTTCCTAGAGTATAGGTCCTTTACCTCTTTGTTTAGGTTTATTCCAAGGTATCTTGTGGTTTTTGGTGCTATTGTAAATGGAATTGTTTCTCTAATTTCTCTTTCTACAGTTGCATTGTTAGTATATAAGAAAGCAACTGATTTCTGTGCATTGATTTTGTATCCTGCCACATTACTGAATTGCTGTATGAGTTCTAGTAATTTGGGGGTGGAGTCTTTTGGGTTTTCCACATAAAGTATCATGTCATCTGGAAAGAGAGAGAGTTTGACTTCTTCTTTGCCAATTTGAATACCTTTTATTTCTTTTTGTTGTCTGATTGCTGTTGCTAGGACTTGTAGTTCTATGTTGAACAATAGTAGCGAGAGTGGGCATCCTTGACGTGTTCCTGATCTTAAGGGAAAGGCTCTCATCTTTTCCCCATTGAGGATGATATTCACTGTGGGTTGAAAGGACCATATGGTTCTTCTCTCTCCTCTTATTAATGTGTTCTGTCACATTGATTGATTTGTGAATGTTGAACCCCCCTTGAATCCTGGGTATAAATCCACTTGGTCATGGTGTATGATCCTTTTAATGTATTGTTGGTTCCTATCAGCTAGGATTTTGTTGAGAATTTTGGAATCCATATTCATCAGGGATATCAGTCTGAAATTCTCCTTTTTGAAAGGGTCTTTGCCTGGTTTGGGGATTAAGGTAATGCTGGCCTCACAAAATGAGTCTGGAAGCTTTCCTTCTGTTTCTATTTTTTGAAACAGCTTTCGGAGAATAGATATTATTTCTTCTTTGAATGTTTGGTAGAATTCCCCAGGGAATCCATCAGGCCCTGGACTCTTGTTTTTTGGGAGGTTTTTGATCACTGCTTCAATCTCGTTACTGGTTATTGGCCTATTCAGGTTGTCAGTTTCTTCCTGTTGCAGTCTTGGGAGCTTATAGGTTTCCAGGAAGGCATCCATTTCTTCCAGTTTGCTTAATTTATTGGCATATAGTTTTTGATAATAATTTCTAATAATTGTTTCTATTTCCTTGGTGTTAGTCATGATCTCTCCTCTCTCACTCATAATTTTATTAATTTGGTTCCTTTCTCTTTTCTTTTGGATAAGTCTGGCCAGTGGTTTATTGATCTTATTAATTCTTTCAAAGAACCATCTTCTAGTTTCATTGATCTGATCTGTGTTTCTGGTTTCTAATTCATTGATCTCTGCTCTAATCTTTATTTCTCTTCTAATGTGTGGCTTAGGCATCATTTGTTGCTTTATCTCTAGTTCTTTAAGGTGTAAAGTTAATTGGTGAATTTGGGATTTTTCTGTTTTTTGAGTGAGGCTTGGATGGCTATGTATTTCCCCCTTAGGACCACCTTTACTGTATCCCATAGGTTTTGGACCAATGTGTTTTCATTTTCATTGGTTTCCATGAATTGTTTAAGTTCCTCTTTGATTTCCTAGTTGACCCAAACATTCTTGAGCAGAGTGGTATTTAGCTTCCAAGTGTTTGAATTTCTTCCAAGTTTTTTCTTGTGACTGAGTTCCAGTTTTAAAGCATTATGGTCTGAGAATATGCAGGGAATAATCTCAATCTTCTGGTATCTGTTGAGACCTGATTTGTGACCAGTATGTGGTCTATTCTGGAGAAAGTTCCATGTGCACTCGAGAAGAATGAGTATTCTATTGTTTTAGGATGGAATGTTCTGTATATATCTATGAGGTCTATCTGGCCCAGTGTGTCATTCAAAGCTCTTGTTTCTTTGTTGATTTTCTGCTTAGATGATCTGTCTATTGCTGAGAGTTGAGGTCTCCTATAATTAACGTATTATTATCAGTATGACTCTTTATTTTGGTTAACAGTTGGCTTATGTAGATGGCTGCTCCCATGTTGGGGGTGTAGATATTTACAATTGTTAGATCTTCTTTTTGGATAGACCCTTTAAGAATGATATAATGTCCTTCTGTGTCTCTGACTACAGTCTTTAGCTTAAATCTAATTTGTCTGATATAAGAATTGCTACCCCAGTTTTCTTTTGAGGTCCATTGGCATGGAAGATGTATCTCCATCCCTTCACTTTCAGTCTGGATGTATCTTTCAGTTAAAAATGAGTCTCTTGTAGACAGCATATGGATGGGTCCTGTCTTTTTATCCAATCTGCAACCCTGTGCTGTTTTATGGGAGCATTTAGGCCATTCACATTGAGAGTGATTATTGAAAGATATGAATTTATTGCCTGTGAAGTCCTTGTTTCTATAGATTATAAATTTCTGTTCTATATCACTCTTGGGGTCTTTCTCCTTTTATAGAACACCCTGTAGTATTTCTTGCAGGGTTGGCTTATTGGTCACATATTCTTTCAGTTTCTGCCGGTTGTGGAAGCTCTGCATCTCTCCATCTATTCTAAATGGCAGCCTTGCCAGATAAAGTATTCTTGGCTGCATGTTCTTCTCATTTAGTACCCTGAATATGTCTTGTCAGGCCTTTCTGGCTTGCCAGGTCTCTGTCGATAGGTCTGATGTTATTCTAATGTTCCTTCCTCTGTACATAAGGAATCTCTTCCCCCTAACTGCCCTTAAGATGGTTTCCTTGGTTCTAAGATTTGCGAGTTTTACTATTACATGCTGGGGCATTGGTCTGTTTTCCTTGATCTTGGAAGGGGTCCTCTCTGCCTCTAGAACATGAATGTTTGCTTCATTCCCCCAGATTAGGGCAGTTCTCAGCTACTATTTGCTCAAATATATCTTCTAGTCCTCTCTCTCTCTCTCTCTCCACTCCCTCAGGGATCCCAATAATTCTGACATTAGAACATTTCATGGTGTCACTTATTTCTCTGATTCTATTTTCGTGGATTTTGAGTTGTTTTTCCCTGGCCTCCTCTTTTTCCTTCTTTTCTATCAATTGATCTTCTAGATCACTAATTCTTTCTTCTGCCTCGCTTACCCTAGCTGTTAGATTATCTAGATTAGATTGGATCTCATTGATAGCATTTTTAAGTTCTTCCAGTTCAGCTTTCATTTCTGCCCTTAGAAACTCTATCTTGCCATTAATTGATTTCTCCATTCTAGCTATCATCTTCATAACTGTTACCCTGAAGTCCATTTCCAACATCTCGGTTATATTTGTATCCATTTGTAAATCTTGGCAGAAGTCACAGTCTCTGTGTCTTTCCTATTTTGGGGGTTCCTCCTCCTAGTCATTCTGTTGAGGGGTGGTTGAGGGAATGTACAGAGTCCAAATTATTGACCACAACCCAAGCAAGATGCACCTGTTTTATAGGGACCTTAGGGTTGTTGGCCTCTTGTCCTCTCAGCCTGTCTTCTGGGGGAGGGGCCTGGCATGCTACCCTGTTTGGGCAGAGTTGCCCTGCCCCTTGGGGGAGGAATGGGCTCAGTGAAAACTGGTTTTGGGGGGCTATTGTTCTCTGGTGGCTTTCCCTGGCAGCTTTCTGCATCTCTTCTGAGAGTCAGAGCAGAAGAGACCATTTCCATCTCTCTGCCTCAGAGCAGAATAATTGCAGTCCATTCTTCAGTGAGCTCTCCAGGCCACACTATCTCCATTTCTGTCTGTGCTGCTATAAACTGCAGTGTCCTGGGTTGTGCAACCATCAGCAGGGCTCCCAGTTCTCACCTCCAGGTCAGGTCATGGGGGCATGTTGGCACGTCTCTGCCCTTTGTGCTCCTAAAACCGCCAGCCACCCCCAGCTCATACGCACTGCCCCACCACTCCAGGTTTCAGTCTGGGGGCTGCCCTAAAGTCCTTTCCCCACCGCTACTGGTCTGTGAGTCTGTGCCTGGTCCTCAGCACGGGAGGCTTTTGCTTACTGGCGGTGCAGGATCCCCACAGCTCCCTCCCCCTTCTGTTTTTCTTCCGATATCTGCCCGCAGAATTATGGCTCCCTGCTTCATACCTCGAAACCAACCACCTGTGATATTCTGTTTGTAGAGATCCAGATATATCTTCTTACATCTCAGGCTGATATCATGGGTGTTCAGAGTGGTCTGGTAGATATTCAGCTCAATTCAGGGGACCGGTTGGAATAGGGTCCCCTACTCTTCCACCATCTTTTCCTCTTCTATTTGAAACTTTTCATAGTAAGCATATATTTCTCTATATTTAAAAAAAAGTCATACCTTTTATAGGTGAACTCAAATAATCAGAATGTTATAAACTCCATTTGCTTTTTTTTCTTTCTCAATACATTAAAATAAGTTAAAAGATGGACTCGGTCTTATATTTAATCAGTAATAGATATATAAATGTTTTTTAAAGAACATTATTTTTTAAGGGATACTGTTTCTAGGAATTAAGATAGGCTAAATTAAATTACGGTTTTAAAATTCAAAATATTTGGGTGCCTGGGTGGCTCAGTTGGTTAAGCGACTGCCTTTGGCTCAGGTCATGATCCTGGAGTCCCAGGATCAAGTCCCACATCAGGCTCCCTGCTCAGCAGGGAGTCTGCTTCTCCCTCTGACCCTCCTCCGTCTCGTGCTCTCTCTCATTCTCTCTCTCGCAAAAAATAAATAAATAAATAAAAATAATAAAACTCAAAATATTTTACTAAGTATTTTAATGCCAAAGTCAATTAGAGTCATGAAAACATTTTGAAAAGTGAAAAATGTGCAAAAAGAATTCCTCATTTTGTAATAAAGCCTTCAGCACTTGTAATTTATTACCAGATGCTGATGCTGAGACTGAGATATCTGGCATAATATATGAGGAAACATGCTAATTAAAAAGGAAAAAAAAAGAAACATTGAACTTAGCTGTTTTAGTCATCCCAGTAAATATAGGAATGACATGAGAAATTGAAACTGTATTACATGTATGTCCTCAAAATTTAAATTGAGACTTGAGGGGCACCTGGGTGGCTCAGTTGGTTAAGCAACCGACTCCTGATTTGGGCTCAGGTCATGATCTAAGGGTGTAGGATTGAGCCCCTTGTCGGGCTCTGCACTCATTGCCCAGTCTGCTTGAGGTTCTCTCACTCCCTCTCTCTCTCTGCCCCTTCCCTGGCTCACACACACTAAATAAATAAATAAATAAATAAATAAATAAATAAATAAATAAATAAATAAATCTTTTAAAAAATTTTTAAAAATAAATATAAATTGAGATTTGAATCTGAATGACACCAGGATTTTCTATCCCTTTCTTCTTTGATTCTGTCTGTCCATGTCTCTAAAGGTTCTTTTTTTTTTTTTTTAAAGATTTTATTTATTTTTTTTGACAGAGAGAGAGACATAGCGAGAGCAGGAACACAAGCAGGGGGAGTGGGAGAGGGAGAAGCAGGCTTCCCGCAGAGCAGGGAGCCCGATGTGGGACTCGATCCCAGGACCCTGGGATCATGACCTGAGCTGAAGGCAGACGCTTAATGACTGAGCCACCCAGGTGCCCTGTCTGTCCATGTCTCTAATAATTCTAAAACTTTAAGGAAATTTACAGATCATCTAGTGCACCCACCTAACTGACTAAGAAGAAAAGCAATATGCCAAAGATATATATTCTCTTTTGAAGTTGACAAAGACAATATGGATAGACCAAAGAACCTCATCACTGGACTTTCTTTTTCTCCAAAATCTTGGATAAAAACCATACCGTATGCTTTTAAAATAAATGAACATCTCATGTGTACATTTTAAAATTTTAATTATAAAAAAAATTACTTCATCTTACACACTAGCTAAGTCAAAGACACAAAATCTGTTTTGATCACAGAATGATTACAACAAATGCTTTTCCATCATGGGCACAAATCTTACCTTGACCTTGTTTTTTGTTTTTTTTTTAATTTTATTATGATATGTTACCTTGACCTTGTGATCGTAGTTTACATGTGTAGCAGGAATACTGCTTTAAGGCCTTTAAAGATTTTTAAATGGAGTGTTAGTAATAACACAGATACTCATAGCTCTTTGAGTTTTATGTGTATTTTGCCTTGTTTTGTTTGTTTAGGCAGATTTCATACATCTGAGTGCTAATTTTGGTCTTTTGAGTTGTAAGGCTAACGTTGTGTTCAAATATGCGATAACCCCTCAAAGCCTTTTGTGAGTTCCTCCTTCATACTTGTCAACTGAAACATTTCACAAGTTATAACAGGGTATTTCCTTTCCTTCTGGCCTCCTCCCATTTCCTGCTTCCTTCTCTCTTGGTTCTTGTGCTGTACAGAAATAGGGCCTTGACTAGGAGATGAAACCCTCCATTTTGCAAATTGGAAAATTATTTAATTGCATCACTGTAAGCCATTTAGAGACATGATGAATTTCCAGTATTCAGGAAACATCATTCAAATATTTTATCCAGATCTCTGCCTGTTGAAGAAAGAATGCTTACATACTATTAACCTAGAGAAGTTGTTGTAGCTGTTGTTTTTCAAATCTTAATTAAGTATATTGCTTTTTTGTCCTTAAAAGCATATGGGAGATGGTTAAATGAGTTTTCAATGAAATGTGAGCTGATGACTCTTGCTTAGTACAAGGAAAACTGATGAGCAGTTAGAGCAGTTAGGAGTCATTACCAGAGATAAGGCTCTAAATTAAGGCTTAACTATCAACTTCAAAATTGAGTAACAAAAGGAGCAGGAACCATTAACTAATTGTGATGTAATTCAGTGGAAAGTGGGTAGTGTTGATTTCAAGTACCCTAGCTATAGGAGCAGAGGTTACCATTGTACATAATTATTTCATTAGTTTGACTTGTAAACACATGGAAAAACATCATTTAACAGCCCGCTTTAGAATTAAAGAAAAGAGTAGGTTTCCTGCCAAAGTGTTAATTCCATATTGAGATTTGAACTGACAAAAATACACAGCTTACACTGTACTGAAATGCTCCAAACCCAGACATTTTAACTATCTCAGACATTTTAACTATTAGTTTTGAATATCTAAGAGACAGAGAACAAAACAACCAATCTAATAGACTAAAAGTGATTTAATTCAGCTTATTAAATCTGATCAATTATTTAGAATGCAATCATTTATTCCTTAGACAGTCAAGTGTAAGAGCAATCCATAGATGTCCTCAGAGATAATACTCAGGACTCTGGTAAGAAGGCAGAGGTCACCAGTCTGAGAGAAGAAGACAGACACCATTCATAGGGACAGAGAGAAACAGAGCCAAGCCATGCATTTGAGCATCATCCCTCCCTCAGGAGAAACCCTGGGCCATTTTCCTTTGCTCACCCCAGTGGAGCCTAATTCAGAAGGTCCTCTGTTCTTCTGAGTCAAGAGCCATAATGTAATGAAAGAGATGTAATCAGTAGCCTAAGGAATTTATCACTGAGGGAGGGCAACAAGAAAGTGGCACTAATGCAGGAAGACAAACCAAACTGCAGCCACCAAAAGCCTGGCTTCAGGAATCAATCGATTTATTTATTCTTCCCTTTCTCCTTCACCTCATGGGGGTCAAAACAACTTGACTTTGATAATGCAATTTTCAAACCACTTACAAAGCAGGTAAATTGTAGTCTTTCTGATATGCTCTTAGCAAGTGTTTCCCCTCACCCCACCCCCACTCCACTCCCAGCTATTTCCAGCTCCTCTTTCATCAGGAATAGCAAATACAACCACAAGCATTTGAAGCAGTTTGAGTTTTAAAAGGGAAAGGCTTCCATCTACTGGATTCTTTGAGTAATAAAGACTTTGTGAGTCCACATTAGATTTTCTTTTGCCGTTGGCAGTGCAAAACCCAGCATGTCCACTTAGAGGTTTCATAATTTCATTTTAATTGCATTTCATTTTGAGACTCTAGCTGTTAATGAACACATTCAGATTTTACAAAACATAACCCCCCCTTTTATATTACACAAGGGAGACAAAAGAAATACGTGATTTGCCTTTTCCTTTAAAAAAATGATACGAAACAGTAATATACCCAACAAAAAAGTTCTATTAATAAAATCCATAATGACAATAACTTTAACTTGGAATATCAAGCTGATTGAATGTAATGGGATGTTCTGTTTTATTTATACGAATAGAGACCTTACTTTTTTTCTTTTCTAAAAATTGTCTTTTCACGAACAAATCCCATCTGCAATTAGAGTGCCCCTATTTTGAGTTCAGCTCATGTTACTTAATGACCTATCTTCTTGCTGATATGTTGCATTACACAGATAATCGCAGGGGTCCTTTTGGGGGGCATACTTTGAACTACACTATAGGCTATATATACAATTTGAGATAAGTCATGTAATACTCCTTTTCTGTCATCTTTCAGAGTCAGTACAAAGAGGTAAAGATCTATCCCCCACTAGCAGGTTGGATTTTTTAAAAGAACATTAGAATTTAAGGCTTTTATTTAAAACAAATTCAGTCAGTAGAAAGCAGATGTACATGCAGCATAATTTTTAGGTATCTATCTCTTACTGAACTCTCTTGAATTTGTCATCCCAATTCATGTCAAAATCATACTATCTTTTACACCAAATGAAAATGAATTAGAAGTTATGGGTTAATGTCCGTGTATAACTATGGTGGATATCTGGCAAATAAGATAAAATTTAAAAATCGTGACAAAAATTCATTTTACTTAGAACTCATAGATATTTAGGACACTACTATCTATGGGTTTTCCAGTCCCATAAGACTTGAAAAAATAAAGCAGAAAAGTGTTGTTTTGTCTCCTAAACTACAACAAATACCTAACGGTTCCCAGGTGAGTTCCCTATGACTTTAAATTCCTTCCTTTACAAGTTAGTGAATATATAATTCCACATCTATAAAAGAATAAGTTTTGCTAAAACAATTCATTAGGGTTACATACACCTCATTTTGAATACTCTTAGCATCAGAACCTGGAATATACTAGAATGTTAGAATCTACCCAGTTGAGATATGACCTTATGATTGTATCTGAAGAACTTCCTAAAATAGGATTTTTGAAGATTGTGAAATGATTTGCTGAGAATAGTAGATACTCTAGTTTATATTTAAATATATATTAGCTTGGTAAGTATATTCAACAAATATTAAATTACAAACAATAGTGTGATAGTAATTCTCTTTAGTAAGGACCTATTTTAGTCCTGTGGTTTCCTCTTTTTGAATTGTCTAGGTTCTGTTCATTATCTTTTTTATGACCAACCTTTATCATATATCTATAACCCATGCTAATTGACACCGAGAACTTTTTAGTTTTTAGTTTTGTATCAGAAATCTCTTGGCATTTGAGAGACAGACAAACAGAAATTAGCTTTTTCTTTGCACCTTCTCCCCTAACAAAATCAATTAGCAAGAAATAAAGAATCACTCTGTGGCTTTAGTCTATGCATTAACCTTAAATTATTTAAGGGAGACTTTACAAAGGAAACAAAAAATGAAAAGTTACATAGAATTAGTTGATCTGACTTAAAAGGAACAATTTCTTCATTTACTTAGCAGATATTTATTGATTATTTAATATGTGCCAGTCGTTCTTCTAGGTCCTGGGAATCTAGAAGTATATAAAATAGTCAAAAATCCTTATCTTCATGGAGCTTACCTAATAGTAGGAAGACAGTAAATACAATAAATAATTAAATAGTGTGTTTGATTATGATAGTAACTAAGGAGATTAGTAGGTCATGAAAGGGGCCTGGGCCAGAGTAGCTGTGCCATTTTTGGTAAGGTAGTTAGGAAAGCCCTCCTGGAGAGAATTTAGTGATTTAACCATACTTAGCACTGTGGCCTATTGGTGGAAAAGTTCAGGGGTCTTTGAGGACATCGTATGTTTTTATCTGGATTATCCTGACCTACCTCCTTGTGACTGCATTCATATAACCCCCATCATCTGGGAGCTTAAACCTAAGTAGACTCCTCAAATTTCAGACCCACTGACGATTTTACCTCCAGTTTCCCATCCAAGGAACTGTCCCAGTGAATCCCAATTCTCTATAAGGGAATCCCAACCCAATACACCGCATTTAAATTAAAACCCCATTTAAGAAGCTCACAGGGATCATAGCGGGAGGTTGCTCAGCTACACTTTACTCCATGTTCACATTAAGAATTGTTCATTTGTCACAAATGTTACTAAAGCCCCCTGGTTGACTACCTTATGAATGATCTGAGATGCACAGTTCTGTGCTTCCTCTCTTGATACAATGAAGCAGTGTATAATTACTATTTTATATTAGGGAGAATGACTTCTTCCTGAACCTCCTTCTCATAGGAAAAGCCTGAACTTTAGGAAACTTATATCAAAACCATTATTCCACCTCTGTTGTAGATGCCTAATCTAAAATAGTTTACACATGCATAAAAATTGCATTTTATTTTGTCTAAGTGAAGCAATGCAGAGGTCAGGTTGGCTGCAACAATTTCTTGTATTTTAAAAGTATGTATTAAAAATTCTATCTTACAAAGTAAAAAAAAAAAAATTTTCCCTTGGATTAACCACTGATCTGCACCATTTGTCATGATGTTTCTGCTTTGGCTTGCATAATTAAGAAACTACTGTCTGGGGGCGCCCGGGTGGCTCACTTGGTTAAGTGTCTGTCTGCCTTTGGCTCATGTCATGATCTCAGGGTCCTGGGATCAAGCCCCGCATCGGACTCCCTGCTCAGCGGGGAGTCTGCTTTTCCCTTTCACTCTGGCCCATCTTCCCTCCACCCCCACTTGTGCATGCTCTCTCTTTCTCAAATGAATAAATAAAATCTTAAAAAAAAAAAAAAACTGTCCACACTTAAAATTTATAAACTGTAACTTTAAAAAAAAGTTTAAGACCCAGTCTCAGGAAAATTTCTTATTATACTATAAAAAATGAAATCATAAAAATAACATTTCAGAGAACATATAATAGGTGACTGGAAATATATAATGTCTGCTTAATAAATGATACCTAGCTCTTTTTAAAGCAGAAAACAAAACACATCAGCAACTATTTTTTTTAAGCCAAATTTTATGTCTTTAGCCCATCTTGGTAGGACAGTTGGAAATTTGGTATTTATGTATAATAATACATATGTCATATTGGCTATGAACTATGTGCTAATGAAATAAACTCACCATGTAAAATGCCATGGAGCTTTCTCTCCTTTTTAAAGAAAGCTTTAAATTGAATTTTTATTAACAAGGTGTGTTAAAATGTTCTTAACATTTTGTTAATGTTACTATTGACCATATTTAAGAGTAGAGACCTTGTTTCTGAAACTATGAGTAAAAATTAAAATACTGCTTTAGTGTAGATAATTTTAAAGTAATTCATATTTGGTCTATTAACATTGTCTAATATTTAACCACATAGTCAATTTCTTAGAAGGCTTTTTGATTCTCGTGTTGTATATCTAAAATTTTAAAAAAACTTATAAAAGTTAATTATCTAGAAACTATTTGAAGTGTAAAATTATGCTAATATGTTAATAATTACTGAATATGCATTAAGTCCAACAGTGTTTATGTTCTGTAAAATACTGAAACAACATTGGTTTATTGTCGAGCAGAAATCTGTAATTATACTCTGTGGTAACCATACAATTTTAATGTTCTTAAAAATTTGTGATAAAATCTATAACTTTGCAGAGTATTTCTTACCTCAGTAAACACTGACCACTGGGCAGGAAGCAAGCAAAAGTAAGATTAAAGACTACATAAAAATATTAAAGGGATTAAGATCATTGAGCCCCATGAAAATGTTAGTAAAGCACTGTCTTAATTACTACTATCTGCAGTAGCAAATATCTTAATCTATGACTAAAATCACTGAAAATTGGGTGCCTGGGTGACTCAGTTGGTTAAGCGACTCCCTTCGGCTCAGGTCATGATCCTGGAGTCCCGGGATCAAGTCCGCATCGGACTCCCTGCTCGGCAGGGAGTCTGTTTCTCCCTCTGACCCTCTCCCCTCTCATGTGCTCTCTTCCTCATTCTCTCTCTCAAATAAATAAATAAATAAAATCTTAAAAAAAAATAAAATAAAAAAAATTAAATCACTGAACATTGCTTTAAAATTGTTCCAATCTAGCAGCAGGAATGTGGCCAAACATGAAATTTGTCTTATTTATATTTAAAAATTCAAAAATGAAATAACAAAATGATAATGTGTCATTAGATTATGAAATACTTTACTGCAAAGTCTATATAACTGAACAAAAGGCATTTATAGTTTTTTTTTACATTATAGTAGTTACGGTTTTTCAGCTCTCCCTCCGTGACACAGTACTTTGTGGGTATTATCTCATTCGTTTCCTCATGAGTCTGTGAAGTCATTACAATTACTATTTCTATTGCACCTTCCACGAGTAAAGGAATTTATCCAAGGTCATATGGCCAGTATATGATGAATCTGGAATTCATCCTCAGGTGGATCATTCCCATGTGAAACACTGCAATCAGTCACCGAAGTCTCCATTTCTCTGCAGTTTTCAGCCTAATGCTTATTAGACCGTAGTAAAACATTTCGGAAAAAAAGAGGTGGTAGAATATCTTTATGTATTCTTAAATGAGATCCTAAATGTTCAACTCTAAGAGCCTTTTAGAATGTATATAAGAAATAATGATATAAATAATTTTATAATATTATCCCAAAGAATTTCTTTATTTTCTAGGAAATGTTTTTTAAGATTTTATTCATTTATTTATTTTAGAGAGTGAGAGAGCAGGGGTAAGGGGAGAGGGGGAGGGAGAGAGAGAGAATCTCAAGCAGACTCCGCCCAGATGCAGAGCCCCTTCCAGGGCTCCATCTCACAACCCCGAGATCATGACCTGAGCCAAAACCAAGAGTCTGATGCTCCCAACTGTCTGAGGCACCCAGGTGTCCCTCTAGGAGATTTTTTAAATACAGGACTTAATGTTATCAGTACCAAAAAGGAGACATTTTAAATAGAGTCTGAAATGACAAAAAAGGGTAATACACTACGAATTGATATGTAGTAAATTAGCACAAACTTAGTGGCTTGAAACTACACACGTGTATTATGTCACAATTCCTGCAGGTCCAGGCAAGGTCTTGCTTCAGGGCCTCTCACATGGCTACAATCAACATGTAAGCCAGGGCTGCAGTCGCATCTCAAGGCCTGACTAGGGAAGGATCTGTTTCTAAGTTAATGTGATTGTTGTCAGAATTTAGTTTCTTCCAAGTTGTTAAACTGAGAGGTTCAATTCCTTGTTGGCTATTGGCCAGCAGTTTCTTGCAGTGGGAGTCTCTCCATAGTCAGCTTACAACATGGCAGCTTATTCACCAGAGCCAACAAGGGAGTCAATAGAGAATCTGCTACCAAGATATAAGTTACAATCTTACATTAATACAGTAGCAACATCCCCTCCTCTTTGTTACATTCTCTTCATTAGAAGCAAGTCACAGGTCCTGCCTACACTCAAGGGAAAAGGCCCACACAGGGGCCAGAATACTGGGAAGTAGGGATAATCAAGGGCCACCTTAGAGACTATTTGCCACAGAAAATAATACAGAAATAAAGAAGTGAGTAATCATTGGTAAGAGCCAAAGAAAAATACCCTTTTTATCAATATGTTCCTAAAAAACAAAACCAGGTGGCATTTTCTGTAATACGCACCCAATTCACTCTCTATCTCATCTTCCCCACATTTGATTACTATTTCAGCTTAATGATCACTTCCTCAGAGAAGCTTTCCCTGACATACCCCTCCCTAACCACCAGAGGACCAATTGCTTTTTCTATGCTTTTATACTCAACATCTCTCAAACACATTTGTGATTTTACATTTGGTCATTTTCATTTGTCTTGGTTATTTGATTACTGATTAAGCTGTGAGGGAAGAAACCATATATAGTTTTTGTTCAACGTTTTACCCCTATCATCCAGCACAGCATATAACACAGAAAGGGAAACTATGAAGACAAGATAACTGAAGGAACAGATGTTAAGGGCGCTGACCTAGAATCAAGAGACCTAGGTTGTAATGTAAGCTCTTTCACTTATCAGCTATGCTTCTTCCTAGAGGTCCAATCAACTTTCTGAGCCTTAATTATTCCATCCATGAAAGGTCAATTATAACTCAAACCTATAATTTTGATGCAATTTTGTGATGCTATACAGTTGTGAATCAGTAAATTTCCACCACATTGAATTTTTTCCCCAGAGTTTTCAGTAACTAGTCCTCCATTTTTTGATCAATGATTTTGAGGTTTTAACCTGTTTGCAACAAGTAAAGGCAGGGGACAGGAGAAATAATGTGAGTAGCCTAAATCAACGTCTGCAAGAGGATTTATATTTTAAAGAACACTCCTGATATTCTTCAGAGTTTGTATTTGAATACCATCACTATGATGTGATTCAAAACGCTTTGCTTTCCTCTAGACAAATCAAACTCTCACCAAGAAACACAAAACCTGCCTTGCAAGCATGCTATTCCTTTAAGATGCTGGCCTTCTGCCTTTGCCTTCAGCTGCCCAATCCCCTGTATGGACCCAGAAGGCTTGCTGAATTAGATGATAGCACAGACTTAGACCAGTGACATCCTAAGAAAAATACAAAGCTCTAAAAAAAGAAGACAGGCATGTTAGAATTCTCTGTAGTGGAGTGGGAGACCATTCTGTAGAATATTTTAGCACCACAATAGCACAGCTGACACACTTGGCCTGTTTTTATCATTACTGAATATTGCCCTTCTTTAATAAGTGCTGAGTAGTTCTCCTACCAATCGGTGTTAAGTCTGGTTTGTGAACTGCATCTTACATATGCAATAAATAAACTTTGTGTTGTGTTCAGTATCCAGTCTTTGACATGACTAGTGCTGGAAGAAGATAAATACTGCATGCGCACCCCAGGAGCAATATGTTACTCTACCATTCCCAACATCATAAGTCAACCTCATGCTTAGTGAAATTTTTGTCATTGGTTGTTTTAGTAATGGCACAGTGTCCCAGGGTTGACTAATGGCTCTCCTTCAGCCTTTCACAGCTTGCTCGTTTATAGTATGTTCAGGACAGGAGAGGGAAATCCATTGGCAATGGAGATTGAGTATATTTTTGCAAGTTTTCTCTCAAAACAGAAATCAATGTGTTCTCTTAGAACAGTTTTATTTTTTTTTTTAATCTGAATTCATACTGTACTTACTCGTGTATCTTCTACACTGAAAGACCCTGGTTATGGAATTTATGTTTTTCCTGTGTGGCATATGTGCGAAAAGCACCGCAGGGCACAAACGTGAATGGGGCAAGGGGCAAGTGGGAGGTGTGTGGCACTTCAGCTTCATTTTTTTTTTTTTGGTTATTTTTTTTATTCTTATGTTAATCCCCATACATTACATCATTAGTTTTAGATGAAGTGTTCCATGATTCATTGTTTGTGCATAACACCCAGTGCTCCATGCAGAATGTGCCCTCCTCAATACCCACTACCAGGCTAACCCATCCTCCCATCCCCCTCCCCTCTAAACCCTCAGTTTGTTTTTCAGAGTCCATCGTCTCTCATGGTTCGTCCACCCCTCCGATTTCCCCTGCTTCATTCTTCCCCTCCCGCTACCTTCTTCTTCTTCTTTTTTTTTTTCTTAACATATATTGCATTATTTGTTTCAGAGGTACAGATCTGAGATTCAACAGTCTTGCACAATTCACAGCGCTTACACTTCAGCTTCATTTTATTAGTAATTTGGGTTTAGAAAAATGCTTGGGTGGAGACCTTGAACGATACCTATAGTAGTGCAATTCTGAGGAGTCTTGAAAGTGATGTATGGTATGCTTCTCACTGAAAGGGCATCTGGACCAAAGTTAAGTTGCTGATTTCCCACTTTACTCATCTAATATATGACAGAAGTGCGCAGGCTCAGAAAATAACCAGGCTGCTCTGTTATTAGGGGATGATGTACCCCTCGAGGTCCATATCCACAATAAAACCACCACCATTATAAGTAGCACTTAGTGAGCACTTACTACGAATCATGCACTATTTAAGTGTTTTACATGTTAACTCAGTGAATAAGCACAATGACACTCTAAGGAAGGTGCTAGTATCGTGTCCACTTAATAGAGGAAAAGAGCTGAGGCCCCGTGAGGTCCATATATTGCCCAATATTACCCATCTAGTATGTGGCAGAGCAGAATTCACACCCAGGCAGTGAGAACCAGTCTGTAAGTGCACTGGTGTGTTCTTAATTTCCTTTAATCACACCTGCATATAATCAGAATTCTTTCCCTTTGCTGCATAAATAGAGATATTTAAATGCTATGGAAGTCATTCCTTTTGAGAAAAATTATGCACCCTATGTTTACGTTGTTAGACTAGATAATCAAGAATTGACTATGTGTACTTAATATTTCTTTTGAGTTAACATGTTCGATAATATAATCTCAGACATTGTTTGAGTTAATAAGATGGGATTGCCAATTCACGTTAGTTTTTCTGGGTTGTGTTAGTTTTTTTCCTTCATAACTCATAATTCAAAAACATAATTAGATTTCCTTGTTGGCTTTGCAGACAAGAATGCTGACTAAATATAGACTAGGAAGATGCACTTTAATAAATACTAATAATCGTTAATGAGACCAACTAGCATTTTGGAAACAAATTTTGCATAAACTTACTTTCTCCCCCCATATATATATGTATATAGTATATATATAGTAGGTTCAGGACAGAAGAGGAAAAAATATATATAACTTTTAATAAGTATAAAGTAGTAATTCTAAGTCATGAAAGCAAATTATATAGTAATTTCTTATAAACACGTATATGTGAGACAAAGAGAGAATGAGATGGAAAGCCCCGGAGGAAAAAGAGAGTATGTACCAGACAGTCGTGAAACTAATATCTAAAGAATGTCCATTGGTGTCAGGTCATGTTCTAGGGACTGAACATAAACACATCAACAAATATGTGTTTGTGTTTCATACCATTTTCTTGGTTTAATTAAAATCTTAAGATAGAAACTAGCTAATGAAAAAAATTGAACAGTATATTTATTTATTATTTATAAATTTATTAATTAAAAAAATTGGGGGGCATCTGGGTGGCTCAGTTGGGAATCCCATCCCAATACACCACATTTAAATTAAAACCCCATTTAAGAAGTTCACAGGGATCATAGCAGGAAGCCTGGCTGGAGAGGGCGTGCCTGCAGGAGAATGCTGGGACTGCACCCCGGAGGGGCCTGCAGGTGTCTGTGTATCTAGGCTGGGGTTCACAGGAGGGACATGGCATCTGCCAGCTCTTTTGTTCTTGGAGTAGTCTCCCAAGGATCCCTGCCCCTCCAACACAGGCTTTGAGATTAGTAAATAAATCTCCCTCCTGTTTACACCAGGCATTTTTCAACCTGTTGCTTCTATGCTGTATCTCAGCCTGCTGATTTTTTCTAAAGTTGCAGGTGTTAAGCCCTGCTGATTATAAGAACTTGTGAAATTAGGCCCCTCTGGTTTTCAAAGCCAAATGTTATGGGGCTTCGGCTTCCCTTTGTGAGTTGCCCATGCCCGGAGTGCCCAGGGTGAGGGTCTGTTTCTTTCCCCTCTCTGTCCCCATGTCTTCCCTCTCGCCTCTGTGCAGTCCTGAGGGTCCATTTAGCTCCCGACTGCCTCTCTGACCTTCCTACCCTCTTTGATGTGGCCTCTTCTCTACATTTAGCTGTGGAGAGTCTGTTCTGCCATTCTTCAGGTTGCTTTCCAGGTTATTTACAGGAATGTGGCTGTTACCTAGTTGTATTCTTGTGATAAGATGAGCTTAGCATCCTTGTACTTTGCCATCTTCCCTGAAAGTCACTAGTAATCAGTTTTAAATAGTAATGGGATAACATTTATCTCCACATAATAAAAAGTGGTAAACTAAAGGATAAATTAAAATAGTCAGTGTTCTGGAAGGGAAATTAGCTTCTTACACCATAAGACAGTGTATGAATTTGAACAATTTTCTGAAAAGCAGGCTAGTAATATATATATTTTTTAAAGTCTTGAAATCAGCATATAATTTATGAAAATATATTGCTTCTAAAAATTATCTTAATGAAACAATCAAGGGCATAATAAAAAATATACAAAGATGTTCATTGATTTTAAAGTCCAAAATTAGTAACAACTTGAATGTCCAAATATAGGACATTGGTTAAATAAGTTATTACCAATTTGTAAAATAGAACAACACAGAGGCATTAAAAACAAAGTTACAGAAGAATTTAGAGAACTTGAAAAGTGTTCATGACATACTGTCTTAGGGGAAAAGTATCTTATAGTTATCCATAAATAGAAGTCTAGAAAAATCATTACCATAAGGTAAATATAGTCATATTACAAGTGATTTTTATTTTACTTTTCATAGTTGTTAATGTTTTAGAATTCAGCAATGAATACATATTTTTCAAATAATTATAAGAAGTTTTTAGAAGACCAATATACAAATTGTATGCAAATTTTTCCTTACTCCTGGGGATAAAAAAAATGCATACAAGTACAGCAGTAGTACTTTTATTGTTTCAAAATCTCCTTTGGATTTTCCATAGAATATATGAGTTATAGAGCAGATGACTACATATTCTGGCTATTCTAGCTTCTAAAAGATGGTAAACATTGCCTTAACATCCTTACTTGGAATTTTTTTCCTAGCAGTTACAGATTTTATACTCCATTTGCTTTAACTGATACTAAATTGACCTTTATTTTTAAAGGCCATTGCAAAGATTCACTTTTCTTATTTCCTGTATTCTCATTGATCCGGGATCAAGCAGTTGAATATGAGACTTTTATTGCCAAATTGAACTGAAGTTTGAGGCAATTACCTAGAAACTTCAGCCTCAAGATCTGCCCAAACTTTTGACTATGGGATCAGGCAGACTTAAATATATTGACAAGTTGTCTAATACTTGCAGCTTCTATGTAATATACCTCTCAGTAGAAGCTATGATCTTTGTACCATTCATTATCTCATTTTTATTCCATTAAAATAAAATTGCAGTAATAATAGGAAATGATAAATTCAACAGATAATCACTGTATGTTATTAGCTGGCATGTGCCATCAGCCTGTTAATGTAATTCTGTCCAGTAACTCCTAATGAGTGGTTATGAGTATGGGTAATTTGTGTGCATTTCAAGAATGGAAAAAAATTAAAATGGTGATTTAAAAGAATAGTTTAAAATCAGAAAAATATATGAAGTAATCTGCTAAACCTCTGACACAATATAGTTTTTAGATATTCTAGACTACAACAATCTCTAGGTGGCTTTAAAATGATTTTTTATTATTACTTCTCTTGAGGAGAAAGAAAATGCAGATCCATATCCATAAAGCTCCTGATGATAAATTTTCAAAGTAAATAACAAAATAAAGAAGGTGATTTTCTCTTAATAGGGAATTTTGAAAATATATTAAAAGATTCTGAGCTGAAACTATGTATAATGGTCCACTATAATATACAAGTATATTATTAATATATCATTGTATATAAAAACATTGATTAGCTGCATAGTTTTAATTGTGCTTAAGGAAAAAATAGATTCTTTTTAAAGATTTATTTATTTATTTTAGAGAGAGAGAGAGAGCATGCATGCACACGAGTGGGGGGAGGGGTAGAGGGAGAGAATCTTCAAGCAGACTCTCTGATGAGTGAGGAGCCCTGAGGTGGGGCTCAATTCAAGGAACCATGAGATCATGACTTGAGCCAAAATCAGGAGTCAGACGCTTAACCAACTGAACCACCCAGGTGCCTTAAAATAGGAGAATTTTTAAAAGTTTTTTCCTCTCTTTTTTTTTTTAGTAGCAAAGGGAATGTGCTGTTTTTATTTTTCTCAGTGTTTTTGGCTTCATATATAGTTTATTTTATTATAATGTCAATATAATAAAAATTATTTATATTTTTAGTAACATTCTTCTATGTTCTAATACAGACCTAGTTGTTTCAATATATGTATTTTGACAATTAGATATACCATTGATCTACTTAAGCATTCCTGATTAAAGGAAATCATTTCCCCTTTTCTCTGCATTAAGCTATGCTGCATTATGTATTTTTATACAGAAAACTCTAAGCTTTTGTTGGTCTATATCAGGCTATGCTGTCATCAGGACCTTGATTATGGGGAACCAGAACCACAGGCCTCTTAGCTATCTACTAAGGAAGAACTTAACTGAGATTATTATGATCTTCAATCTATCGTCTATTTAAAAATTTAATACATGATTATTCTACATATATAAATTTAATACTACCTTGAAGTAGATTTTTAAATGATGACTAGAGGACAGGTTATTAAATAAAATATAACAAACCTGTATGTGTTATCATTTACTTACTAATCACACCTGCAAACTGGGAGTTAATTAAAATACTCTTTTTAACTTATTCTGAAGCTTTATTTAATTGTCAGAGTTTTCTCAGGGTTTGTGCAAGTCCTACTGAAAGACTTACCTTAAAAACTTGCAACTTTTATAAGTTGCCTTTGAAAAAAAATAATAACACATTAAGATTCATTCTGTTGCAACATTCCTCCCTCACCCCAGTCTATTTTTGTCATAGCATGTATCACCTTCTGATGTATTACTGTACATGTCTCCCTCCTCTAGGATGTAAACTCCATAGAGGAAGATTTTTTTTTAAGATTTTATTTGTTTGACAGAGAGAGACACAGCGAGAGAGGGAACACAAGCAGGGGGAGCGGAAGAGGGAGAAGCAGGTTTCCCGCCGAGCAGGGCGCCTGATGTGGCACTCGATCCCAGGACCCTGGGATCATGACCTGAGCCGAATGCAGACAGTTAATGACTGAGCCACCCAGGTGCCCTGAGGAAGATATATTTAATTTGTTTTGTTCACTGATATATCCCAAGTGCCTAGAAAATGTGCCTTGTATATAGTTGGAACACAATAAATATCTGCTGACTTAATCTTGTCTTGGCCTCTGCTCTGTATTTTTGTCTTTTCTTCACTTTCTCTTCCCATCTGTTTACCTCAGTCCTGTATTGGTGTCATTGTCTTAGGCATTCTCTATATGGTAGCCTCCAAAGCTCCAGGTTTAAGTCATCTTTACAGCTAGCAACTAGAGAGGAAATAGAGCTTCAACTTCCTAATAGTCCTAGGAAGTTCTCAGAATATATATTTTTATTAAGCTAGCTGGTTCATAGGCTCATTCCTGAGCCAATCATTATGATGGGTTATGTGTAGGATGGAAAAATGGAACGCTTTGATTGTCTTGGGTGTTACTTGAATGTAGTAAAGGACAACTCACGGAAGTTCCTGGTTAATACCATTCTAGACAGGAAAAAGGACAAGTACAAAGACATGAATTGGGAATGAACTTGGCATGTTTGAAGAAAACTAAAGAAAAAGGGGTGCCTGGGTGGCTCAGTCAGTTAAGCGTCTGACTCTTGGTTTTGGCTCAGGTCATGATCTCACGGGTCGTGAGAATGAGCCCTGCTTTGGACTCCATGCTCAGCGGGGAGTCTGGTTGAAGATTCTCTCCCTCTGCCCTTCCCTCCACGCATGCATGCATGCTCTCTCTCTCTCTAAAATAAATAAATAAATCATTAAGAAAAAAGGCAAAGAAAAAAACAAAAAAGCCAGTGTGGCCACAATGAAGTGATTATAGATGATTAGGTCATAGAGATAATCAAGAATCATTTCATGAAGGATCTTAGACAATGGTTAAGATATTGTCAATTATTCCTAGCACAATGAAAAATTCATTAGAAGCTTTGGAGCAGGATAGTGACATGACTTTCTTTGTATTTCAAATATATTGTCCAGGGAACAGGCAATAGCCAATAAAGGATAGATGGAGAAATGTAAGATGTCAGGGGAACTAGTTAGAAGTCTATTACAATATTAGTTTAGTCAAGAGATGAGAGATTATGTAACCAGGATGGCAAAGGGGATGTTAGAGGGACTGAGGATGTATCGAACAAATAGGAATTGCTAATGAGCTGAATATGTGAGTGTGAGAGAAAGATAATTACTCTTATATTGTTGCCCTGAGAAAATGGGTGGATTTTTGTGGTAGTTGCTGAAATGGAGAACCTCGGAGAAGGATGAAGTTGGAAAATCAAGAGGACAGTTTTGGACATGTTAAATTTGAGATGCCTATTTAAGATCCCAGTAAAATTGTTGGGTAAACAATTGGATGAGCTATTTTGGAGAGGTTTGGGTTGTAGATAACAGTTTGGAAAACAAGCGAGAGTGTATTTCAAGCCATGGAAATGAATAATTCGGGCTCTACTTCATGGTCTTTCCATGACACAGGCTAACAAAGGCTTCACCATCTTGAACATCTTGAAGCCATACCAGCTGTGGTACAAGGCCTCCTCAGTCCCTGTAGTAATGGGAAAAAGAACCAGAGGGTCTCATACCAGGTCTTCTGGTCTTTAAGACAAGACTACTAGGGATTTACCCAAAGGATACAAAGATACTGATTCGAAGGGACACATGCATCCTGATGTTTACAGCAGCATTATCAACAATAGCTAAATTATGGAAAGAGCCCAAATGCCCATCAACTGATAAATGGATAAAGAAGAAGTGGTATGCATATACAATGGAATATTATTCAGCCATTAAAAAAATGAAATCTTGCCAATTGCAATGACTTGGATGGAGCTAGGGAGTATAATGCTAAGCAAAATAAGTCAGTCAGTGAAAGACAAATACCATATGATTTCACTCTTATGTGGCATTTAAGAAACAAAACAAATGAGCAAAGGAAAAAAAAAGAAACAGACTCTTTAACTATAGAGAACACACTGATGGTTATATGTAAGTGATGCATCACTAGATTCTACTTCTGAAACCAATAGTACACTATATGTAAACTAACTAGAATTTAAATAAAAACCATCAGTGTGTTCTCTGTAGTTAAGAGTCTGTTTCTTGGTTTCTCTCTCTTTTCTTTGCTCATTTGTTTCTTAAATTCTTGTTTCTTAAATTGGACCAACTGTTCGAGAGGGTTCCTTTTTCTCCACATCCTTACCAACACTTGTTTCTTGTGTTTTTAATATCCACCATTCTGACAGGTGTGATGTAATATCTCATTGTAGTTTTGATTTGCATTTCCCTGATGATAAGTGACAATGAGCACCTTTTCATGTGTCTGTTGGCCATCTGTATATCTTCTTTGGAGAAATATCTGTTCATGTCTTCTGCCTTAATTTTTGAGTGTTGAGTTTTATAACTTCTTTATGTATTTTGGATACTAACCCTCATAGTATCTCACTTCTATGTTGGAAAATATAGCTATAGAGGGAAAAAACATCCTCACCAAAATATCAAGATAAGTCCACAGTATTTTTATGCTTTTCTAACAGTAATTAAAGTAATTATCTAGGACTAAGACAAAACTCATGTTGTAGTGGCAATGCCAAGGGGCAGCTTAGGGGTGATAGGGTAAACAGGTTTTAGCTTTTCTCAATAGTGTCTGTCATTTTATACCAACCAAATCTTTGCCAAATCTGATGTGGGCAATTAATATTTTCTCTTATCTAATGTAAAATATATGCAAATGAATCTTTAAACTCCTTTCCAATCAGAAAACTGCTCATAAAAGCCTCCTAGGAAATAATTCTGGAGCCAGGACTAATACATTTTAATGATGAAAAAGGAAAGATCCTGATATATAAATAAGCTATCTCAATTACATTTGCCCACCTCAAAAATGAAACAGTAAAACTGATTGTCGAATTAAGTCCTCTGAAGCTACAGTGCCCCTTTTTTTTTCTGGGTCCAATGTAATCTCTTTATATGATTTTCAAGACTATTTATTAGATCACTGCAATTGATATAGCACTTAACACAAAGAGAAATTCTTGTAGTGATCTATTTTGTAAATATTTTCCAGCTTCTTCTTTTGAAGGTTGCACTCCAGATTGCAAGTTCTGAATACGATTATTTTGAAAGCAAATATTTATGTGCTTAAAAAGTCCAAAGACCTTTTTGTTTTCTGTTCAAACACCAGCTAGAAAAATCAATATGGTCTTTTAGAAGGAAATGGTTTGGCTGCTTAAGCATCATCAGGATGCTTTCTAACAACACTAAAGCATTTAATTTTGGAAAAACAAAAACTAAGAAGAATTTTTAAGGAACAGTGAGGAAATGGGGAAACTAAGAGGTGATGAGAGCTTCAAGAGTGTTGCCACTTTTCAATACATTGACTCAAATAATGGCATTAGTTACAGACATCTGCATTGTCTAAACAATTATTCATTGTTTTATAGAATGATTGTTAGGTTTTACTGTTTGGCTGGGATAGAATATACTAAATACTGGGCCATTTTTTTTTTTTCCTGTGCCCAAGTCTGGTTGCTTACTCATCTTAAAGAAACATGTTAAACACAGACTTGTCAAAAATAATCTAAGAAAGGCAATCTTCTCACAGTTATTTAGTCATTTCAGGCAAATCATTTTTAACATTGATAGTAGTGAGCAAATCACATCACCATGGTATTTTTATATAAAAATTAGTAGCATTGTTGTTTAATTCTCAACTAGCCAGCATCATTTTATGATCATCAATGGAAATATTCCTTTTAACTTCATATATTCTCCTATTATATGAATTGAAATTAAGTAATTTTAATGTACACATGTGAGTATAAGCCATTTCCTTATTTAGCTTACTTATTTACTAACTTGCTTATCCAAGAATTTGAGGTGGCTCATATTAACTCATAAAATAATACAGGAAAAAAATAAAGAAAAAATCAGGTTTGTGGTAAACCTAGATAGAATAAAAGTTCAAGAAGAAGAGAGAAAGTTAGAACACCTAAGTGTTCATTGTGAGGATCATATTTATATAAATTTATCATGAAATCTACAATGGTGAATAAAAGACCCTAGGAAAATCTGAGGATTAGAATGTTTATTAAAGAGAAACAGCCACATTATCACACAGCTCAGTTAAGCTTTCATTATGAGATGCTAAATTAATACCAATTTACACTTATTTGATTAATTATTCCATCTAAGAAGTATAAGTACTTGGTGATAAATACTTGCATTTGAAAAGCCATAGCCAAAGGAAAAGCTGTTTTTTATATCTATTTCATGTACTAATTGTTGCTAGTAAGAAAATCAGTGTAATAGCAGCTGCATATGCAATTGAATTTGATGGAATTAGAATAGAGGGGGAAAAAAGCTGACAGCAAAGTAAACAGAGCGAAACCGTACTAAATCAAAAATAGCACAAACTGATTTGTGTGTTTCTCTGAAAAATTCCAGGTGTTGTCAAAGTGGATTATGGAGATGTGTCAGTCAGAAAAACACTAAGAGAAAATCTGAAGTGTAAGCCCTTTTCTTGGTACCTTGAAAACATCTATCCGGACTCCCAGATCCCAAGACGTTATTACTCACTTGGTGAGGTATGCATTATTTATTTTGGTTAAGTTATAAATATATTTTGCAAATGGAGCAATTTCTAAAGAGCTCAATATTTTTTATGTTATGAATAAAATGCTTTCAGGTTTTTAAATAGATCTATTTTAAATAACTTCTCAAGTCATTTATGGTCTCAAGGACCATAAAGGTCTTTATCACTGAGATTTGCAAAAGTAAGGGGATAGTTTAAGACTAAATAGTATTTTCTTGTTTCTTTACCAACAGTTCAGAAACTTTTTGGTCATATGGACTTTACACTCTTAAAATTTACTGTGAACCCCAAGAGCTTTGGTTTAGGTGGGTTAAAACTATTAATATTTAATGTATTGAAACTAAACCTGAGAACTGTAAAACCCATTTATTAATTCATTAAAAACAATGTTATCCATTACATGTTAATATAAGTAATGCATGTTTAAAAATAAATATATTTTCCAAAGAAAATCAAATAGCAAGATTAGCATCAATTATATTTTTGTGAATTGCATTACTGTCTGGCCTAATAGAAGTTAACTAGAGTCTGTTTTGGTATTCAGTCTACTGTAATATCACACACCCTGTAGCCTCTGAGAGACTCCTTGTACTTCATGAGAAGTGAGAGTGAAAACTGCAAGGAATAGCTTAGTGTTAAAACAGTGTTGACTTTGTAGGCCCATTGAAAACCATTGATCCTCTACCATTGTTTTCCAAAATATCTATTTTTAAAATTTTTTAAATTTAAATTCAGTTGATTAACATAAAATGTATTACTGGTTTCAGAGGTAGAGGTCAGTGATTCATCAGTCTTATTATATAATACCCAGTGCTCATCATATCATGTGCCCTCCTTAATGTGTTTCCCAAAATATCTACTATCTGTAAAAATACATAGGTGGCTTCATTATGACTATATAAACATATTCATAATATATATTCAGTTGCTCAAAATAAGAGCCATTCCTTTATGAATTGTATGTCCCGAATTGGTAATTTCCCACTTAATAAGGATCAGTTTTGGGAATCAAAACTAATTTAATATTGGTTGTAATTAAAGCATTTTGACAGAAATGATACAATGCACTTGGAAAATATTTACTGATTAAGTTTGTCCTTAGGTTGAAACTGCCATTTTCTTAGGTCATAATAGTAGAATATCTGAAAATGTGTAGAGTACAATGTAGCACTTTTTCGGTTCATTTGCCAAAAATAACGCTCTATAACTTATCCACTCTGTCACTTTAATCCATAAACATAATTTATGATTAACTAGAAAATAATTGAAGCAAAAAATACTGAGACCGAGTGGACCCCACAAAAGTGTTTTTTAAAGGCTGTTTTTCTGTGTCCACGTCCCTGCTCTAGTTGTCAAATCCCCTCTTCCTTATTAGCCATGTAATATCTCTTTATAGAATCTTTCAGTTTACATATATTCAACCTTAATCTGAATAATGTAGTGCAAAGATTTGCGTGTAGTAACAGTGAATGTATGACTTTCTTTTTTTTTTTTTAAGATTTATTTATTTATTTTGGAGAGAAATAGCATGGGGGAGGGGCAGAAGGAAAGGGACAGTGGGAGAAAGAAGCAGACTCCCCGCTGATCCCAAAGCCCAGCATGGGGCTCGATCTCAAGACCCTGAGATTATGACCTGAGCCGAAATCGGAGTTGGCTGCTTAATTGACTGAGCCACCCAGGCGCCCCTGTACAACTTTCTAAGTTTGACTCTAGTTACTTAATAGTCCTGTGCCTCAGGGTTTTATTTTTGTTTGTTTGTTTGTCTGTTTGCTTTTATTAAGGGGGAGGGTTGTTGCCATTGTTTTCAAATAATGTGACATTTCTATTTAAGCACTAATGTTACAGGGATTTATATTCGATACATACATTATATGAGTCCTTTTTAAACTAGAACACTCTTTACATGCTAGTTATTATGATCTAGTGCTTCTGAGATCCCCAATATCTAATACTTTCATTTCTTTACTGAAAAGTGTTTGAACAGTTGTGAACCCGACTTGTACCCTAAGAAGAAGGGCATGTTTCTTTTCTTGTCATAGAATGTTGCTCCTGCTGCAGTCAGGGGACCCAGCTGATGAGTGAACATTGATTACTTTTTCTAAAAGGAGGTATAACCGGGGCCTATAATGAAACAGATATGAGTAAGGTGGACTTTTTAGAAATTTTCTGGGGCCTCCGGAGTCACTCCTGAGAAGAACTCTGAAACAGAACCTAGATGTTTACTTCTGTGTTAAAAATCCAATTTTGTGGTTTCCTGCACTACATCAAGGAAACCTAATTAACTGACTTCCCGAAAAAGTAAAAATACAGTGTGGGCAAATTCCTTTGTACAACCTACTGATTTTTAATTAGCTGCCTTCTGTGATAGATCAGGTGGCCATATTTTAATGTATAGAAATAGTTTGAAAGAAAGAGACTACCTTTCTGGGTTTTTGAAACATATCCAAGAAGAGACAGCTTGTTAGTATTAAAAAAATACCAGGCCTTGGAGGCAAGCAGAGGAAGGTTTAAATCCTGACCTCATAGCCTAAGACTTGAGTGGCTCTAGGTCTCCTCTCTTGTCCCTGTTGGCAGTGTGAAGATAATCATAAAGGGATATAGTGATGGAAGATCTAGAGCATTTAGCACAATGCCTGGCAAGAAGGAGTAGCAGCACCCGTAGAAATAGTTATTATAATTATTATAGCTACCATTTACTGATTTCTTATTAAGTCAAACATTATGCTAGATGCTTTATAACAATTATATTATTTAAAAATCTCAACTCCATGATCCCAATTTAAAATGGAAACTGACATGTAGAAAGTTTATATGATTCACCTACGGGTCATTGAGCTCGCTATTAAAGTCAGGATTCAAATAGATCTAAGTCTGACACTAATGCTCACTTTTTCTTTAAGCTAGAAAGACAAAATAGGTTGTATTATTATAGTTTATTCAAAATGCTTTTGTCACATAAGAGGTGAAGCTGGAACCTATATGTTACATGCTAAGGATGCAAAGTCAAATAAGCGAAGCCCTTTCCTCTTAAGCCATTCTACTGAAATGGGGGCAGGAGAGATGGCAAAAAAGAAACAAATAGTTAAGAAATTCAGACAATTAGGGTCATCTGAGTGGCTCAATCAGTTAAGCATCCAACTCTTGATTTTGGCCCAGGTTACGATCTTGGGGTCGTGGGATCAAGCCCTGGGTTGGGCTCCGCACTCAGCGGGGAGACTGCTTGAGATTCTCTCTCCCTCTTCCTCCACTCCTCCCCGCACCCACCCCCCGTGCTCTCTCTCAAATAAATAAATAAATCTTTAAAAAAAAATTCAGAGAAATAAAAGATGCCCCACATGAAGTATATAGTCATGCTATAAACTGCTTCTTCAAAAATCCTAATAAATTAAAAAAAATCTGTGAGATGAGTTAAGTTTTAAACTTCATGGGATATTATTGTGCTGTAGTTTTCCACTTTAAAACCAGCCCTTAAGAGATGCAATCCAGCATCTGTTTCCATGGAAACAGAAGGACAAGCTTACCAAGCACTACTTCCTGATTTGATTTTGCAAAGTCATGTATACATAATTTAAGATGGGCATTTTGATAATGAGTTTGGGATGAACTGTTAATGGACAACAGACTTTTACTTAAAGCTTTTTCTTTCTTACTGCCTGCCATTAACCATTTTTAGAAGAAAGTAAAAAGCTATCTTTCCTTATATATGAGGGTTTTTTTTTTTTCAGACACTTAGAGCCTCAAAGTGGTATTAGGTGTCCAACCTACTTATCAAGACAACAAATTATTTCTTTGTGATACATATATTTTTCATATGTACTCATCACTTAATTTAAAATGAAATTGGTAGGATTTAACGATTTACAACTTCCTTAAGTTTCAATGTTGTTCAAAGCCTATTATTTAATATTCCTGTGTATTGGTGAATATAAATTTTTCTCTGTCAATTTCTCTTTTTATAACTTTCTTGGCTGTATTGGAATATGCAGATATGATATTCAGTTTCTCATTATCCTGTATCAGCACTATATAATCATTAGGAAAATTATTGATATCAGTATCTTACTTTGTTATGTTTGAATTTTATTCAGGTAATTGAAATATTCTTTAACCAGCCCATGAATTACATGCAATTTCCAATGCGAAGTTAAAAGCTGTGCAATTGCTTTGAACTAAAACCTTTAAGTAGCTTAATGAAGCATGTGCTTTTAGGCTCAGTAAGCATATCATAATGGAATAAGGAAGTCAAGTTCTTTGCAGCATTAAATTCTTTAACTAGACCTTTAGCTTATATAGATTTAACATGTCAGGTTTTGATCTTGTAAATATAAAGGCAAATTCAAGTATGATAAGATTGAAAAGCGGGATTCTAAAGTCATAATGCTTCAAATTTGGGGGCCTATGACAAGCCAGCATTTTGAGAAAAAAAAAAAAATGTATTGTGAGCTATGTAGGGCAACAGGGAGAAGTGGATTTGTGTAACCAAGTGACTTAACTCTTGGGGCTTACAATTTACATTTGCTTACAATTTACATCTGGCTTAGAAGATGTTTAGGCATTAGTCTCTGCATTTAGGATTGCCTACTCAACCTCAGAACTCCTTTTTCCTTTTGTGTCCTTTAACCATAATAGCTAGTTAAGGTTCTGGTACATATTATTAGTACTGTATCCCATAAATGTTGTTAAAAAGCAAATTTATGTAACTAAAAATAGGCACTTGAAGCTGTTTGGCCGCAGGGATTAAGGGTACAATCTGTGACTGCCAAATGCAAATGCTAAAACGCTTAGAGATTTACCCTTGCTTGGTAATCAGATCTATTTATAGATTCACAGTCTTCCTGACCTTTCACTAGGATAACCAGTGAGGAAGCCTCGTTTTAGATGACTTACACTAATGGGAGCATTCTCTTTGCCCACAATTCTATTTCACAAACTCTTTGTGACCCAGTAGCTAATTTTCAACCTAGGACAACTGAACAGGCCTATGTACAGAAAAAAAAAAAAAAAAGATGTTAATCTTCATCAGATCTTAACTTTAAAGACTGTTGGACTGTGTAGCCTACCTGTGAACAAAGTGAGTGAGTTTATCACCTGAAAAAATATTTTTTACTTCACATTGCTGATACTTAGACTAGAACTAATTCTAATTTTATTACTCAGGTAGATATTGACACAAACAATGATAACAAACTATATGCCCGTTGGGCATTTACTGAGTTCTCCCAGTATTCTTGTTTTTGTTATCCACCAAAATAAATAATTTTCTATGTTCTTTACTTTGTTTATGTGTTGGACAGGGGTTAGTATATCATGTAATCAGAATTTTTAAATCTTGTAGTCATTAATCAGGGCATTCTGGTTTTTTATTATTTATTTATTTGTTTGTTTGTTTGTTTGTTTGTTTGTTTGAGGTGCCTGAGGGGGTGCTCAGAGGGAGGGAGAGAATTCTAAGCAGACTCCATGCCCAGCACAGAACCCTACGCAGGGCTCAATCTCACATCCCTAGATCAAAACCCGAGCAGAAATCAAGAGTCAGATGCTTAACCAACTGAGCCACCCTGGGGCCCAAACAGGGCATTTTAAACCCAGGTCTACATAAGCAGTCAGCTTGGATTTGTTAAATATATAGATTTTGCACTCATCCTTCTGATTTATGCACAATTTGGTAAAGAGAAAATATACTTAAATGCATATTCACTAGAGCAATTATAATATGGAAACATTAACATTAAACTGGAATTCACTGCAAATGTGCCTATTTTCTTCTTTTCAAGTAAAGAGAAACCAAACAAGGTTGACATATGTAAAATAATAATGAGTAACATAATGTGCAATTGAAGGATAAGCATGTGTTGGAGTAAGTAAAGCAAAATAAAAGCTAGTTTAAGTTTAGATTATTATCCTTAGAATGGATTTTACATACTGGTTTTGAAATGCAAAGGTATGAGAGTGAGTGGGAGCATATACCTCTTTTTTAAAATTGAGAGTTATTGTGTCTTGCTGTTACAATCCAGCAGAGGGAGCAAAAGCTAATGAACAAACTATGTAAGTGGTAAGAACATTACCAGCTATGCTGCTGAGTAGAAACATTTAGAAAAAGTCTTGCTGATTTCAAACACAAAAACATAAGTGGGAAAAATACTCTTTATGTCATTAAAAATTGTTTTCAAGCAATAAAAGATTATGTGTAAACAAAGGAATCTCAAAGCAGATAACAAAGTTAAAACTATGCTGGCCCTATGCCGCATATTCAAAGCTATACCATAACATAAAGAATGATTCAAAAGAATTTTCCAGATCTGAGAACTACCAGTGTACTCTACTTATGTGGATATAGGTCATAAAATAGAATCTGTAAGGAATTTCTAATGAATGAAGGTCATCAGTGTTTGTTTGCCTAGATTTTTCTCAGAATTAATGGCATGACCAAGTAATTGGTGTTGTCAGATAAGATTCATTTTTTTTTAACAAACATTCTATGACGTGCCAGGGTATTCTTGGAAAGGTTCTGATTTAAAAATCACACAAGATCATCCTAAATCAGATCATCCTTTCCATCTCAAAAGATAAGGTGCATAGATTAAAACTTTCTGTATGCCAACATCTTATAATTTGCAATAAGAATTGCTTGATGTGGATTGTCAGTACACATTAGTGACTATTTTTTTTTAAAGCTTTCATTTATTCATTTGAGACACAGAGATACAGAGAGAGAGAGAGAGTGTGTGTGCAGGAGCAGGGAGAGAGGCAGAGGGAGAGGGAGAAGCAGGCTCCTTGCTGAGCAGGGAGCCTGATGCGGGGCTCGATCCCAGGACCCTGGGATCACGACCTGAGCCGAAGGCAGATGCTTAACCATCTGAGCCACCCAGGCGCCCTGACTATTTTATATTTTAAAGAGAATATAGCAGATTCCCATAGTGTTGGGTTCACTGACTTGAGAATAACCTGATGTACACTCACCTGCTTTCTAACTGTGCATGGATTTTTTAAATCTGAGTATTATAGGTCTAGTGACATAAACCTTTGATATTGTCTCTATCCAGATGAAGTGTCTCTTTTATTTATTTATTTTTTTTTAGTTGGCTATTGATACTCCTGTTCCTGATATTCTGTGTCCCATCCTATTTGTGCCTAATGTCATCCTGGCCATAGCCAGAAATTATTTACATGACCTCAGCCCAACAGTGTGGCACTTAGCATCTAGTCTTCTTGACCTGGTCCCCTAGGTCTGATCCTAGCCTGCTTTCATGTTTCTTGTTCCATGTGTCTTCACCATTGTCTGAATGACCAATTGTAACTTTTACTCTGGTTAGCTACAACCCAGCCATTCCTTGCTCCTTCCACACCTCTTTTCTGACAAATACTGCCTGCCTATCTGGATGTCAGGATTATAATAACTTTCTTTTTTTTTTTTTTTTTACTTTCTCAAGATGCACTTTATTTTTTTAAATAATATATAATGTATTATTTGTTTCAGGGGTACAGATCTGTGATTCATCAGTCTTACACAATTCACAGCACTCACCATAGCACATATGCTCCCCAATGTCCATCACCCAGCCACCCCATCCCTCCCACCTCCCTCCACTCCAGCAACCCTCAGTTTGTTTCCTGAGATTAAGAGTCTCTTATGGTTTGTCTCCCTCTCTGGTTTCGTCTTGTTTCATTTTTCCCTCCCTTCCCCTATGATCCTCTGTCTTGTTTCTCAAATTCCTCCTATCAGTGAGATCATATGATACTTGTCTTTCTCTGATTGACTTATTTTGCTTAGCATAATACCCTCTAGTTCTATCCACATCATTGCAAATGGCAAGATTTCATTTTTTGTTGGCTACGTAATATTCCATTGTATATATATACCACATCTTCTTTATCCATTCATCTGTTGATGGACATCTGGGCTCTTTCCATAGTTTGGCTATTGTGGACATTGCTGCTATAAACATCGGGGTGCACGTACCCCTTCGGATCCCTACATTTGTATCTTTGGGGTAAATATCCAGTAGTGCAATTGCTGGATCATAGGGTAGCTCTGTTTTCAACTTTTTGAAGAACCTCCATACTGTTTTCCAGAGTGGCTGCACCAGCTTGCATTCCCACCAACAGTGTAGGAGGGTTCCCCTTTCTCCACATCCTCACCAACATCTGTCATTTCCGGACTTGTTAATTTTAGCCATTCTGACTGGTGTGAGATGGTATCTCATTGAGGTTTTGATTTGGATTTCCCTGATGCCGAGTGATGTTGAGCACTTTTTCATGTGTCTGTTGGCCATCTGGATGTGTTCTTTGCAGAAATGTCTGTTCATGTCTTCTGCCCATTTCTTGATTGGATTATTTGTTCTTTGGGTATTGGGTTTGATAAGTTCTTTATAGATTTTGGATACTAGCCCTTTATCTGATATGTCATTTGCAAATATCTTCTCCCATTCTGTCACTTGTCTTTTGGTTTTGTTGACTGATTCCTTTGCTGTGCAAGAGCTTTTCATCTCGATGAAATCCCAAAAGTTCATTTTTGCCCTTGCTTCCCTTGCCTTTGGTGATGTTCCTAGGAAGAAGTTGTTGCAGCTGAGGTTGAAGAGGTTGCTGCCTGTGTTCTCCTCAAGGATTTTGATGGATTCCTGTCTCACATTGAGGTCTTTCATCCATTTTGAGTCTATTTTTGGGTGTGGTGTAAGGAAATGGTCCAGTTTCATTCTTCTGCATGCGGCTGTCCAATTTTCCCAACACCATTTGTTGAAGAGACTTTTTTCCATTGGACATTCTTTCTTGAGCTGTCGAAGATTAGTTGACCATAGAGTTGAGGGTCCCTTTCTGGGCTCTCTATTCTGTTCCATTGATCTATGTGTCTGTTTTTGTGCCAGTACCATACTGTCTTGATGACGACAGCTTTGTAATAGAGCTGGAAGTCCGGAATTGTGATGCCGCCAGCTTTGCTTTTCTTTTTCAACATTCCTCTGGCTATTCGGGTTTTTTTCTGGTTACATACAAATTTTAGGATTATTTGTTCCATTTCTTTGAAAAAAGTTGATGATATTTTGAAAGGGATTGCATTAAATGTGTAGATTGCTCTAGGTAGCATAGACATTTTCACAATATTTGTTCTTCCAATCGATGAGCATGGAACATTTTTCCATTTCTTTGTGTCTTCCTCAATTTCTGTCATGAGTATTCTATAGTTTTCTGAGTACAGATCCTTTGCCTCTTTGGTTAGATTTATTCCTAGGTATTCTTAAGGTTTGGGGTGCAATTGTAAATGGGATCAACTCCTTAATTTCTCTTTCTTCTGTCTTGTTGTTGGATGTCCACTATCACCACTGCTGTTCAACATAGTACTAGAAGTCCTAGCCTCAACCATCAGACAACAAAAAGAAATAAAAGGCATCCGAATTGGCAAAGAAGAAGTGAAACTCTCACTTTGCAGATGATATGATACTTTATGTGGAAAACCCAAAAGTCTCCACCCCAAAACTGCTAGAACTCATACAGGAATTCAGTAAAGTGGCAGGATATAAAATCAATGCACAGAAATCAGTTGCATTCCTATACACCAACAACAAGACAGAAGAAATAACTTTCAATTCCTTATTTGGGCAAATTATTTAAATTCATTTTGTCTTTATGTTTTCATTTATGAAACGGGGGTAATAGGTTGGTTGTAAATATTAAATTACCTTTTACACATGAGTGCTTGGAACAGCACAGAGCACATACAATTACGATTGCTAATTATTATTATTGGTGGTGGTGGTAGTGGTAGTCACCCCATCTCATTCTTACAGCTGTACTAAGCCACTGACTCCTATTTGTTTTTAGTCCAGATCCCAATTCTAGCCAACATCACCAAATTTGACTTGAGTTTCTATTTTTTATCTTCTTAGCCCCTGCTATATCCTAAGGGACAGAATATTACATGTCCAGAAATTATCACACCACTTTGTGGAATAGTTAGAACATATCCAAAATAGCATAAGATTCTTTTCATGAAGTCCCCCAAATCAGTCCATCTTGGAAATCCAAAAAAATAGTGGCAGCAGTGACATAGTTAAAACAACAACAAAAAAAGATCCAGGATAGCAAAACCAAAAATTGATGGAAAACACTGACCACACAATTAGGTGGCAGGTATTCTCACAAATCCCAAAATATGAGCTGTCAATTTCATGACCATGTGCTACTCCATGGAAGGAAAGCAAAGGAAAGTGATGCGATGGCTGATGGAAATGAGACCCAGATAATACCCAAATTGCCAACAGATACTCATGAGAAATTGCTTCAGGCCAATTCGAGAATAGTAGCTGATACTGAGAGAAGTGTTTTCATACAATCCAATTTGTAAGTCAGTGAAAAGTACCCTTTCTAATGTCTGAAAGGCCTGAGCACCCTGAGTCCTGTGAATTATTTAACTCACTAGCTGAAGTTCCTTCTTAGGAGAAACTTCAAGGAGTAAAGCCCAGCTGAGGAGAGACAATAAGGACAAAGGAAATGGAAAGTCCAGATGAAAATAGGAGCAATGAACAGAACCCAGAGATCTTAAAGAATAGAAGACAATTTCTTTTCAACTCTTCAGAAAAGTGCAGGAATAGGAGAGCTAGACTTGTAAAGTTAGAAGTGGTCTGTGTAAACCTTCCCCTTTAGGGACAGCTGGAAACCTTTGCTCTTCATCGTCCCCACTGGGTACTGAAGGAATCAGCTTTACTATGAAAACCTCCTTCTCTTTCCACCAGTATCCAGAATATTCAGACTGATTCACAAAACAGCTAAGCCTCCAGCTAGCAAATACTCCATCTGTTCTCTTGATACAGGAGGTTTCAACCCTGAATATACACTCAAATCATTTGCAGTGCTTTAAGCTGTCTCCTGGTCCTACTCCAGACCATTTGTATCATAATCTATGAGGGTGAGGCCAAGCAGAAGAAAGCTTCTAAAAGCTTTCCAAGTGGGAACCACTGAAAAAGAAGTTACTTTAAAAAGGAAAAGTAATTGTAATTGTAATGTCACCATTTAACATCAAGACACTGCCCACCTCCCTCCAGAATGTTAGTTGCTAAATTTGCTGCACATTAGAATTACCTGGGGAGGGGCGCCTGGGTGGCTCAGTTGGTTAGGCATCTGCCTTCAGCTCAGGTCATGATTCCAAGGTCAAGGGATGGAGCTCCGCATCGGGCTCCCTGCTCAGCGGGAAGCCTGCTTCTCCCTCTCCCACTCCCCGTCTCCCTGCCTGTGCTCTCACTCTCTCAAAAAATTGAAATCTTAAAAAAGAAAGAAAGAAATACCTGGGGAAGAATTTAAAACCCCGATGGCCAAGTCACACCCTGTGGGACTTGGGAACCGGACAACAGGATAAGTTTAAAGATGCCAGATGATTCCCAAAAAAGAAAAGAAAGAAATGGTCTCCTGATCAAACCCTCTCTCTTAAAAGATCAGGAGACTTGGACTATGCAATAATAAGAACAGCAGCAATAGTAGAAGAGGATGGCCACAGTAAGAATAAAGAGAATAAGGAGGAGAATGATCTCTCTACAAACAATGCAAGGGCACCAAAGCTTTATGCTCATAGACGGGAAAAGTGTAACCTAATATTTCAAAGCAAGCTAAAAGAAATTGTAGAATGATAAAATGTAGAAAAGAACACTATAAATCAAATTTAGAAATACCTCTGAAATAAGGGCCAGAAATGCAGTAAAGATTTAGAAATTAAAGAATGAATTCATTTAGAAACAAAGGCTAAATTTGAAATATCATGCGAATTAGTAATTCCAAAACCCCCAATAATCCCACTTTTAATAGAAGGTGACATATAGAGAGATAAGCAACAAGATCCAAAATAATAGGATTTCCTGGTGGGAAAAACCAAAGCAATAAAACAAAATGAACATTAATACTTATAATTTTTTTTAAAGATTTTATTTATTTGTTTGAGAGAGAGAGAATGAGAGACAGAGAGCAGGAGAGGGAGGAGGGTCAGAGGGAGAAGCAGACTCCCTGCTGAGCAGGGAGCCCGATGTGGGACTCGATCCCGGGACTCCAGGATCATGACCTGAGCCGAAGGCAGTCGCTTAACCAACTGAGCATTTAAGAAAATGTGCCTGAAAGTAAAATTGAAACTACATATTGAAAAGGAACGCTATACATCTGGAAGAGTGATCCAGATGAACAATATTAAGATTCATTGTGGTAAATCTATTGAACTTTTAAATAAAAAAGAAAAAAAATCAGTTTGGCATTCAGGCAAATAGACATTTGTAAAAAAGAATAAGATAAAGAAAACCAGATTATCATCAGACTTTTCAAAAGCAACTATTCATGCTGGAAGCATAACATTTTAAAGATACTCAAGGAAATAGATTGTGAGCCAAGGACTTCAGATATACCAAATTGATTTTCAAATATAAAGGCCACAGATGTATTTATCAACATGCAAGAACTCAGAATATTGTTCCCAGTAAATGGAAACATCATTTGTACATTTGCTCAAGCAAAACCTTGGAATGCTTCTTGATGTCTTTTTTTTCCTCTTATAGCTCATATCCAATTCAATTGCTAGTCTTACTTGGTTCTACCTTAAAAAATCCCAAATTTGGGACATCTGGGTGGCTCAGTTGGCTGAGCATCAAACTCTTGGTTTTGGCTCAGGTCATGATCTTAGGGTCCTGAGATCAGGTCCCAACTCCCCCACCACCCCCTACCCCCCCGCCCCAGGCTCCAGTTCCTGGCTCTGGGCTCCATGCAAGTCTACCTGGGATTCTTTCCTTCTGCACCGCCCTCCCTTTCTGCCTCTCCTCCCACAAGCACTTGTGCTGTCTCTCTATATATTAAATAAATAAATAAATAAATAAATAAATAAATAAATAAATAAATAAATCTTAAGGAAAAAAAAATCCCACATTTGACCTATCCACCTCTATTGTTATCCTACTATTCCCAGCAGCTACCATCTCTAGCTGGCATGACTGCAAGAGTCCCCTTAAGTGTTTCTCTGCTTCCATTCCTGCCTCCTTCTTATCTGTTCTCTGCACAGCAGCCAGAGTAAGCTATTAATAGGTCATCTTCATGCTTAGAAATTATGATTTCCTACATGATTTAGTCTTAGATACCTCTCTCCTCTGCCCCTTGTTCACTGCACCCTGGCCACATTGCTAGCTTGTTACTTCAATCAGTTTTCTCAGCTGCAGAGAGCATCCATTGGCTATTCCCCCTCTCTGGAACGCCCTTCCATACACATGGAAATCTGGCCGCTCTCTCACTTTACAAGGTATCTTTTCAAGTATCATTTTCTCTGAATGGCCTTTCTTAATCCACTATCTAAAATAGGATAGTACTCCTTCCATCACTTTTTCTACCATTACTATGCTTTATAGTTCTTCACAGAAGTTCTTGATCTTCTGACATATTATGAATGCATTTGTGTATTGCACTCTTCTCTTCTAAAATATAAGCTCCATGGTGGAATGGACTAGGTTTACTCTGTTCACTTCAGTATCCTTAGCACCTTAAATGGTGTCTAGCATGAAGTATACCACCTCTCAGTAATATTTGTTGAGTGAATGAGTGCATTCATAAGAGAGGTTACAGACCAAGTATATCCATTATAAAAAATAGATCAATAATAAGTTGTTACTGGGGACAAAATACTTTGGAAGCATTCTTGAGTTCTGTGCTTAATTTGTCAAAAAGTAGGATGATATGAATCTATCATATGTCCCTTTAAATGCTTCTGTCAGAGTAATGTACTGGCCTGAATATGGCTTTGAATCTTCTTTCATCCACCAAAGATTCAAAATTTTATAAATGACTCAGACTGTAGCCCCTGTAATTATTAACTAGTATCTATTCAAGTACCATGAATCTAGCAGAGGTCCTTTGAATCAGATTGCATAGCTTACATGTAAAGGTAAATTAATCATTTTGTGAGATATTTATTCCCCAAAGTATTATAGTATTATACTGTTCCATACTTTTTTAGGATAATAAATAACAATACATCATTTTATTATTTTTCAAGAAGTTTGCCTTTTATTAAATGTTAGCAAGAAAAGCTGATATAAAGGACTTAAAAATAAACTTGCATGTTATATGTTGATTAGATTATGTAAAACATAAACAGACTGATATACTACATCATATATCAATTATTACCTTTCTCAATCCTGTCCTAGCTATAGGTTCCGAAAAATCTTTAACCTTTGCATATAGGCTCAGTATCCTCCAGTGCCTGAATAATCAGCCTACATCAGATAACCTAAACTTACCAGTATGGAACTTGAACATGATTTTTCTTCTTGAAGCTTGTATCTTTTCTCTTTATTTTTTTTAATATTTATTTATTTTAGAAATTGAGAAAGAGAAGAATGCACAAGTGGGGGGGCGTGGTCAGAGGAAGGGGAGAGGGGAAGCCCGCTCCTTGCTGAGTAGGACACGGGGCTCCATCCAGGACCTGAGCTGGAACCAAGAATCTGAAGCTTAACCTACTGAGCCACTCAGGCACCCCTCCTCTCTCTTTGATATTCATTGTGTGTTCTGTCCTTTCTAACGGGTTGCGGCTCAGATTTCTCTATGAAAGCATCTATAATCCTGCTCTCAATCTCAAGGCATTGGAACAGGGCTTGACTGCTTAGCTCTTTCCAACCCTTGCAAAGTATGAATTCCAATCCCTACTCGTCTCAATTGCTGACTGGGGCCTTAATGCAAATCACACCACTTTTCCCAATGCCAGGAGCCATTACTTGACTTTTGGGTTCTGCATCACACAGAAAAGTGATTCATATAAACCTAATCTATCCTCTTTAGAAGTCTTTGATCTTATTCATTTGCCAATATGAAGAAATATGTGCTTAAAGCATAGATAACTAAACAGATATATGCAAGTAATGTATGAGTGAACAGTAAAATATGCATGTTCTAATAAGAGTCAGAGATAAGAACTTTTCAGAAGCAGAGTGGACAAATATAAATACATACTTGGGGTTTCGACTAAGGGAAGAAATTAAAAACATTCCGTTTATTAGAAATGCCATTTTTAGTATTCATTTGTGCTTGATTTAGTAATTTTAGCATCTTTAAACTCAGTGA
Organism: Mirounga leonina; assembly: GCF_011800145.1. Classification (NCBI taxonomy): domain Eukaryota; kingdom Metazoa; phylum Chordata; class Mammalia; order Carnivora; family Phocidae; genus Mirounga; species Mirounga leonina. The sequence continues at coordinate 74,669,834 of NW_023270377.1, read as the reverse complement.
ATGGCTTTTGTAATTACATGTGTCTCAAATACATATTAACATTATGTTAATTATGGAACTAATGCAGTACTTGAGTGTAAACCAAGAATCCTATGTTTGCAGTTGGCAATTTAATCTTGTTTTTAAGGCATTTTTAATGTGAAATCACCACTTAGTCTTGTAATAGCTTTTCTTAGCTAAGGTCAACTCTTTTCCATTAAGTTTGGCATTAGGGATGAAGAAAAAGATGTATGAATATGTTTTAGTTACAGAAATAAACAATAATTAAACTTTATCAACATAGGATGGAACATCTAATAATAAAGCAATCTAAAAACACATAAATTTGAATATTTAACCAATTTGTTTCTATTCCTTTGCATATGGTACCACAGGAGTTCAAGAATAGATTATGGTTTTTTGAGTGTAATTTGGCAACTGTCCTAATTTTAAAAGGATCATGGGAAGAATGACTAATTTGTAATGTTTCCTCTTTCTCTGATACTGTGCTATAAATGAGGAGTGCCTCTTGATTAGATGCTAATGACAATGCCATTGCTGTTCAAGTTTACTACAGTAGGAGATAGAAGTTTACACAAAATTAAGAATAGACATAGAAAAAGAAAAATCAATATTTAAAACAATGTGTTCTTCTTGGAGAAATTTCCTTGCAAACATGTATCCTCTCATTATCAATATACAATTTGGTAACAGCAGGAAGATTTTCTGACTTAAATCACTATCTGACTTCTGTTTTTGTGTGTTTCCTTTAGATAAGAAATGTTGAAACCAACCAATGTTTAGACAACATGGGCCGCAAGGAAAATGAAAAAGTGGGTATATTCAACTGTCATGGTATGGGAGGAAATCAGGTAATCTCTCTTTTTTTCTTAATCAACTTCATCCTTGGGGGGAAAATATTGCTGTGAAACCATCACAGTAAACCATGACTCACATGCCAATAACAATTGAGTCTTAGCTTAGGGAATTAATGGGCATTCAAATCAAGAACTAATTTGGCTATTTTGTTACCCCAAGTATCTTAAAAAAGCACTACAGAATTTAATAAATAGGGCAACACTTTCAATGAGCCCAATTAATGAAGATAGCCAAATATTTTAGACCTATCTCATTTTCAGCAAATGAACACTACATTTTATTCTTTTAACTGACTAGTATAAAGTAATCCCTCAACAACCATGATGTTTTCCCAATGGTGATTCTATATTTCTTTTGTGTTTATGTACATCATGTTTTCTATGAATTTCTGAGGTTCAATAAACTTTAAAATGCATGGTAAGCACCTCTGTTACACTTGTGCTTTGGCTATCTGAAGATGCCCTTTGAACCAGGTAAAAATGAAATCTTTAAACAAAACCGATGGCTGACTACAAGTCTAGGACAGCTTTTTTGTGTGTTGCAGTCCAATTATCAGAGATCTGTCAGACTGTAACAAGGATCCTTGTACTCTCTTTAAATACTGGACAGTGATTCTCAAGGTGTGCCATGTGGAAGCTGCTTAGCTGTGAGTCTTCAGGTGGAGCAGCCCTGCTGTCATGGCCATTTTGAGAGGCAGAATTTGGAATTTGTAGGAACTCATAACAGAGTTTGTGGTAGCTAATCCTCTGTTGACAAGGTGTCCACAAAAATCGAGGAGAAACACACCAGTGAGTTCTTTATCTAGTGCATTAGAGTGAAATTAGGAAGTAAAAGTTATTCCATGCAGCACAACATCATGGTTATGTTGGTAATGCAGCTGAATGTGTCAAGAATCTACAGGGAAAAAGCAATAGCCCTGTTGAGTTTTGACACCATATTTCAAATAGGACTTGTGAGATTCAATGGAGAACATTCAAAAATGAAATTTTCTTCCTAAAAAAAAATTATTAAGATCCTAATTAGTGTTCCAAAATTTCAACTTAAGCAGAAAAATATTTAAATCAAAGTTTCTAGATTACAGCATGGAAAAATAACTTTATGAAAGAAAATAACAGGAAAAACAATACAGACAGAACAATGGCAGAGCATTCAGAAATGGTCCAGCTTTTATATTGATTCACAATGAATGTGAGAGGCCTTTACTACCAAAACCAGTGGAATCCCAATGAATTCAGCTGGAAATGGCAAACAGCTTAACTGTTAGAGGACTAAATGTGCAGGGTTTAATTTTTTCACAAATGGATGTAAGAAATCTGAAGGTGATCAACTCTTGACATTTGTCCAGGTCTTCAGTGACTTTGTCAAGAAATCAAAAACTTTCTAACTTTGCATTCTTCAATCCTTAAAATTAACTTTTATCATCAGCTGGTCACATGAGGGCTGCTGAAACTCCAGACATCATATCCACATTCAAGGCAGGAAGAAGTTGGGGTAGAGAAGAGCTGCAGTAGCCATAACTGTCCTTTTGCTAGGAAAAACAAGACTCCCTAAAGGCTTTTTACACTCCCCCCCCCCCACCTTGTAAGTCTCTTTGGCCAGAAATATGTTACTTGAATACCTCTAGCACAAAAACACGGAATATTTTACTACACTTACATGTGTAAATGTCCTCACAGTTTATTTACCATGAATACTGGGTGGACATGTAGAACTGTCTCCATAATGTGTTTCACCAGCTGATGAAAAAGTCAGCTGATCATCTGCACCATGGTGACCTACAGAATTTCAAAAAAACACATTATTTATGACATCATTCTGATTCTAATGCAGATGAAAATGAAATAGGAAATGAAAAGGAAGATAACCTAGATGAATTATCCTCATTGATTTTTTAAGTTGCCATAGTTAATGTTAAAAAAGATAACCAGTCATATACCTGTGTTTGTCTAAATGAAACAAAACACCTGGATCATTAATGTTAAAAATTGTATCACTCATTTACAAGTGTTCAAATACCCAGAAATAAGCTATCCCACTCTACCATAACCTTCTTGTTGACCAGGACTATGTCTTATTCTTCTCTTCACTTAGTACTTGACTGAAGGCCTGGGATGTGGTAGGTAACTAATAACTACTAGTCGAGTAAATAGATGAAAGAATTCATGGTCAGAACAATAGACTTATACCTTAGTACTATGTAGACATTGCCATAGAATGCTGTTATTGTCATAGTAACCAAAAGTATATAAAGACACCAATCTTAGGGATTCATAAATAAAGTGAACCAACAATAAGTAAAACCCCATACCTACATATATTCTAATGTTTCTACATTGTTAACTTAATGACAAAGTAGAAATTAAAACCGATGTTCTTCATCTACATGAATAGTTGTTCACGTTTACAGATATGCATGGAAGAAAGTTTACAGGAGCCCTTTTTGCTATAACAAATACAATGGACACAGCTCAGTATTTACCAAGACAGGAATGTTTAAATAAATTGTGATGCATCCATAGTACAGAATACTCCATAGCCACCAAAGTGAGTGAAAGGTCTATATGCATTGTCGTGGAAAATTGAAAAGGAGGGAAAAAATCCAGAATATAACTTACTTTGAATGACCTCATTTATGAAAAATATATGTGAACATTTTTGTCTATAAAGTATATCTGTGTTTGTATAGGTGTAATATAATCTGTTAGAAATGCATAGCAATCTATCTGGAATAGAATTACCTCTGGTGAGAAGAAGGAGCTAGAAAAGGAACCTTTACTTTTTACCCCACATTTTTCTATATATATATGTATTACTTTCATAATTGAACAAATAAAAATGGAGAAAATTGAACTGTTGAGAATAAAAGAGTATCATTTTTTTTAAGATTTTATTTATTTATTATTTATTTATTTATTTATTTAAGAGAGAGACAGAGAGAGAGGGAGAGAGAACATGAGCAGGGGGAGCAACAGGGGGAGTGGGAGAGGGAGAAGCAGGCTTCCCACCGAGCAGGGAACCCAATGAGGGGGCTCGATCCCAGAACCCCAGGATCATGACCTGAGCCGAAGGCAGACGCTTAACGACTGAGTCACCCAGGCACCCCAAAAGAGTATCATTTTAGAGCATTGCTCTGACCTGATTAATTGGGTCATTTATGGTAAATTACTTAATATTTTTTAGCTTTACTATTTTATTTATAAAATGGGTAAAAGACTTTTACCCAAATTTTTTTCCTCTAAAGATTAGTAAAATTTATATAATAACTAACACTAGCCGGGCATATACTAGACGCTCAGTACATATATTGGTCTATTGACATTATTTATTCTCTTTACGTATTTCAGTTTCTATTCTCAATTGTTTCTCTTTTCTCTCTAAGAAAATAAAAGTTTCAGTGGCTAATGCCAGAGGCAAGGTAAAATGCACAGCACTTCCTATGGTATTGTTAAGCTTAATAAAATGAACTGCCTCTCCTGTTGTTTTAATATGTATTATGAAATAATTAAACCATCACATAAAACCCTATTATGATTTATACTTTGATGGAAATCAATATTTCTTGGATGATTAATTCTAGTTAGTCCCTAATTAGGGACATGTTTACATTTTTTACTTACTTTAGAGAAGAACAGATTTTAGGATTTTATTCTCAGAGCTACCTTCCCTGTGCTTTATTGTTATTCTCTTATGTTACCATGGAAGCAGTATCTATTTTTATGGTTATTTAGTTTAAAATTTTTAAAAGTAGCCCCAACCCATATAAGATATTCAAGTTTCTCACTCCTGCTTTTACACAAAATTCCTAAGAAATGTTAACACTGTTTTTTTTAGCATTTCTGCTCAGTTTCATTTCTAAAAGAAGGTGCTTTATATTTGTTGACAGCTATCCCTTAACTATTTCTCCTTGCACAGGAGTTTTTTTTTTTTTTTTTTTTTTTTTAATGTTCTTGGAGATATCAGGAAGAAACTTACTTTCAGTAGTTGCTGGAAATACTTTTCTTAAACACTTAAACACTCAAATATCCAACATACTTTCCCTCCACCCCTAGCCCCTGCAGGGCTTGGGATACGGTAGACACCTAATAAAAACTAGCCAACTAAATGAAAGAATGCATGGAAGTTTTTGTAGCAAGAATACTGTAAAAATAAGACACCAAGTGTAGAATTATTATTACATTCAACATTTAATCATCTTGAGGTATTCTTTTTTTTGAAGTATTCTTTTAGAACCTTAGTAATAAAAACCTTCTGTCTCAAAGAATAATGACATAATTAGAAAGTCCATTCCTATCTGTTCTTGAAATGCTTTCATTAACAAAGAAGGTGATGATCATTAAACACTTTCAAAAGAATGAAAATAAATTTGATTAAAACTTGAACATAAATTTTTATAAGGGAAGGAAAAACTTGCAATTTCCTGGTAGAATGTATGTTACTAAAAGTTATGGGATCGTCTTCTCTTTACTTCTGAAAAGATGAAATTGATTCCTGGAAGCAGTTCTATGTCCCCTACAATGCTCATGACTCAGATTTATATCTTCATCTCCAACGTCTCTGCTGAATTCTGGAATCTGTTGCCAATTAATTATTGGGAATCTCTGCAGACATCTCAAACGCAACTGTTTCCAGACTGTGCTCATTTTCTTCTCTTTAACATAAGCATCCAAAATTGAAACCCAACATAGACACTTCTAAAGTTTGATTGGTCACCCAACCCTGATATTAACATGAAAATAATATGCCTTGACTCTGATCTCTAAGACCCTTTACAACTAGGGCCTCTTTCTTTGTCCTGGCCTGTATCTTCTTTCACCTATGTGGTCAGAAAACCTTGTTATTTCCACACATCATATGGAATTCCAGGCTTATGTTCTATATAGGCCACATTATAATTAAAATATGATAAAAAAATCTCCAGCAATTCTCCCCTGCCCAATGAATCACATAAAAATTCCTTAGTTATGTATACAGTTATATATTCCTTAGTTATGTATATATACAAAACCCCACATAATTTCATCCTCATCGGACTTCCCAGTATTGTCTCCCTTGATGTTCTAATAGTTTTTTTGTGCTGTAGACATGTCTGATAGTTTTATTCCCTGTGGGCTCTGTGCATTTTCCTATCTCTCCAGTTCACTGATACTGTTCTGTCTACTTGCACTGTTGACCACCTACTACTTACTCCACTCACAAACTTAAGACATACTGTTTAAAACCCAAATAATTTAGCTTCTTTTTGGCTCTCCATTGGCTAACAATTTCTTAACCTGAACAGGGCATATGTGAATGGATATGCTATAATTTATTTTAATCAATCCCTTATTATTTAATACATTATAGGTATTGTTATAGGTGAGGCTCATCAATAACCTTGTAGCTAAAATCTAGTGAGCATCTATATTTACTTCTTTAGAAATACTGCCTAGAAGTACATTTGACAGGTCACAACTTATGCAACATTATAAGGCTTTTAATAATAGTGACACATTGTCCTTTTTAAGGTTTTACTAGTTTAACGGGTCTAATTGCTAACCTACGAAGAGGCACTATGATAAATATTTTACATACATTACTGCCTTTGATTCCCACAACAATCTATGAAGTACATAGTAGTATTATCCTGATTTTACTCATGAGTCTAATGGGACCCCTGAGAGATTGGTAATATGATTAGGAGGTAAAGCCAGTTTGAGTCTAAATCCGGCTGACTCCCCACCAAGTGTATGTTCACTGCATTTGTATTGATTTCTAACCCCACTCCGCCAGGATTGTGGTCAGGCTGGACAACCCTAAATGGCTATTGTATTTTTGCTTTGTTCTGGTTTTCATGTTTGCCAATTTAGTATGGGAGAAACATTTTATCTTTTTTAAATCGTATCTCTAATGTTTTCAATGCATGTAAGTAATTTAAAAATTGACATCAATACTTTGTAGATTTTCTAGTCACGTTTTTGCCTTTGTTTTTGCTTACATTTTCATTGGTGGTTGAGGGAGCTCTTGTGTCTCTTCTCCACTTATAAAAATACTTTATTAAGATTATTACCTTCTGTAATACATGTTCCAGATATTTTTTTCTGATTTGACATTTTGTTTCTGGTGTGTTTTCATGTACAGACTTTTAAACAGTTTATATATTTTAATTATTGCTTGCTTTTATGCTTTCTCTTTTTGATGTAGAAATACCATTCTTTTTTAATGTGGTGCTTTTAAATGACATTTACCTCAGCTTAAAGGAGCTAATATCAAAATTGGCAAATAGGCCTTAGTCTTATTGGTCATATATCTGACACTATTTTTTATTTAAAATTTATAAAAAATATATCTGTAATTGGGTACAAGTTAGATTAATATTTATAAAATAACTATTTTACTTTAATAACAAGTATATGTAAAATTTTCAAAAATCCAAGGTGTTTCCCTTTGAATTGCAATATCTTTTTAATCAAAAGGGGAAAAAGCAGCCTTCATGCATATTGTACTTATTTTTTCTAAAGACAAAAAAACATAAAATGATGGGAAAATACTCACATTTTAGCAAATGCATTTAGAATGTTTCTCTTTCTCCCTGGAGCCACTCATTTGGAGGGAGCTAGAAAGTATATGGAAACATTCCATGTAATTTATTGTAGTAAATGATTCACAGCCATTTTTCAAGGTAGCAAGCCTTTAGGGAAGCTTATGCTAGCCATTTATTAAAACCATGTTTTCTGCCAAGGTAAAGAAGAGATCATTAGGTCTTATCAATACTTTCAAACAAATGTCTCCTCCTCTAAAATGTGACTACTTATATTTAAGAAGAATCTAACCTTATGACAGTAAACAAATTTTGAGAGTCAACAAATACTTCCTGCCTTATTACAAACCCTCTCCTAGAAAGAGCTTAATTATTTTAGTAATGCATTCTACTGTACTCACAGATTGTAATGAATACATTCATTCAACAAAAGTGAATTGACTTTACAGTTTGCATTTTTATCAGTACTATAATTACTTAGAAGCCCTTTCTATGTTAATTTGGTCCCCTTTTGGTAAAGTTTGTGCAATAGAATTAAAATCACCAGGGTAAATTTGCAAGTGAAATGAAATGGCCTAAGAGGAAAGAAGGAGGATGTACCATTCATTAAATGTTTAAATGAGCTGGATACATGTAAGCTGGAGGAGAGCATCATTATTTATATTGAAGGAATATCTGGTAAGCTTGGAATTGATTGAAATTTGCAGGAACTTAAAGTTTGTAGGATGTGATTCTGCCTAGTTTGCCTGGTTGGAGTGTTTCCTGGCATAAAAACAAAGAGCAAATCTATTGTGTTCAACCCCTTTCTTTCCCTGGTAGTAGTTACTCAGAGATTGTGAAATTTTTTTCTTAAGGTTTCCTATAAAATGAGCACTAATATTGGCCATCTCTTAGATTTATCTTTTCCTCTGGGTGTAATGTTATGTATCTCTACATAATGATAGTTAATACCTATCACATGACATTTTTTCAAAAGCTATGGAAAAATTGGCAGTGCAAGTTAATCTAGAAAGCACTTTTGCTATTTTACTGTAAAGTACTTAAAATTAATTCCCTGAAATCCCCCATTCATTTAAATAAGCCACACCTTTGGCTTTGAGCTTTCTAGTTAATAAGTACAAAATTGGTTATATGATTCATTGTGTCAATAATATAAAAACAAGCCACCTTCAAAAAGGTTCAATTTTTTCCTGGTGTTGAAATGATAAAAATTTCTACTCTGATTCCTGATAAAGAAAGCAACAAGGAGGGACACCAGACTAAACTTAGAGGGACAACAGCCTCTAAGAAGTCATCTTAGGGGGCGCCTGGGTGGTTCAGTCCCTTAAGCAACTGCCTTCATCTCTGGTCATGATCTCAGTGTCCTGGGATCAAGCCCCTTGTCAGGCTCCCTGTTCAGCGGGGAATCTGCTTCTCCCTCTCGCTCGTGCTCTCATCTCTCTCTCTCTCAAATAAATAAATAAAAATCTTAAAAAAATAAAAGTCATCTGGGCGCCTGGGTGGCTCAGTTGGTTAAGCGACTGCCTTCGGCTCAGGTCATGATCCTGGAGTCCCGGGATCCAGTCCTGCATCGGGCTCCCTGCTCGGCAGGGAGTCTGCTTCTCCCTCTGACCCTCCCGACCCTCCCCCCTCTGATGTGCTCTCTCTCTCAGTCTCTCTCTCTCAAATACATAAATAAAATCTTAAAAAAAATAAATAAATAAAAGTCATCTTAGGAAACAACAATGATATCAAAGTATGTCAGTGCACATAGCAGGACAAAAGAAATATTTATTCTGTTGATTAATCAATTAATTATGGTGTATCATCATATCAGCCTATGCTCTAAAGACCTTAAAATTAAATTTCTGTAGGGCTTAAATGTTAAAATACTTTAAGCTCTTTAGGAAATACGTGTAAATTTATATTCATTTTATTAATGGGATTCCCAGAATTTTTTTTTTAAACCCTCCCTTAAAAATTAAATATCACACATTCTCATAAAGAAGAAAGTTTAATACTACTCTAGTTTAATAAAATCCCAACACACACACACACACACACACACAGCTTCTCTTATCTCACACCATCAATAGAACTATTCTCACTGAGAAGGGTAAGCTGTTAGCACAAAAATCTACTAGAAGAAAAATGTTAGCAGCATCTGTCTGTTCCCTCACCTCACCCATTTATCTCCTTTGCAGTCCGTGTTAAGTACAGACAGACTCCAAGCTTTCCACTAACATTACCAACATAAGCTTGTCTGCAAAAACCAGCAGAGCTTTTCCCCTCAGCGATGTTTCAATCTTCTGAACCTCATTTCTCTCTCCGTTTTATCTTCAAGTGCTTTTTTCCTGACTTATGCATAATTCTTCTTGACTCAACACCCTAGTCTTATCATTACTGAGCTGCTTCCTTGTTTAAGTAACCTTCCTGATGACATTTTTGTATATTTAATATTAAAAAAATTAACAATGTGAATGCATGAATTTACTATATATAAAGAACATTAAGGTCCTTTGAAATGATCTCCTGTTTTTCCCCCTTAGACCACATGTGTGCCTAAATTTCACGGAGGATGTAAATAATTATTTTAATTTACCATGTGAAGCGGTTTATAGTAGATGATGTAATAATTTAATCTTGGCTTAATTGAGTAGTAAAAAACCACTTTATTAACTTCTAAGTAAGGTAAACAATGTCTATGATTTCTAAATTAACAGTGTTGGCTAGCCTACTTTTATATTCACTGGAAGCCAAGCAGAATCCATACTTATAATTATTTGCTTTGCTATACCTAAGATATTCTTCATCTTACTGAGTTCTTAATTCTATCATAGTTATTAAATTCTGTAGAAGAGAAGTAACAGGTAAGGGTATTTCTAGGTTTTTATTTTTCTTTCAAATATGAAATCTTGATTTTTCAGGAAAGAAAAGTTAGCACAATAAAGCCTCAGTAACAAAAAAACTAGAAAATAAATTCATATTCAAATACTTGACTAACCAATGTTAGAAAAAGAAACAAAGTTTGGAAAAAGGAAAACTCTATAAAATCTGCAAATTTCATAGCCAAGTAAAATGTCAGGTATAATATTTTTATAGCACCAAGATTCTTAAAGCATTCTTTACTTAATACTCACCAGTTTTTGAAAGGAGTTATCAGGAGTGCCTGGGTGGTTCAGTCAGTTAAGCGTCTGACTCTTGGTTTCTGCTCAGGTCATGAGCTCAGAGTCATGAGATCCAGCCCTGCACTGGGCTCCACGTTGACTGTAGAGCCTGCTTAAGATTCTCTCCCTCCTCTTCTGCCCCTCCCTCCTGCTTGCTCTCTCTCTCTCTCTCAAATAAATAAATAAATGAATGAGTGAATGAATGAATAAATAAATAAAAGGAGTTATTGTATATAAGATATTATGAAGATAAACCAATTAAAGGCAAGCTTACATATCTGGATGACAGAAAACAAAATGTTTTAGGGTTTTTATTTCTTCACAATTAAGTATATATTCCAAAAATATTTTTCATGGTTAGAAATGTAGACATAACAATAGTGACAAAATATCTTTCATATTTTAATGGTCCTAATTATATATTCTTTGTGTCAAGTAAATAAGAATTTTATCTGAGATATCATGGGAATGTCATTGCTTTTCTGTTAAACTATGAACAGTTCTTTCTCATTTTATTAGGCAATCCTCCTAGTTAATAATCTATTCTCACCATTAAAGCCTATTATTTTTATTTAAATAGAAGTATACCAATAATTTCTTCTTTGCATAAAACAATATTTTTATAGGATTAATTGCATTCTACACTAAATTAAAGCATAGGTCAGCAACATGAGTTGGTTTAGTTATTTCTATTTTTAAAGCTTTTTAAGAATAGAGCATGAATTTTTGGTCCTAACAGCCTCTGACAGTGATGGGGTGAAAACTGTTATATATTGAATGCTATTCCTATAGTAGACCTTTACCAGATGCTTTAAATATACATAAAATTTGATTCTCAGAATAACCCTAATAGAAAGATATCATAAATGGGTTCCATTTTTCATATACTTTATTACACTATATCATACTTGATCTGAGTCAGCTTTGGTAAAAAGTCAATATCGATAGCATCAGAAGACCTGGGTGTCAAATTGCTCTCTGCCTATCTTAGTCTGCTCAGGCTGCCATAACACAACATCGTAGATGGTTTCAACAACAGACCTTTATTCTCTCACAGGTCTGGAGGCTGGAAGTCCCAGATCAGGATGCCAGAATGGTCAGGTTCTGGTGGGGACACTTTCCTGGCTGGTACAGTGCCACATTATGGCTTTGTCTTCATGTGGCAGAATGAGAGTTAGCTCTGGTCTCTCTCTTCCTCTCCCTGTAAGGGCACTAATCCCATCATTGGGGCTCCACCCTCATGACCTCATCTAAACCTAATTAAATCCCAAAGACCTTACCTGCAAACGCCATTGTATTGGCAGCTAGGGTCAACATAACAGTTGGAGAGAGGGGGAAACACAAACATCCAGTTCATAGCAATGGCTGTATGGAAGTTCTTTACCCTTTCTGCCCTCAGTTTCTAATACTGTAATTGATATGGTTGAACTAGATGTTCACCAGTTCTAGTATTCTTTATCCCTACTGTTAGATAAGAAAGAGCATCAAGTCCAGATGATTTGTGAAATCTTTGTTCCAGTGACAGGGGACATGAATTTAAAAGGCTAAGAATTTAGGGGGAAAAAAAAAAAAAAAAAATATATATATATATATATATATATATAAAATTGTTCTGGAAAATGTCTTAGAACAATGTGAAAATTTTAAGCAATCTGTCAGTCACCAAAACCTAATGATTTAAAGAAAGAAAAAAAACAAACTCTGTTAATCAAGAATTCCTTGAACACCGTATGTATACCCAGCAATGTATGGGTGGTGCCAAGAGGAATATGAAAATATACCCAAAACTCAAACTCTTTTTCTGTGTATAGGGAAGTTGAAAAAGATGCTATTTGTTACATGACATGGAATCCTTCCATGAGTGTCCCTAAGAGAATTTCATACTGCACTGAGTATTAAGAAGAGTTGGTTGTCTCCTGAGAAACAGGTTTTTCTTTTCTTTCTTTACTGATAAACACATGGTTCATCCAGAGAAAATTAATAATATTCTGTGGAAAAATATTTATAATGGCCTTATATTGGATTCTTTCATTCTTTTAAACATTACCATTGTTTATGTAGATGGATTTTTTCCTCTCTTATTTCTTGCTGTGTGTATGTTACATAGCTATGTAAAATTCTGTTTAAATCTACTTCCACTTTTTACAAGATGAAATATAAATAAATAAATAGGCACACAATCCCTATACTCAGTCCCAATGAGAATACAAAGCAATCATTGTTGAAACAAAAAGGATTTGTGCTGCTCTGCCTTAGGAGGCATTCAGAGAAGGGTCTAATAAGAACAGGAGTGGGTCTGAAAGGGTCACAAAGCTGTTGGTGAGCACAGAGAATGGAGTGTCTGCAAGGACAGTGGGGATCCTAGCCCAGATGGAGTAGAAGGCCTGGACTGAAGAGAGTGGAACAGTAAGTTTTATAGGTAGAGGAGCTAAGATTATAATAGAATGTAAATGTCAAGCAAGGGAATTTCGATTTGAAGGGACAAAAGGAGCAAAGAGTTTTCAACTGCAAAGGTTGTCAAAGGAGAGCTATTCCTAATACAACCTCATGAAAATACTTGGACATGAACTGTTATCAAAAATGACATGGTGAATATAGCCAAAATGAAAAGGGCTTTTTATTCTTGTTATTTAGTATCCAAGTATAATTTCACCACAAGCAGGGACAGACTATAGAACTTTCTCTCAGTTCATTTCTTTTATTCTTTTATCAAGGGACTTGATCCAATAGAGAGCAAGAAGCTACCTGTAGTATATACAAAAATGATATGTTTCCATTAAAGGAAAAAAGGCTTCAGTAGGTTACCATAGAAACAGCCTAGCATCCATTCCAGTTTCTAATAAAGGATCTTAGTCTTCTAATGAAAACCTACCAGATAGGTATATTTCTACTCTAACATTCTAGTTGCTAACTTTCTAAATAGATTTGGGGATGTTCTTTTTATTTAAAAGAAGTAAAATATGTGCGTCTGGTGGGGATATGCAGAATTTTTTTAAGAGACACTTTTTTGGCAAATAAGTAAATAAATTAAAAAACCGGCGAATTCAGAGGTGCATTTTATGCTCATTGCAACATCAAGGAATGATCAAAGTGGTCTTTTTTTTTTTTTAAAGATTTTATTTATTTGATAGAGAGAGTGAGAGAGCACAAACAGGGGGAGCAGTAGAAGGAGAAGGAGAAGCAGACTCCCCACCAAGTAAGGAGCCCAATGCAGGGCTTGATCCCAGGACCCTGGGATCATGACCTGAGCCAAAGGCAGATGCTGAACCATCTGAGCCACCCAGGTGGCCCCAAAATGGTCTTTATAGTTCACAGGGGCCAGTGTTCAATCCATGTCTTACACACAGCTAAGAGCAAGTGCCACTTCTATGTGGCAAAAATGGTCACATTATAATTCCATCTACTAAAGAGAACTTTTCTTCATCTTGCCAGTGAAACAAGTGGCCCAAACAAGATTTATTACAGGAGTCCTCGTGTGTTACAGATAAATCTAATATAAAGATATGGCCTCCAGTTTTAGACTAACTTTTTAGAGACATATTAAAATTGATCTCTGAGATCTTCTGTAAAGAAGAATTCCAAATAATTTATGTAGATAATCCCCCTTCCAGAAAGGAGAATTTAACTCTCTTGCCCACCTTGCATGTGGACTGTGCTTACTGACTTGTTTTCAAACAGTAAAACATGAAAGCTGGTGGTGGTGGTGGTGGTAATTCTACGGTGGAGAAACATGGCTGATGCTACCTTGGGTAAGTGACCAAGGCTCTGCATCATGAGCCATGTTGGTACCATACACTGTTGATATGATATGATGAGAATGCTACTTCACCTTCATGGCCTTCCTCTCAAAAACATTCTAACAACAAGATAAACATTAGACAAGCACAAACTGAGGGACATTCTGTAAAATACCTAGCCAGTGCTCCTCAAAACTGTCAAAGTCATCAAAAAGATGAAAGTCTGAGCATCTGTCAGAGTAGGCTAAGGAGACATGATGACTAAATGTAATGTGGTATCGAATGAGATCCTGGAAAAAAATGAACATGGGATCAAATGGACACTTTAAGGAAAAACAGTGAAATATGAATAGTCTAGAGTTTAATTTTTTAAATATCCAAGAAGTAAATGTTAAGTGTGTGAAAAGAGCATGGGATTTGGGGCCTGATAGACCGTATTTCAAAGACAGGTTCTCATAAACTGAGTGACATGGGGGAATCTATTCAATTTTTTCAAGCACCCTACTCCTCATTTGCAAAGGAGAAAATATAATGCTTACCTTGAAAGGCTATTGAGGAAACATATATGTGGTCTATCATATCTCCATATACAGTATACTTAAAATGACTTCCATCTTGCCTAATACCCAGCAGGTGCTCCCCAAATGGCGTATACTTTCTCTCCTTTCATTTGCTTGCAGCCCAGCATCCAAAGGTTCTACCCAACCTCTATCCTTTTGTCTGAGCACCTGTCAGAGTAGGCTTTCACTGCCAGAGGCCTCTTTGCCCACTTAGTCACTCCTGGGGAATTAATTCTACGTGGAAGCACACCTCAAGCCAACTGAGGGCAGATGGCAAATGTTATCCCAGCTTCTTCACCCTTCAAGGGAACTGCTTGTTCTATACCAGAGATCCCCAAATGTTTAAGCTCCAGTTACCCACAGTATAATTTGTAACGTACCCTTTGTTAGTTCTTTTTCCTTCCCTGCTCACCTACTAGTCTTTCCTGGGACTATCGAACTAATGAACTACTTGCACTTGAATCTTTGTTTCACTTGCAAACTAAGTAGAGCCTGATCTTTTTTGCCACAATGATGAATGCCATAAATCCAAAGGACTACTTTGAGCTTGAAACCACCTAGAAAAATTTAGTTTTATTTGCATCCAGTGCAAATGTAATAATCTGGAGGTTACTTTTTTTTAAATGATGTCTAATATAATCTAAAGAGTAGTTTACCTTTACAGATTAAAGGTCGTTGTAACTGATACACATTAAGTGTACCTTTGTGCCATCTAGGACATTATAATTTACCTTTTGAGGCTTTTTATATATTTAATCATTTTTATCTAATTATTATGCCATATACCAGACTTTCAAGAAGCACCTAATGATATAATGAAAGTGAATACCTTTTAAGATAGGAAATATTACCCAAATACCAGTAAAAATATATTCAGAAAGGATCACACAAAGTCTTTCACCATGAATTTGTGGCTAATAAACACTAAAACAAATATACTAGCTTATAGAGATGTCACATGAATGATATATATTATCGCTGCTGTGTCTACTTTACATTTACAGGCATAAATCAGTAAGAACCTCAAAGACCAAATATCTTGGTGCTCCATGGTACCAACCAATGAGATAGTGATAGAGGGAAACTAGGTATTAAATTGCCTTGACTGAAGGAAATTATCCCATCCAATAATCCATTTGAGTTTCCTGGCAATTTATATGTGTGAGGGCAAATTCGTCAGAGAATGAATATTTAAGGAATGATATAATCAGGAAATATAGCAGAGAATACCATAAAGAGGAAGATAATTTGTTACAGAAAATCATTACAAAGAGAACATGGAGAACAAAGTTCAAGTCAGGTTGAAAGAGTGGAGGAAACTCTTACAAAAATGTTGGCACCCTATTAGATGTTCATGTCTTGAATTCAAAGTTTCATGAAGAGCCTGTATGGTTCAGATAAGGTCTGAAACATTTAACATGTTCAAAAGTATTTGTTGAATAAATAGATGGATGAACGATTAAATGAATAAATAAATGATAGAGACATAGCATGGGAGAAGATATTCCACATGGTAAGAATAATTCTAATTTTTGTATGTATTTCCTTTTTCCTAATGGTCACTCACTGTATCAGTTTTCTATCATTGTATATAGCAAGATACTACAACTTCAGTGGCTTACAATAACACAAAGTTATTATCTCATAGTTCTATGGGTCTAATTCAGGCACGACATGGCTGGTTCTCTGCTTAGGATCTCACAGAACTAAAATCAAGGTGTTGGCCAGAGCTGAGACCTCACTGGAGGGTCAGAGTCCTCTTCCACACTTCCTGGTTATAGGCAGATTTTAGTTTCTTGCAGTTGGAGAACTGAGCTTCCATCATTTTGTTTTTTGGTGCATGGCTTTTTGTGGTTTTTTTGTTTTGTTTTGTTTTGTTCTGGCTCTCTGCCAGGAGTTCTTCTCAGCAGTAGGGGGCTCTTCTCAGTACCCCTGCTATGCTGGCCCTCTCCAAAACAAGGCAGTGTGTGTCTTCAAGGCTGTAGGAAAATCTCTCTCTTAAGTTGGCTAATTCTAGGTCTTACATAACATAAAGTAATCATGGAGTGAGTGACTTTCCTGTCATAATAGTCTCATCTACACTCAAGGGGAGGGTGTTTATAAAGGGCATGTATATTGGGAGAGGAATCTTGGGACCATCTGAGAATTCTACCACAGTCACATAAAGAATAACATCTGCATGTTCAAGCATATCTAGTGGGATAACCAATTGGGCTTAAATTTGCAATTTATATTCTTCAGTACTATAAGAGTAAAATATGAGTAGCTGGAACATAATGTTTATATATTAGATTTCTTGAATGGTAGACTTCCTTGAAAATCCTTCAAGACAGAGTAAAGTATTGTTTAAAATGGGAAGATTGAACAATGAAGTAGAAAGAAGAAATGTCAAAATTGGTTATTGTATTCGTGTATCCTTTTCATTCTTTTACCTTGCTCTCTTGCTCAGTTTTTCACAAAGTGAACTAGAGATTCCAAAGACAAATTGTTTTCATTTCAATTCAATAAGTAATTATTGGGCAAATATTCTTTTCCTAGGATTGTTTCCATAGGCGTTCAAAAATATATCTTTAATATTTGTTATTGGGACAGCAGGATTTTAAAAATAAAATAAAATAGAGCACAAAGATGAGACAGGATATCATCAAATGAGGATTGTATGCCTAGATTTTGAGCAGATAGTAACTAAAACTGAGATGCTATTTGCATCAAATACTCTGTTTAGAGTTGACATGAATTACCTCCTTCAACCTCTGCAGAAAACAGGGGGCATCTTTATCCCTTTTCCAAGATGAGGGAGCCAAGATTTTGACAACTCATAGTAACTCTGGTTCTGATGAGTAGCAGAGGATAGTCCCAAATGCAGGTCTGTGTCATTTCCCAAAGCCCATTGTTTGAGTGCTGTCCTGCTCTCCAGATATACACAGGAGAGCCTGGGTGGCTCAGTTGGTTAAGCGTCTGCCTTGGGCTCAGGTCATGATCTCAGGGTCCTGGGATCAAGCCCCATGTCGGGTTCCTTGCTCAGTGGGGTGCCTGCTTCTCCCTCTCCTTCTGCCCCTCTGCCTGCTTGTGTTCTCTCTGTCAAATAAATAAATAAAATCTTTAAAAAATAAATAAATTCGGGGCACCTGGGTGGCTCAGTTGGTTAGGCGACTGCCTTCGGCTCAGGTCATGATCCCAAAGTCCTGGGATCGAGTCCCACATTGGGCTCCCAGCTCATCGAGAACTCTGCTTCTCCCTCTGACCCTGTCCCCTGTCATGCTGTTTCTCTCTCTCTCTCAAATAAATAAAATCTTAAAAAAATAAATAAATTAAATTAAATTAAATTAAAATTTTAAAAAAGATTTACACAAATGATGCCTGCAATACAATGCAGATAAGTAGGTGAGAGTAGTTAACAAAATGCTACAAGAAGAAAGTGAAAAAAGTACTAAAACTTCAGGTAAGGTAGTAGTCTTTTTCTGGGCAAAGTGGAATTAGGATAGTTCTAGTGGTGTGAGCAGAACATACCCAGTCAGGAATGAAAAGATGAGGGGACTTGCTGAGCACCAATTCAGAAATGTAAAGTTGTTAATGCGTCATGGACAATGTTGAGGACAGGATGAGAATACTGAACATGAGATACACACTCACATCTTTTTTTTTTTTTTTAAGATTTTATTTATTTGTCAGAGAGAGAGAGCACAAGCAGGGGGAGCAGCAGAGGGAGAGGGAGAAGCAGACTTCCCACTGAGCAGGGAGCCCCCTGCGGGGCTCAATCCCAAGACCTTGGGATCATGACCTGAGCTGAAGGCAGACGCCCAACTGACTGAGCCACCCAGGTGCCCCCCACATCCTACTTTTAACAATAGAATTTGAGAGCATTAAATCTGTAAAAGACCATAGATATCATTTAGGCACATAAGGTAAGTCAAAATCACACAGCCAGAAGCTACCTACTCTCCTTACCCGCTTCTACACAGACCACGAGCTAACAGGCCTGAGATGAAGCCTGAAATCAGTTAAGACAGAAAAACATCCTGTCTGGGAGCAAAAGTCTCTTTCCTTGGCAGCTCCATTGATGAATTCAACTCCATTTATGCATTCCTCATGCTAATTTCACAATGGTGTGACATACAGTCAGAGAGAACATTTTGAAAAATCACGTTGTTAAAGGTCTAATTTTTGTTGTTAAACAATTTTCTTATTATTTCAATCCAAATTTACCTGGGCTATTTTTACTGAATGAGGGGGGAAGAAAACTATTAGAATGTGTGTGTGAGCTTTTTAAAATAATCCTTCTGGACTCTAACAGACTTCTCAAATTGACTGCACTTCAAATACCTAAAGCAATCTCCTAGAGGGCCCAAAGTTGCAAAATGAGTAAGTCATGGGATGTAAGAGGCAGTGTAGTCAAGTGAAAGAAAATGCCAGTGAGCTTGGGGTCCGGAGAAACTTCTGTCACAAATGGCTCTGGCCAAGTATGTGAATCCTGTAACTCTGTTGGCTTAGGTTCTTCAAAGAGAAAGCGAAGCATTTGGCATAGAGTGACGGAGTCCCTTCAAACTGTGAACTTCTGTAGTAAATAGGAAGAACTCAACAGGAAAAGTATTTTATAAATTCACAACTAAATCTAGAAAAATCACCACCTCTATAATAAAGCTGAATCAAATACACTTATGAACCTTCTAAACACACACGGAATGTATATGAACATAATGTAAATATATAAAAATTAGTGTGGGTATTTTAAGTGTTTCTTCGGGTTCAGATGGAAGAACGCCTGTAGCAATGCAGAACCAGCAGAGGGCGTTTCGTTCCTGAGTCTCTTGCACAGAACAGTGAACCTGCTCTGCATCTGGTGTTGCTTCAGTAGAGTTTTGCCAGCAGCGGCTTATGCTCCAAATCTGAGCAAAATTTGCTTGCAGTTTTTCAAATTTCAAATTTTTCAAAGGGGTAAAGATAAAAGTGGTTTTTAAAAAGTAACTATACAACATTAGGATCTTAAGTATGGTATGTATAGTGCACATTCTTTCATTGTGTGAAACAAAGCAATATGCAAAATATTTTAGATCCTTCTCCCAACAGTCCTTGAAAATCATCAAAATCTTTTATTTGTAGATATTTGAAGAAGTATAACATAAATGCCTTTGAACATACTTCCCAAAGTGAAATATCCAGGACAAACCACATGCGTATGTGAAGTAATGAAAATGCTTACCTTCTCTACAAAAAAAAAAAATTAAGATTGAAGGGCACTGAGATTGAAATTGGCTGTCACCTTTTCTGTGTTAGGAATTGTTCCTAAACTCATTTGAGTACCTCAATTCAGAGACAGAAATTAATCTGATCTCTATAAAGTCTACAATGAAAGCAGGTAATTCACCTCATCACAGTCAAGAACCACTTTATTAAGATATATTTAAATAGAAAAATGATTGTAAAAATGATTGTTGCTTTCAGAAAGCATAAGTGGATGTTATAAATCTCAGCCCAGATACCAAGATAAAACAGATGTGAAATCTAAAATCAGACTTCCCTATGCAGAATTTGCAATGACAATTTGGAAACTGCTTGCATGATTTTAGACCCTTCAACCATCATACGGAATCAAAGGAGGTGTACACGTTTCTTCGGGCTACCGTAACAAACTCCCACAAACTGTGTGGCGTGAACGTAGAAGTTTATTGTCTCTCAATACTTGAGGCTACAAGCCAGAAATCACGGTGTCCGGAGGGGCATATTCCTTCCGAAACCTGTAAGGGAGAAGCATTTGTTGCTGCTTCTAACTTCTGGTGTTTGCCTGCAATCCCCATGGTTTGTAGATGATGCATCGCTCCGATTTCTGCCTCCGTCATTACGGAGGCCTGTTTTCTGTGTATGCCTCCATCTCTGTCTTCTCCTAGGGACACCAGTCATTTGGATTAAGGGTCTTCCCTATCCAGTATGATCTCACGGTCATTTACCTAATTCCATCTGCAATGACCTTACTTCCAAATACATTGGAAGTTCACATTCTGAGGTGCTTAGAGGTAAGGACTTCAGCATTTCTTATGGGGGACACAATTCAACCCATAACGGGAGGTATCACAAGGTGTTCTTTTCTAGGAAAAGAACAGTGGCCCTGCCTTTAGAGAGGAGGGGATGGGATTCTTGCTTCCAGGGACAAACCTTACTGAGAGGAGGACTCAGGGCAGGGGCAGCTTCCTGGGTGTGCAATATGCCCTCAAGCAGGGCCTTACAATTTGAAAGCCTTAATAATTTTTGAACAATAAATCCTGCATTTGCATTTTGCACTAGGCCCTGCAAATTATGGAGAACACCATTTGAAAAGTTTGCTTGCTATGTGCTTCATGCTCGTGGGGATTGTGGCAGGCTGTGACTTGACTCACACATCGTAAAGCTGGTCTCTGACAACTGAATTGAAGTGACTGCACCGCCTGAGTCAGCTTGCCTCCCCAAGTTGGTCAAGTCATAAAAAGTGGCCCACTTATAAAATATGCATTGTCCTCTTCATTAGCACTGCGGTGAGAGGTGCTTAGCAATGGGAATCTCTGAAGAACCATAAACACTCCCGGGAGAAGGAGCTTTAAATCTCTGCCATGCCAGAGAACAGGAAGGGGTTATCAAGAGACAGTTTAGGGTGGTCCAGTTTGTCCCCTTACCTCTGGTTTCCCCATGCCTCCACGTTTTGGGGGGGTTCTGTGAGCCTGATCACGTAGCCCCCTATCTATCTCTCCCTACCTAGCTCCACCTGTCCCTTACTCATTCCTCGCCCTGGAATAGTAACCCTAACTGCCTTTAGGGAATGGGACGATGATCACTCTGGCTGCTTCCTGCTGAAATGGGGTGGCGGGCTGTGTGGCAGTTAGAATCTATGCAGGGCTAGGTCCAGGGCTACTGGTATGGCTCCAGGGGGTCACGATGTGCAGCAAATGGTACATATGCATTAGCACATGCAAAAGGATGAACATAAAACAAGTATTAGGCCCAAAATTATGATCACATCCCTTAGATAAGATCCCCAATTACCATTTTTGTCAAATAGATCAGTGGATATCTTGACCTAGGCGTGTGGGGTGGATCGGACCACCCTGCCCTAGGTGTGTGGGGTGGGTGTTTATGATACCAACAAGGAATAACCAACCAGGCCCTAAAAAGGAAGTAAGCCATTGAAGGTGTTATGACTAGTCCTTGCTCAATGGTGATATCAATAGAAATGTTAAAAGAATTTAAGTTCTCTGGTTAGCTTTCTATAAAAGACCAACCCTGTGGCAACCCTGACGGGACTCCTCTCACTCTTGAGAGTCTTTTCTGTATCTTCACTTAATAAAAAAAAAGAGAGAGAGACAGTTTAGGTAAGACCTCTTATACTTTTACGACCCTGGAGGAATCAAAAACCAATTTGCAGCCTGGGGGAGTTTGGGAGTGGGCAAGAGAGATAAGAAAGAAAAGAAGCTCTCAAGATGGTGAAATAGAGAAGTTACCCATGCCCTATCCCACTGCAGGCTTCCAACCTAAAGCACATCCAGTTTCAAGAAAGGGAGAAGATTTGGGATTACATTTGTTCAGAATTTCAATTAATAATATTAAACAGACCATTCTAATTTCTGAACTGAATCCCCAGGGGTCCTGGACAAGTAAGCAGACAAACCTATAGTTTTCATCTAGGGGTAGGGAAAGATGCATTATTTCTTTCAAAGTAAGGGGTTAATAGGTGTTAGGGGCTGAATTGTGCCCCGCCTCCCCAGTCCTATGTTGAAGTTCTAATCCCAGTATCTCAGAATGTGACTACACTTGGAGATACAGGGTCTTTAAAGATGTGATTGAGATAAAATGAGATCATTAGGGTGGTCCCTAACCTAATATGGATGTTGTTGTTTTTTTTTTTTTTTTCTAAAGATTTTATTTATTTATTTGAGAGAGAGAGAGAGAGAGAGAGAGAGCACAAGAGGGGGGAGCGGGAGAGGGAGAAGCAGGCTCCCTGCCGAGCAGGGAGCCCGATGCGGGACTCGATCCAGGGACTCCAGGATCATGACCTGAGCCGAAGGCAGTCGCTTAACCAACTGAGCCACCCAGGCGCCCTGGATGTTGTTTTTATAATAAGAAGTGATTAGGACACAGTCACAGAGGGAAGACCGTGGAAGACACAGGGAAAAATAAAAAAATTGGTCATCTACATTGATGAAAAGAGAGAGGTCCACAGAAGAAACCAATCCCACTGATACCCTGATCTGGAACTGTGGCCTCCAGTAACTCTGAGAAGATTAAAAGCCACCTAGTCCATGGTACTTTGTTATGGCAGCCCTAGCAAACTAATAGGAGACAATAAAAACTGAATTGTTATAGTTTTCAAAGTAGTTTTGGAAGGGCCCACAAAATGGAACAAAGGATCTATCCCTTCTTATAAGATAGTTTAACATAAAACAATTGAGTAAGATTGGCCTTTTTAGTGGTTGTTTCTATAGCTAGCTTGACCAACAGACTACAGAGATGTGTATTGCTAGATGGCTCATAATTTTATGTGTTAAAACAAATATGAAGATTAGGTGCAAAACAGAATTTTCAAAGCACCGTAAATTATTGCATCTATACAGTTCACGTAAAGAGCTCTACTTACTATGCTTTGTAATAATGCTAAGTTGGTATGCATAGGAATATGAATGTAATTGTACAATGTAACAAAAGGGCAAACTTATTTAATATAATATATATGAATCGTACCACACATGGTTTCTAACACAGGTGCTCAATTAATGTTAACTTCCTCCATATTCTTTTTTTTTTTTAATATTTTATTTATTTATTTGAGAGAGAGAGAATGAGAGAGAGCACATGAGAGGGGGGAGGGTCAGAGGGAGAAGCAGGCTCCCCGCAGAGCAGGGAGCCCGATGCGGGACTCAATCCCGGGACTCCAGGATCATGACCTGAGCCGAAGGCAGTCGCTTAACCGACTGTGCCACCCAGGCGCTCCCATATTCCTCTTTTATAATGGATGGAAGGACACTGAGATTGATTCTTTTACTCTGCTTCTAGTCACCTTCATTTAAAGTGATGAGACTTTGATTTAACCCATTGTTATTAGAATCAATCTGGCATTGGAGCAACTGAAAAAATATGCTAAATCTAGCATTTGTGTAACTCACTTCCGGTTTTAGTGAGAATCAGTCTCGATAACCAATGCTAAAGTAATTTGAGTGGTAACCAGAAAGGGAGGAATAGTGTGCAATTTTTGTGAAAGAACATACAAGTAGACTTCACTATTGAGGGACTCGATCTTGTAAAGTCATCACCATGTGTGATGTTTAAGTTAATGTGCTTCATATGTGGTTCAGGATTGAAAATCTTACCTTATAATCAGGCATTAATGTTTTAACTGCAACAGGAGAACAGATCAGGCAGATACTCTGCCAGGAACCACACATACCAACTGCAATGTGGGGTATTGACACAGGCAAGGGCCGTAGGGAGCCCCTGCTTCCTAGCGAATCTAAAGCAAGATGTGAGGTTGTCCCCAAAGTCGTAGAGGGTGACTATATATACTACAGGTGTCAGGTCAGTCTGTCATCAGGTATGAGAGGCCCTCCTCAAGACTGTGTGCCAAGGGGTCGGCACAGAGAGGCAAGAGCCAAGCCTGCTGGGCTCCTGTCCTAAAATTCTTTGGGAACTGGACATACTATCAAGGCAGGAATCCATATACGAGGCCACATCCTGGGAGCACCTATAAGACTGGGATAATAACACTAGGTATCAGTCACTGACTGCTATCTGCATACCTGGATCTCTACAAAGTACTTTGCATGTAAAATTTTAGTCTATCCCAAAGTGAGTTCCATGAACCTCCTATGGTAGGAGATATGAAAAAGCACAGAGATGACAATGATGGGTAAAAAGAGGATAGATATAAAGGGTAAATAATTGAGATCAAGCCTAATAATTTCCGGATAAAATCAAGAAAGACATGTATATACTGACATGCACTGACTTTGTATTATTATACAGAATAAAAACCATCCTAGAAATACTTCAGCATAAAAATGAGATTCTCAGGTATGAAAAATAAATTAATCCTGTTAATTATTCATTAGGATTTGTTAACCAATTAATTAATGCCAGAAAATAGTGAAAGCATTATATACAGATCTTTTTAAAGGAAAAATTATTTGTGGGCCAAGTATTTTAACATCAGTTAAGTTTTTCTTCAAGTACAAAGGCCAAAGAAAGATAATTTCAGATAATATATATAGGCTCAGAAAATATTCTATGAATAAATCTTTCTTGAATGTAAATCACTTAAAATAGCTACTGATTGACCGTAAAATGAATTACAGTTAGGAATTAAGGAACAAAGAAAGTGGATGACTTCTCTCAATAGGTAAAGTTTCCCAACTATCATAAGAGACCTGAGGAGAAATCATTGTTCAGGCTGTAATTATACTCATACAAAATTAGTGGCAAATGTGGATGCTTTGGTGTCTCCATTTACATTGGCATCTGTATACAACTAAAAGAGTATAATTTCTATGTGGAAAATTACACTTCACATTAAAACAAAAGATAAAAGAGATTTCTCTAGAAATTTCCCTCCTTCAAATTAAGGTTTACTACTCGATTCATTTACTTAATTAAATGTTTGTATTAAATTAAATATTGTATTAATAAATACCATGTTTGGAAAGGATATAGTACTAATATCTGATGGGTGTTTCTTTTATTCTTAGTTTCATCATAATTTCCATTAAAAGTATGAACATTAAAAAGTACTAAAGATAGGAAATTTTTTTTCTGAATGCCATACATGAAATCTGTATTTTATATAGTTCAATTAAATGAACTTCATCTACTTCTCAAGTTTTTACATCTGTGTGAAGAATTGCTTTTGCATTTTTCTCCTACCACTTATGATTTTCAGGGAAGCCCTGAGTCACAGTGCTGTAGAGGTAACCCCTTCAAGAATAACTTGTTCGGCTTACACACTAGGGCTCCAGAGTTTATAGGGAAATATAGAGCTGACTTCCTCTATTTTTACCAGACTGTTACGGGAAACTAAAAGATCCTCAGATAACCTTCCTCATTACACTCCCTCTTGACATTGTAAGGAAAAAAATACCCATAGAATACTGAACCATGCTTATCAGAGCGAACAGAAGAAAATAACTTTTGTAATTATTAATAATTCTCGTGACCCTTTAATAATCAATGTTATAAATAAACTATTCATGCCAGTTTAAAACATGGAGATTATTATAGTATCAGTTTAAATTAGCTAACGATGAATCTACGCTCCACCTTAACATTTCTTGGATATTTTGAGAAGAACTGAAGCCAAGCCCAGCTATAACCATATGAGAAAGATAAGCATAGAGCCTGCCTTTCTTTAATGAGGTCTCTAGAGAAGCTAATTCTACAACGTTTGGAAACACACTGACAATATTTAATAAAATGTACATGATGTTCTTATGGAGAAAAAGATTTAAATGTCTTTATGAAAAACATTATTCCCTCTATAGAGTTGGGGAATTGGTCATATGGTGGTGAGAACAAGGACTGCCCTCATATAGTCCCATATAGTTAACAAACTTTATTTTACTGAATCTGTTGTGAGATATATAAAGCAAGTACAGTGCAGGAAATACAGTGCCAGTAAATAATGTGTGTTTAATAATTTAATGTGTTAAATTGAGGTTTCACAAAAACCTTATAACACAGTTAACACTGTCCCTGTTTTGCAGGCAGTTGAGGAAAAGGACTAGCTTTCTCAAGGTCACACAGCAGGGACCTTTTGAAAACACAAGTTGATATGAATGCTTCCACAGAGAAATCTGCTATACTGTGACTTTTTTGTTTTTAAGGAGATTATTTTATTAGTTGAATTTTATATTTCCAGGTATTTTCTTATACTGCTGACAAAGAAATCCGAACCGATGACTTGTGCTTGGATGTGTCTAGACTCAGTGGACCTGTAATCATGCTAAAATGCCACCACATGAGAGGAAATCAGTTATGGGAATATGATGCTGAGGTACAGTCTTTTCCTTAATTTACTTATTATTTAGTGCTTAAACTCCATTATATATTTCACATACACTTCAATCCTAAGCTATTTTTCTACACTGGAAGAACTGTATTTTCAAGCATGCATGCTCCTATCTGATAGCATTAGGATGGTATAGTATATAAATAGGGTTTTGTCAAAGGAGTTCATTAGTATAAAAAAATGAATAAGGAAAATAAAGTCATTTTTATGTGCTTACAGTGTGTTAACATGTGTACATGCTTAACATAAATTAGGCAAGGGACCAGCTATGCTTATCTAAGAGGTATGTATGAAGATGCACATTATAGGACAATATCAACAATATTTCCATTTTTCAAATTTCAAGTTGTATACTGTTGTAATTGGTGAAATTTATCCTTCTCAATTTAAGGGGAAAAAAAGAAAAGAGCTGGTAAGATTAGCATGAATGCTCTTTATAATAGTAAATACTTTGCAAAATTCAATAAACTAATTAGGCACATAATCAGCTAAGCGGCATTTTCTCAATATAGCACATCTTTCTGATAGAAGAGAGGGAGAGAAAACAATAAAATTATGGTTGGGAATTTATAGCCAGGCAGTGTGTAAAAACCAGATCAACCATCAGATGGAGCTACTAAAAAAGAAATATTTTCTTCTCCATAAGGAAGTTGCCTTGAAAGTTTCATTTCTTTCAGTTCTCTAGGCTTAGCAAAATGAATTGGGTCATCTGTGTTACATTTTCCACATTATTAAATGGTTGGTGACTTATTTAAGATAAGAAATAAGCTACTCTTGCAAGATAAATAATGCACTAGAGGCAAATGAATTTCACAAATGCAGTGTTCTACCTAAGCCTAAGATATACTTCCCGTGTAACATTTTAAAAACTAGAGTCCTTGGTGTTACTGATATTGCAACAAGGTCTTCTTTTTAAGAACTTTTTGAATGTCATTTCAATTTACATGATGTTGTAGTTTCTTAGCAGGAAAACTTAATGAATTTTTATGTGATTTGAAACTGATTGTGTAGAGTTAAAATTTGGCCTTAAAATTTATGTAATATAACCAAGCTCTTTGGACATACAATACTCTTCTTCTGGGACATAAGGAAGGGCAAACATCTCAAATCTTTCCTATAATGCACCAGTGTGTTCTGTTCAGTCTCTTGTCTCCCCAATACCTCGTTTACCTCTGTCTGACCCCCATTTTTTTCTCTTGAGGTCTCATCATCACCACTCTTTATATTAAGACTGCAGAAGATATTTCCTTCAATAACACATGGGGGTAAACCTGGAACCTTGGTTCCCTCCCTCTTTTATTAGGAAAAGTACAGATAAATGTACAGATAAAGGAGAAATCCTGCAAGTAGTATTTTTTTTTAATAATTTGTTGTTGTTGCTATTGCTCTTTAGTTTTCACCAGGAGCCCAGAACTTCACTGGGCTTGTGCTAAAAGTAAAGAAATCTAGCATGTATTTCTAAGGAAAGGGGAATGAGCGTACATACTTTTTATAAGATGAAGTGGTGTTGAATTTCAGAATACCACTTAAAATCTTCAAACTTTCTTTTGTCTTTGAGTAGATGATGGCTGCTATAGTCATAACTCAGATTCTTTAATTTCTGAAATAACTACATTGTTGGTACATAGGTGTATATTTTGTTTTTATCAGCCAGTAGAAAGACTGTTGAATACTGAGGGATTTTGACAGAAAAGAGAAAAAAAAAGTAGGTTGCTTCACGTAGGACATAGAAATGATTTTTGTAAATTTACTATTTTGGATAACTAATAGTTATGTATGGTAGGATTTTTCAAGCATCGTGGTATTTTGTATCATGTAAACTTTGTTTCTAGAACACACACAAAAAAGCTTATAATATGCCATAAATATTGAGAGATGGTTTTTAAATAAACAATCTGATCATTGTAATGATTATGTAACATAGCTTACTCTACTCTCCTATATGTTTATGTTTTCAAAATTCAAATTGTGATGTTCAACCTGCCTAAATTTAATATTTTAAATCAAAGTATAGATTTTTTTGCCAAATTTATGAATGTATAAATCACAATGTAGAGAAGTCACAAAAGAATTGAATAATTGTAGGAATCATGAATTGCCTTTCTGGAAATTTCAGCTTTGAATAAGATTGATTTTATTTGTGAAAAAGAAAGAAAGAGCTTTTTTATTTTAAAGAAATTGAAATATAATACTTGGGGTCATTTTAGTCTACAGAATAGTCCCAACCCTTGCCACCCAAAGTGTGATTCTGGGACTAGTAACATCACCTGGGAACTCTTTAAAACTTAGGAATCTGAGAACCCGAGTTCACAGAATTACAAGAGCTGAAACTTTTCTAAGTTCTCTTCTTTCAGCCTTTATCAGGAGGAAAGTAAGCACAAAGATCACACCACCAGCAGCAGGGATGGAGTTCAGTTCTAAGAAAGTAATCAAAGAAAGCTAGTTACCAGTACAATGTGAATCTCACAGTGTGAAGAGCTCAAATATTCCATCACTTTATCACCCATAGTACTTTCAGTTTTAGAAAAGCAAGTCATAAATAGGAGGAGAATTATTGGAATATGTAGAGAAAAACTGAAATAGTATCATAAAGCCTCAAAACATGGAGTCTATCCAGTTTGCTTCTTAGGTGAGTGATGAGGGGAAAGAAAGGGAATGAAATTTATTGAGTGCTAAAATTTCATCTGTTTTCTCAAGCAACTCTAACAATAGGCCTAGAAGATAATATTATTATTTGTATTCTTCACAATATTAAATGTAAGTTTAGAGTGTTTAAATAGCTTCTCTAGGTTTTAGACCTCAGGTTTCTGGCACTGAATTTAATAATCTTTCTACTATACTACATTGCCTCTTTCTACTATACCACATTGAAAAACTGGGAACAATTAGGTGCTTTTAATGATGCTGATCTGAAAAGCTAAATGTATTACTATAATAAATGAAAGGAATTATTAAATATTATCAATTATTTGTGGTACCAAATTTTATTCACATAGAATTTCTCCTTTCCTTAATAATTGGAAAGATATTCTGCAATAAACATTATCTATTTAGTTGAACAGTCATAAAACTACTTTGTCAGTATGGTCTAATTTCTTACAAACTTTACACATATTCATAATACAATTATGATCTAATTGCTTCTCCTTTTATTTGAATGAAGCTAAGCACATGTTGGTAATAAATACATGTCTTTGGCCAACTTTGATTTGAAATATAGATGTTCCTACCTTCTTAGCTAAATATTTTTTAACAGCCATGAATTTAATTCAGTACCACTTTATAGTGGTTAAATGTGTTCAATTTGAGGGCAACTGAGCATCCCTAGCAAAACTACAAGATCCTCACCTGGTCTAGAATCTCTTAAATAAATTACCCGAACACTTTGTTGCTATGAAAGCCTTTGCCACAGAATTAAAACAAAAAAAAAGAAAAAAGGAACCCTAAATTTCATCTCATTGAAACATTTTAAGGATTATTTTTAGGGGCTCCTAGGTGGCTCAGTCGGTTATGTATCTGCCTTTGGCTCAGGTCATGATCCCGGAGTTCCAGGATCGAGTCCTGTGTCGGGTTCCCTGCTCAGAGGGGGGTCTGCTTCTTCCTCTCCCTCTTCTCCTTCTCTCTCTCTCTCTCTCACTCACTCTCTCAAATAAATAAATAAAATCTTAAAAAACAGATTATTATTATAAAGTCCTATCATCCATCCATTCAATTTTATTCAGATTTTCTTATATTCTGTTTGAACATTGCAGTTGTGTTCCAATCCATCTGAAATTTACATTTTCTGACAATAAATGCACATAATCACATTTCTTTTAGAACATCCAAGCAGCTATATACAATGTAAGAATCTAATTTTAGAACAGAACACTTATGCTCAACAAACACTATGCAACAAAGAAAAAAATAAGGGAGCAAAATATGATGCTAAAAATGTCTTGTTTTTCATGTGACTGAGCAAGTTGACTGAGAAAATGAATTCAATATCCATCTGTATCAAATGTTTCCCAGAGTCACAAGATAAAGGATTTTTTTCAGTAGGTAAAATATGTCGGACTGATATTTACTGAAATCACAGAAGCTTATATTTAGACTTGACTTAAAACCTCCTCTTTTATTTACCTTTATCAGAAAGCAGGTAAATGGCAATATAATTTCAAGGTAAGTAATCTATAATGGCAACCCGGCCATTTCCCTGTGTAGAACTCCTAATAAAAATCAGTTTACCTTTAGAAGGCTGTGTATATCTGACTAGTATTACCTTTCCATATTCCCATTGATCCCATAGCTGTGGTTTCTTACGTAGACTCAATTAGTGAATAGGAACTTCCGTAGTATAGTAGTGTAATTTTAGTTTTTGTTTCTTAAACATTGACACTCGGTCTTTAGAATACTCATATTCTGTTCTAATGAAACATGGTTCACCTTCTCAGGAGATCATACTTAATATTTTGAATAATAACTTTATTATATTAATTTTTTAAAAATTATGATTTTGTACTATATCAATAGGGGAAATCTTACTGCCTTGGCTATGAAATATGTGTAACAGTCTTTTTTCTTACTTTGTTTATCATCATATATAACAATCGAGTTTCATTTTAAACTTTTTAACTCTTTCAATTAAACTTCATTTTAGTATGGCATGTTTTACACCGAGGCCTATGTGATTGACTCTAATCAACCATGCAGTCACTTCTGCTCATTAAATTATCAGGTTTTGCACTTAGTGCTTTTTAACAAAGAAGGTACAAAAGTATGACTTGATTTTACAATTTTGTAAGTCTTACTTTGTCATTCACCTTGTTTTCCTAGACTGATTTCAATAGTAATTGCCTCTTCAAAAGGGTAGATTGAGGGATACTCCATGACACATCTTGTCTTAGTAAAACATACAGATATGTGTAAAAACAGGAGTTATAATCATTTTCTTGTATATCTTAAAGCAGTATGGCTAAAATTCTGTCAGGAAATACTAGTGCTTTATACCTCAGAGGAGAATAATTAAGTAATGTTATAAACAAAAACCGATACTAGCTTAGGGTTCATATTACCCTGTTTTCTAGTCAATATTTTAAATGAAGCAATAGGAGAAGATATGTGGCAGTATGCTTCCTATCAGCTGGTTCTGTCACATTACCTTCAAAACTGAGTGAACGTGACAGTCTTCCGATGTTGTGAGAGGCATTTGCAACAAGTATGGTAAGGGCTGATATGCTTAATAAAGAGGATTTAAAAGGAAAAAAATGTACACCCAATATAAAAATAAGCAAAGTCTTGAATAATCAGTGCAGGAGAAATATTTAACTTTATTTTTCCATTTTCATTGGCTATTTATAACTATCAAAAATACATACATAAAAAATCATTTCATCTGTGTTCTTTTATCTCTTTCTTTATCCTATGTCAAGAAATGTTTTTAATGGGACACACAATACTGGTGTAGGTGTAGTAAAACTGACATGCAATAGAGTACCCTGGCATAGAATAAGCACAAGAAATGTTAGCTGCTACTGTTATTATTACAAAATAATTATTATAGATGTTTTAAAACTTTGCCGGTATGTATTAAAACGTTCATACCTTTTCACCTTGTGATTTCACATCTAAGAACCATTTCTGAATAAATGGTTATAGATGTGGAGAGAGATGTTCAGAGATGTTTGTTATAGCATTATTTATAATAGCTCCAAATTGGAAAAATAGTCCCCCCAAATGGAAAAGTGAAATGACTTCTGGCAAATCTACTTTGTAGAAATTGTGTGTTTCTTATATTTTTAGATTATTTTAATAAGACAGATGATAAATGATAAGAAAACCCACGATAAAGTGGAGTATATATGATTGGATGAACACAATTAATACATTTGCATAATATAAACACTAAAAATAACTAGAAAACACATAACATACTAGTAATTGGTATCTCTTCTAGACAGAATACTCAGAAAAATAAGTAAACTATACTTCTTTTTCAAACAAATGAAAACACTAAATGTTTTTGTAGGTTTTTTTTAAATGAACAATACCCTTCATCTCAATGGGATTATTTGAGATTTCTAATTTTTCTTCTGTTTAATGGCTTTTCAGAAGCATCAGGAGTGAAAGTTCTTTGAATTTTTTTCATGGTCATTCATATGATAATATTTTGGGGGGAATATTACAAATGTTTTTTCATGGAAAAAAAATATACTGTACTTACATTCTGGAGTTCTATTTCCTGAGTATAAGTAAGATCAAGTTTTGTTTCATTTTAAACGAAGGGCAACTTTATAATTCATTTTTCTTTTTAATAACAGATGAAATTAACAATCACTAACACTGGAGTCTTTGATGTTAACCTGACATTTATCAAGAAAAATTTGATTTAAAAAACATCACTGAAGGTAGAGGATTAACAAGCTTAGGAATTTTAAACAATATAGATAGGAAATTCAGGTATGGTTAAAAAAAACAAAAACGAAAACAAAACTAGCCTCCTTAATAAATCAAACCAAGTTCATTAACTTTCTAATTGACATTTAGATGAATGTGGCTGTGCCTATGTGCAACTCTGTTAACACAGGTTAGCCCTGTGAAAACATAGTGGAAACAATTCAAGTACCACACTGTACAAAGTGAAGCAAAGAGTTAAAGCTAAATCATCCCCTAGATTTTCCCCTGGGTCCACTCAAATTTAGGGCAAAGGAATGAAGCCAAGAACCATAACTTGAAAACTCTCTGGATAGTCAACGGTTTTGAGTATCTCTTCACAAAATAACTCATTTAGCACTAAAAAACATTTTATCCCTAGAATGAACACTGAGAATATACCTTTTCTGTCCAAAATAACCTTTGCTCAAGATGTTTCACCATTTGATCTCAGGCTCTTCTCAGCTTCCCAGGCTTATCTTCATTTACCCCTACTTACTAGAGTTGATACCAATGCCATCTAAAAAGGAGGTGGCTCCTAGTTCCATGGATGCAATTACTATGATGTGTGGTTGCCATCCTTATCCAGTAGAAATTGTATGTTGCTGAGAATGATTGATTGATTACTGCCTTTGTACTTGATTTTGTCATTATTCATTATTTTCTTTGTCAAACAGACCCACACTCTTCTTCACATAATCACCCAGTCCTGTCTCTCAGTAAGCAAAGTAGCTGATGGCCCCCCGCAGTCCACTGTGGAAACATGTAATGATAGCCCTTTGCAAAAATGGCTACTAAGAAACTATACAAGAATGGAAGTTTTTAGAAATATTTTTGAGAATCCTACTGATTATATTCTCTAATAAGTTTTGAAAATTTGTGTTGTAGACTGTGTTAAATTTATTTTACTATTTTTGTTATGTTCTGTTACTGAAATCTAGAAACTGCTTTAAAATGTACTTAAGAAAAATCTATATGTGCTGTTTCTCCATGGAATTATTTGTCTGTCTTTTACTTCTTAGCTGCTTATTAATTCGGAAGCTAACTATATTAAGTATTGTTTGGTCTATTATTAATTAATAAGTATTTTCCAGTTTTCACTTTATTGCAAATATTTATACATGCATAAATATAATTAATGGAATACATTATGAAATTAGCTCCTTTTTAGGCTAACTATAGCCATGTTTATGTAACAGTAGATTTTGCATTAGAGCTGAGAAAAATCAGTTAAAAAAAAAACTAACATAGCCAAAAAAAGGACTGTTTTTGGAACATTAAAATTAATTAATTTTATTAATTTTTATTCCAGTACTTCCATTGTGTGCAGATTTAGGAGAGCTTTTCTAGAATTTACTTTAACCTGAAACTTTAAGCAAATGCATTTTTAAAAAACTAAGATGTAATTTTCAATAACTTTATAAATTATATCTAAGTATTTCTTTGTGGTTGCAAAGCGATATAATAATAAAAGCTTTTTAAAAATTTTGTCTCTTATCACTTGTGTGATTTGTGAATATCTTCTCAGTAAGCAAGAAAATGCATCATTATTCAGTTGAAGTCAAAAAACTGTTATGGAATTTTTAGAAAGAGTGCAAATAAGAATATGTCCTTGTTCTTGATCTTAGGGGATTATTGTCCTGTAAATTAAGGATATTACATTGTGCAGGACCTTCCTATGAGAACACATGGGAAGTTAGGGAATTATTCTGGTTCTAGTGAACCAGTTAAAGGTTGTTAGTAGAAGACACAATTGAGCTTGGAATGCTCATGACAAGGCTGAATGAGGTATAGAGAGGTGTGGAGAGAAGGGGCATTGTTTACATTAGAACTACATTTGAGATGTGTTAGAAAGCTGGGAAAGTCTGGACTCTGCACAGAGAACTTGTGTACAAGGCAATTTACATATGTTTGTTTCCAAAGCTTACCTGGCAGTGTAACGCCCAACAAGGGGTCTTCTTAGGCTTAACCAGACATTTAGTCTCATGAGTTTACTTACAGAATTCTGCGACAGAAACCACAACTTGCTTCTCTCAGCAGACCTTGTAGCAGTTCATATTAGCCTGAGGGGAGCCAGCTTTTCCACAGGTGACAGCCTGCTGTGAGGGGATGAGAGTCTTATCACGCTGGTGTGGCAACCATCCCGGCTTGATAGGTTTATGACCCACGGAGATAAATCTCTGTAACAACTCCACAGGCCCAGCTCCCAGGAAGCCAAGAGCGTATGCAGAATTATAAGTCTTGGCGCTTTGAGAAGTCCACGATTTGGTTTCCTATCAGGTATTTGTAATGAAGTTTATCAGATACAGATGCAGTTTATCCTTCAGAGGTTATTTTTACCATAAGCAATGTTGCCTAGAAACATGTTAACATTGTTACTCTTACCAGATTGCTAAGGGATCACAGTTACATAGTTGACTAAAGGTTAACTTTTTTAAGCAGCAGAGAAAAGGGCATTTTTAAACACTTGTATAGTTACGCATTTTCTGACAAAGAATCTGATTCCTCAGAATGATTTGGTAGCTTTCCCAAATTTTCATGGCTAGGAATTCACATGTAGGTCTGTCTGACCCTAAACTGGTCTTTCTACCACACTCCATTAAAAAGAAGAGGTTTTCAGCGAGTTGTTTGTTATCTTTACGATGGTGGCTTTTGACTAATGAATTCCTTCAAAGAAAATACTTTTTTACAAAAAAAATACTAATCTTTTTAAAACTATCATCATTTGTGTACTTGACAACACATATTCGATCTGATCCTTAAAGTCACATACTTTTTTTTTTTAAAAAAAAGATCTAATAGAAGCAAGCAAAGGTAAATGGCTTTTTTTGAAAGAGGACATATATACACAAAGGACCTCAGGTATGTAACAAAAATAAAGAATATTTTGTTGATTTTAACTAAAACTGTCTAGGGAAAAAAATGTTTTGTTTTGTATCTTTTTTTTCAAATTGGTTGCTGGTTCATAAGCCAACAGCATCATTTCTGGCACCATAAGCATAAATCAACCATCTTCTTGCCTATCTTTGGCCTTTGGCCATTTCATCTTTTCTCTCTCTCTCTCTCTCTGTGTCTCTCTTTTTTGTACAAATAGCTTGATTTCATGTACTGAGAGCAACAAAAGCCTCAATCTTGAAATCTCCTTCCTGTCTAATAGCCTTGTGCTTTTAATTTCCTGCTCGTTGCCAATGAAGCATCCCACCACAAGCCTGTTTTCCATTCAGTCTTTCCTCAGGACAGTACAGCCCAGGGTATGCAGTCCTAATCCAAATAAACTAAAATTGTCCAGGCAGTGTTTCTCCACCATTTTTTATTGCATTCGCCCTGCATTTTTTTAAAATCCAACATTCAGTGTAATTTCAAGAGCTGCCCCCTGCAGAAATGTTTGTTTACCTTTAATTTTAGTATTGGCAACAAAAGTATATGGTGTGCTGTTTTTCGAGATATACCTGCAAATCACCTCCCATACATTCAAACGCTTTTCTTCTGGTTTAGGGTTTTTCATATAAAATGGTTCTAGGCATTGCCCATGAAACTGAGCAGAAATCTATATAATACGTGTGCATAAATTAATCTGTATAAAACACGTGGTCTTAAAATGTATATCTGGGGGTGCATGGTTAGCTCAGATGGTTAAGTGTCTGCCTTCAGCACAGGTCATGATCTCTGGGTCCCGGGATCAAGCCCCAAGTCAGGCTCCTGGCTCAGCAGGGAATCTGCTTTTCCTTCTCCCTCAACCTCTCTCCCCTGCTCATTCTCTCTCTCTCTCTCTCTCTCTCTTTCTGTCTCAAATGAATAAATTTAAAAAAAATCTTTAAAATATATATCTGAAAAGTTCAAAAAATATGATTTCAAAATATA
This sequence comes from Mirounga leonina, assembly GCF_011800145.1. Classification (NCBI taxonomy): domain Eukaryota; kingdom Metazoa; phylum Chordata; class Mammalia; order Carnivora; family Phocidae; genus Mirounga; species Mirounga leonina. Next base: position 74,632,728 of record NW_023270377.1, on the reverse strand, counting down.
AATGTAAACTCAAAACAGAAGACATGTGATGACTGGTTCACATGCTACAATTACTGGAATTACATTTCAGCATTCAGGTACTGAGAGGATGCTTATTAATGAATATCGTTATTATGCACAAAGTAAAATGCACATATAATTTTCAAAACATAAGACCATAACATCTCTTTTTATATTTGGTATTGCTATTTTTTAAGATGCTTAAAAATGAAAACCAAAATATGGTAAGCATACTATCAAGTAACACAGGCCTTTGTTGCTATTGCTATTATAATCATTTGTCTACACGGAATGTCTCATAGGCACAGATACTATGGAGTGTTTAGTATTTTGAAATGGGAACATCTCTAGTGGTTTTGTTCATTTGGGTCACAGCTGTGACATCTCTTTGCATGTTTACCAAATGGTTATTGAATCAATACATGCCTAAGAAAACTAAGCTTTTGTGAAAGCATGTTAATATTTGCAGCCCTCAAGTGAACTCAGAGCTCACAAATGGGCTTTTTGCAAAGGAGCCTGAATTCTTGGCATTGCATGATAAATGTCAGCCCTTTTCTTTAACCATCTGCAGCTAAAGGTGCATTAGACAATGAAGAAACTGTAACCGTGAAACTTGTGTTATAATTCAGAGCCATGTGCACAGTTCATTTTACAAACCTATAACTGTGTGCACTAAAAAAAGTTATAAAGGATTTTTTAAAAGAGATTTAATCTAATGAACTAGTGAAGTTAAAGATAAAATAGGTTGCACTGATTATTGGTTATCTTTTACAGAGACTCACCTTGAGACATGTTAACAGTAACCAATGCCTCGATGAACCTTCTGAAGAAGACAAAATGGTGCCTACCATGCAGGACTGTAGTGGAAGCAGATCCCAACAATGGCTGCTAAGGAACATGACATTGGGGGCATGAAGATCGTTTCCCCAAAGCCATGAAAGTGTCTACACTTTTGTTTTTCCATTATTTCAATTAGGGAAAGATATTAACTTTGCTGAATTGAAAGTTTTAAAATCCTTTTAGTATTCTAAAATACAGTTGTTTATAATTCATTTTTAGGAATGTTTGCTTATTTCCCTACTAAAATTTGTATCTGATCAAAAGAAGCACATACACTATATAAATAACAGCAAACTGTTATTAAACATCAGAACAACTTGAAAAATAAATTGGGTTTGCTTTAAAACAATAATCTCTATTGTCCTCATCTCATAAGGTCAGTCAGGGGCTTATTTTAATTTTTTTTTGTCATAGTGATTGAAAGAGAGACAATGTAAATGCCTTATAAAATATCTTCATTATGATATATTATCAATTGTTTTAAAAACTCACTCTGTTTCTAATGGACCTTCATGGAAACATGTTGGATTTCTGTGTCAACAACAAGGCCACATATTGAATTATTTCTGAGCAGTGAATTCATCGTACAAGATAAGTTTCAATTTTGTAGGAAAAAGATTACATTGGATATTGACTTCTCATAGAGTCCTTATAAAAGCATCACCATTAAACAAAATAGAGGAGAATTTGAAAGTTCAATTTCAAGTACATGAAATCGGAGGAAACTAGCTAGGCATTGAGGGGAGCAAGATAAAGCGAAATTGAAAAAAAAATCATTTTAAAAGACATTCTGTTTGGGTTGCGATCACTCCTAGCACAGGTTGAGCATAACAATCATCTTGGTCCCAGAGTTGATGCTGGAAATTCAATTCTTAACCACTGCCTCTGTCCCACAGAAACTATACAGACCCTTTTCATGCTAGAGAATGACTTATCTCTTATGCTGTACAGAATTATAGGTGAAGAGTAGAGTACTTTCCATAATTTTTAATTCTTTGGCATTTGAAGATTCTAGTTAGGCCACTATTACCATTTTAATTTTATGTTTTAAAAAATAATGTGCTACTATCAGAATTTCACTGCCATCCAATAGAATCTACAGTTTTCACCTGGGGAATGAACTCAATACACATCCATTAAACTTTTATTTTAATTAAACTGCTTAAAATCATTTGCCATAAATTATAGTTCAAGGAAGACAATCATAATTAGACCAGCTTCACATGTTCTTTTTCCATCTTAAAACCCTTTATGTTCAAAATACATAAGCAGGAGATGTGAAGAGGAAAGAAAATTTATCTGAGATTTGTGCTATTAAATTTTAGGATCTGATACCATTTAAAATGCTCATAAAGTTGCCCAACGTATGTATCTTATTCATTATAAGTGCACTCAGCTGCTAATAGAAATTTAGGGGGGAAATGGGAGAAGCATCCCCTGGAGCAGAAGATGTTACATCTTTGGCCCTCATCTTTTCTTAAAAATCTCTGAGAGAAACTTTTAATCAGTATGGCTACACACAAACTCTCTTTGTCTCTTTCTCCGTCTCTCTGTCTGTCACACATACACACTGCTTTATAATAAGAAGAACACTTTCTGAAGGCGAATAAAATCCTGTATGATTTTCCCATCTAGCATCCCTTTCTCTTTTGGCTGTATACTGGTACAACTCTAAAGATTTCTACAACCTGAAGCATTTCAGGTTTACTCCTTAAAGTGTGCACACCCTTCACCTCAAGGTGGCTGGGAATCCCTGAATCTCCTAAAATTTTAAACAAAAGTTTGAATGTCAGGGCATATTGTTTTGAGGAAAGAATCTGTAGCTTCCAGCAAACTTCAAAGGAAGCTATGACTCCCAAGAGCTATTGAACCACTGCCCTAAATTGATAGTGGCCTCACAAGACAACCCAAGGTTTGACTTAACAATCACATTTTCCATTTTGCTCTCTTTTCTTTCTGTCCTGACTAAAATACAGTAAAATGTCCCTGCACAGCATTCTTCCTTAAACTAGAAAAGCTCAAACCCTCAAGGACTCTTTTATACTATCTGTTCCACTTATTGTGGATTTGTCAATCAAAATGCTTACGTTATCTACAAAATGGTCAATGACCCATTTTTTTAATATACAGCTGCTCCATGGGAACTGAATTTGACACATTTCAGCAGCATTTTAAATATTTGAAAGTCCGTTATGGTCATAGCAACAACACAGGAAAAATTAAAACTGTGTAAGTTTCATGCCAGAGAAGATTTTCAAAGAACCCTCAGATGGTTTAAACACATTGTGTTAGAGTATTTAATAAACAAACAAAAAAATGCCATAAAATATAAAACACCAAAACCCAGAAAGCAATGACTAACATTCAGTTTAAGCAAAAAAATCTACTGTATTCAGCACAGAACATTAAAAATGATGATTGGCTTCACAATGCATTCATCTTATCCGTGGGGCTAGACAACAAATATTTCAAATGCTTTCAAACTTCCCCTTCTGATGTTTTCCCCACAGCAGAGTTATTGCCAATTCCATCTTGCCAGATGTCGAGATCAAAAACCTCAAGTCACTTTTGAGTCCTCTGTTTTTCTCTCAACTTTCATCTAATCCATCAGCAAATTCCCTTGATTCTGTATTTGAAATATAACCAGAAGCCAACGACTTCCCACCGCATCCACTGTGTGCCACCACCTCTAGCTTTTTAAACTGTGGTATGCTTATAATTTGGTTCCCCTGATTTCCCAACCCTTGCCTCCAACAGCCTCTATCAGTTACAGCAGCCGTAGGGATTTAAACATCAATTTAATTGTGTCACTTCTTTGCTCACCACCCTCCAATGACTTTCCATGTCTCTCTAACCAAATTTCTTACAGCGGTCTTCAAGGTCCTTAGTGAATGACACCGCTCTCCTCATGCACATGCATGCGCACGAGCCCCCGCATACCGGGCAAGGGCTCCTTTCTTACTGCATCTCCTCATGCTGCCCCTCACGTGCTCCACTCTGGCTGCCAAGCAGGTTTTTGTCTTCTTGTTTTGCTCCCTCTGTCCCACAGAGTTCTCTCACCTCACTTTCTTTAGGTAGCTGTCCAAATATAGCCTCATCGGTAAGGCAAACCCTTCTCCCTCGTACCCTACCTCTCCCCTGTATGTTCTATGACAAACTACAAATTTGCTTTTTTTTTTCCCTGTCTACCCTTCCACCTCTTCCCCCTTCCCAACATTCTCATCACACACCCTAGAATGTAAGCCCCATAAAGGCCAGGCTTTGCCAGTTTTATTCACTGTGTTATCCCCAAGCATCTAATATAGTTCTGGGCACAAAGTAAGTATTCTTTAAATATTTCTTGAATTAATGAACTGAAAAATGGGTGTTAAAGTTGCTAAATGCTACTGTAGCATATCTTTTTTTTTGCACTGTATTTTAAAATTTTTAAATCTAGTAATATATTTAGACAAGATTTGCATAACTTTGTCTCCAAATGATAATTTTCTCCCTAATATTCTTTACAATAAAGTAGGGACTATATTTTGTTCTCTATGGTAAAATAGCCTGCCTTATGGAAGTGAAATATGACATTTTATAAACATGCTGCTCTATTATATAAGTTGCTTTATGAAGATAAAATTTTTATTTTTATTTTTTGGTTGTATTCAATGGCTACCTGAAGGAGTGAGATTTTTTTATTTTTAGAGTGGAGACATGTCATCCTCTTAAAAGTTGTATGTATTTTCAGTTTCATAGGAGCTATTACTGATGTATTTTCTAAGTACAAGTCTATGAATGGAACACAAACATAGTAACTTTGAGAGGAATTTACAGATGATCTATTCCTTCCTTCTCCATTTACAAATAAGACCAACATCCAGATATGTAATGTGGCCTGCCTAGGGGTCAGATAACTATAAACAGTGTTCCCAGGACTCATCATTGTTAATATAACCTGATATTGTCTTCAATTAAAAAGCATTCAAAAATAAAGTAGAAAGGGTACAATAATGAGAAAAAAAAGTCTTCATTAAACATTTTGTGCTAAGTACATTGACTTTTTTGAGATATATTACTTCTCACTGCCTTTCATATTTAAATAAGATCAGTTCTACAAAATAATACCACAGGAAATAAAGACCTGTAGCAAAAATAAAGAAATTAACAGGAAACAGCATGATTATAGAACATCCTGGCATTACTGGCCAAAATGGGTTTCAGGGAAGCAAAGCCTCTTAAGCAGTAACTAATAGAGCATACCCTCCCCTCACTTCTATTTTCCATATAATTATGTTCAAGTTAAAAATGATTGGCCTACAGCTTGCACAGAGCATTAGACCATCTATTACTGTGAATACTGGATAGATTCTAGGCTATGCAGGCTTAAAGACTACAGGGTAATCAGCAGAGACTTCTAGGCTTCCCAGTGGAGCTCTCTAGACTCTAGTAAACACAACCCATAAATTCAATATTGCTATGGTTCTTAGAAAGAGCCTAATAAATAAAAATGGGGAAAAAAAGCAAAGAGAGAGAGAGAAAGAAAGAAAGAAAGAAAGAAAGAAGAAGGAAAGTGAAAGGAAAAAGAAAGGAAAGAAGAAAGAAAGAAAGAAAGAAAGAAA
>NW_023270377.1:74527857-74627187 GCF_011800145.1 Mirounga leonina | reverse complement strand
AAAAGAAAGAACGAACTACTAGAGTAAAACAACAGGCATGAGTTTACCTTTTATTTTGTGGGAAGTTAAGAGAATAGTATGAATTGGTTCAGTAAACCTTAAAATATTGGCTGCCCACTTACATTATTTTTTACCACTTGAGAAATGATGATGATATGTGATCACAAACATTTTATTTGCATCTTATTTATAGATGTTCGGTCTAGTCTCAGATGAGGCAAAACTTATACGCATTCATAAGTCATAAAGTATGCTAATTTGACAAATATGAAGAGTTTAAGAAATTCAAGATCTTAATGGATGTGTCATCATTCATAAGCTGTCTTTCTGCAGAGCAGATATCTGCAAACTTTTAATAAATTTCCAATTCAGATGGACAGCAAAAATTCAATTAAGTCTTAAAACAGTTTGTTTTTCAAGATTCAGCCACTACCCACCACTTGTTTCTTATTTTCCCCCCAATATGTCTAAGCATGGAATAGATAAAATCAGCACTCTTCTGTATAGCACATGAACACATCTGGTGTGACTACACCATGCTCAAACTGCTATTAAGTATCAGCTATTGTAGGAATTAAGGTGTTGAATGAACACCAGCAATGTATTTTAAATAGTTTGTGTACATTTGTGTCCAACTTTTGTTTCATATTGTTCAATAAATTCTAAAGGCAATTTTCATTGTATGTGTTCAAAAAATCTCTCTGAAATACTAGTGATGCAGGGCAGCTCTTTTGTTAACCATCTTTTAAGATAAAGACCATTTCTATGTTAACCAATGTCATCATTATATAAAATTATTTTGTTTTTGTTTTTATCTAGGGAGAACAAATCACTTAACATTTGATTTTTAATGAGTTTGAATGAGAATGGAACATTAGATGATTAAGGCTATATCTATAATGGTTTAAAAAATGAAATTTTCATCATGCATTTAATTTGGTGTAAAGATGAATGTAAGCTGCTGCTTGGTTCCAGTTGTACTTTCTGCTAAAAATAGCACAAGTGAAAAAAGAGAACTTGATGATTATATGATTTTTCTTTTGGAGCTTTTGTTTTTTCATTGAGTGTAGCCACAGCTAAAGCAAAATAATTTCAAAAATCTTTTAGATATATGCTTGGCACACAGTTCTTTAACTTTATAAAAGTAGCTTGTGCATAAAGAATTACACATTTTAAATATTGTAAGCATTACTAAATGGTATAATTGTTCTTTTGCTATAAATTTAAATATTTATATGTTTTTGTAGAATTAAAAAATACCAATTTAGTTTTCCTTGCTATATGTTGTCTTTTTTTAAAAAAAGAAGTTGTTAGTATTTTAAACAGATAAACAAGCTCAGTATTTTATGCTTATGCTCCATTTTGTAGATTATTTAAATAAATGATTAAGTGCCTATGGATATCTCTTAGCAGTAAGAAAATATTGTGATCCTAGTACGATTTTGATAGCAAAAAAATATATAAAGTAGAAACATTAAAATGTGCATGGTTTTAAGAATTTATCATTTTATTTATTTTTGTTCTAAAATGATATTTTTTCTCTTTTTCTGTTTTATAAAAATGACTTGAGCAGAAAAGCTAAAATGTTTCATATTATATGATGAATGTTATTTCCCAGACTGCTGTGAGTCCTGGCCAGTTCCTTGCTTCTTATACTGGAATTCTGGAATACAGTCCGTCAGGGTTAAGAGGCGAGGGTGGACAAGGCTACACACTCCAAGGGCAGTGATCCCCCAGGATCAACCACACACAGACTCAAGGGGGAAAATGATAGATCATTTCCTTTGCTAAGTTGGAAGAAAGAAGGAAGGGAAAAAAAGGAAGGAGAGAAGGAAGGGGGGGAAGGTGGGAGTATTCTAACACGATTTTCATATTTTATTTTGTTCTGAAGAAGACTTACCTAAAATATTGCTTGCATGATTCAGAAGCTCATTGATTTGCAAACATCATGAATACCTCATTGATTTTCCGAAAATTTTTCTATGACTGTCAGTAAGAGTAAAGAATGTTTTCTTGTTATATGTTGTCTTTTTTTTTTTTTTTAAGATGTATTCATTTATCCCAGAGAGAGAGAGAGAGAGAGAGAGGAAGGCAAGGAGAGGGGCGGAGGGAAAGGAACCCAAGCCAACTCCCCACTGAGCACAGAATCCCATTGGGCTCCATCCCACAACCCATGAGATCATGACCTGAGCCAAAATCAGGAGTCAGACATTGGACACTCAACCGACTGAGCCACCCAGGTGCCCCACTAGACTTTGTGTCTTATACACACTAAGTCCCTTTTTGGCTTTCTGTAACCAGGTGGGACTCCCTATTACACCTGCTTTCTTTCTGCTGCCTTCTGTTCTCTTAACTCTTGCCCCACCGTACAGCCTTGCATTTCAAATGCCAACCAGGTGAAACCAGTAAAGCAGCACCATCCACCTCAGGTTTTGGCAGTCCTGTACCTTACCCTGTTTTGCTTCTCTTCAGCCCCTGGCAGAAACAAAACGTGGACTCTTCGGCTCAACAACTGCACATTCCCGCCTCCTCAGTGGAGGAGCTGTTTGCTGGTCTCCGCTAACTCCCTCTTTTCTGACATAACAATTATTTTTTTCCACATGACAGAGGATATTAATTACCAATCTCAGCTTCTACTATCGGAGTTGGCAGATAGAGAGTTCACTGAATTTCTGCTGACAAATCTCTTCACCAATTTTGTGGAGTGGAAACCTAGATAAACATGCAAACATCTGTTCACAATTTTCTCTGCTAATGAGACACATGAGCGTGGTGCAGCAAGCGCCCTTTGTAGACCACGTGATAACTTATTTCAGGCAGAGACTAAGAGATCAAGACTATCTAAGCAATTGAAAATGGGCTTCACAAAGATGAGTGGCACCTGTGTTCTCAGCTCCTGCCCTGGCAGCCTCCCTCGTCCCTCCCGTCTTTACTATTGGAGCGCTCCAGGGTCGTTGTCTCTTAGCTGCACTCACTCCCTTGGGGAGGTCTTCTAGAACTGTGGATTTCAGTACCTACCATGTGCTGCTCAGTACCAAATATCTCTCCCCAGGTCCAAACTCTTTGAAATCCAACTATCTACTCGACTTCTCCACTGGATGACTACTACCATCCCAAACTTTATGTGTATGAGACTGAATTCCTTACTTTACCCTACAAATGTGTTCTATCCAAAGAGATTTTTCTCATCTCAGTTTATGGCAACTACATTCTGCCAGTGGCTCAGTCCAGAGATACTGGTGTCTTTGATACCTCCTTCTCAATTAGAAAATCATATTGATTCCGCTTTCACAATATTTTCAAGTCCAACTACTTCTTGACATCTCCACTACCCCATGCTGGTCAGGGTCATCATTGGATTTACTGCAGTGCTCTTGTAATTGTTTGTACCCTTGTGTCCTCCACAGTCTATTCTCAACAGACAACCGGAATGATGCTCTAAAATGTTGTCTCTCCTCTGCTCAAAACCCTCCACTGGCTTCCTGTTTTACACAGAGCAAAAGGCTGTGGCCTCACAGGAGCCTAAAAGGCACTTCATGATCTGACCCTTATTAACTCTCTGGCCTCCTTTCCTACAATGCTTCTCCTTGTTTGCTTCATCACAGTCACTGTCCTTGCCATTTCTTTGAATGCACCAGGCAGGCTCTTGGTTTAGGGCCTCTGCTGGGAATAGTTGTTCTAAGATATCCACATGCTAACTCCCTCACCTTATTCACAACTTACATTCTCAATAGGACCCCCTTCCACCCATTTTAATACTGTAGCCTACCTCCCCTCTCTTGCCAGATGAACCAATCCATAACCCTGCCTCAATTTTTTGTTCCATAGCACTTATCACCTGCTAATGTATTATCTAATTTACTTATTTATTATTTTTAATGCTTACTTATTACCTCTTTCTCTCCACCCCCCCACCCCACCCCTACCAAGCATTCACCACTTGAGGATACCAAAGAGCAGGGATCTCAATATCATTGTGATATGTTGCATGTGTCTAGGACAATACCTAGCATGTACTAGGCATCCAACAAATATTTATTGAGTGTCAGATTAATTTTCATTTTTTTCTCCCCTCTACTGGTGTACTGTATTCCTATATGCAGAGGCCAAAGGGGAGGCAGAGAGAGAAGGACTTTAAGATTTGTCTTGTTATTTTTGTGTTGATATTTTAACCTCCCCTTTACTTTTTTAATGTTCTCCTGCTAAAAGGATTACACTGTCTTTCTTCACTGCAAAACTATTAATTTTTAAGATAATGGATGCATTTGGAATTTGAGACAACTCCATAATTATATGAGTATTAGAGTAATTAAATTTGATATGACCCAGATGAGCATTTTTCCTTTAATAGAAGCATGGTATTTTGTGATAGGATAATGGAATGTTAGGATGACAAGGCAGCTAGAGATGTGATCAACCCCCGAAACATAAAAAATAGTTTGCTGTCACAGACTAACTTTATTTTTACAAATTTATTGTAATTTCTAAGATTTATTTCTGAAAACTACATACCTACCACTTAGACATTCCTAAAGATATATGTTTATGCATTTAAAGAAAATACATAGTATACATTTATAAATTTCAAAAAATACTGAAAATTAAATTTTCCCTACTGTGCCCTTTATTAGGGTCAAAATTTATGTGCACAAGTTCCTGAAGATGGGCCAGTAGATGGGGTTTTCCCTCTTATGTTTCTCAGATCTTAAGTGGTGTCACCTCTATACTATGACACCTCTGTCCTCTTCCACCTGCCATGGGCAGATCCAGGAGGCTCTCAGCACTATATCACTTTCGGCAAGAGGTGGAAGGCACAGGTTCTCATTAGCTACACTATAGCGGGCCGACTCTGCGGCTCTAACGACAGTTGCTTGCACCTGACAGAGATCTATTTCAATACCAGTCAAGCACCAGAAGAGCTGTTCTTGCTTAGGTAATAACCACGGAGATGAGTCCTGACCTTTTAACCCTGTAATCAGAGTATAGTGGGAAGAATACGGGTTTTGAAACCAGGTGACTTATGTTACTGTCTCTCTTGGGCCACATATTCACAAAACTGGCAAACGTCCTGGTTGTTATCGGCCAACGTGCCCACCTGGGGCATACCTCAAAGAGCACTTGGGAGGGTTAGCAATGATTCAGGTAAGTGCTTCTTGAACAAAATATAAGGTACACGGGGCAGGTTTATGTCATGTCTGGCATGTTCATTATTGATTCCTCCATCTAGTAGAAGAGCTGACACAAAGGATGCTTTTGATAAGAAATGTCCGGGCAGGCATTCTGTGTTTATCTTATCCCTCCACCGTGTATGGAAATTGGCTTCTGTTTTGCACAATAAGCAGCTAAAAGCCCTGTGTTTATCCCTGTGGCCCCACAATCAGTGGAATAGAATTTAAACTAGAGCACCCTGAGGCAGATACATTGTGGAATTTAGGAACTTTATGTAGGAAGCTCTTCGGATAAGCTTCTCTGAGAAGAAGCAACTTAGATTTGCAGAAGCCCAGAATGCAAATATTTTTAGCTGTTCCTCAGTAGCCTACCATACTGAAACACAAAACTCTTTGTGAGAAGCTCTCACGATCCCTGATTCTGGGTTCTACAGATAAATATTTTCAAAAGATTTCCAATGCTACTGGAGTTATTGCTGCTTTGTTTTTCAGAAGATGCAATTATCAGCAAAGCTCAAGTTAATGTACATGTGCTTATACATGAGTCATTATAGAAATTAGTTCTGACTTTATGAGATGAAGTTGCCTATAGCATTGAACTTAAAAATATCTTTATTATCAACAACTGAAAATTAGAACCATTTATTTTCCCCACAATGACTTGTTGGAATATTTTTTTTTTTTTTAATTTTTAATCTATTTACAGAGAAAGTCACTAAGTCATTTGACTACAGGTACAGTTTGTGATTCTGAAACTATTCAGTTTTGGTCAAATGCTGGATTCTCTAAAAGGATAAATGCATTGATTTTTTTATACTCTGAATTTTGCTAGGAAGCTTAGTTTAAGAATACTTTGCAAGTAAGTGATCGCAGTGTGGTGTGTGTGGACTTGTGTGCATTATAATTAAATATCAAACAGTCATTACATAATTAGCTATCGAATGTCACTCTCCTAAAATTAAACAAAGGTGAAAAACATCTATTTGCAATTTTTTAACAATTAAATTCAAATTGACTCATCAAGTCATAAGCTTCAAAGAGGGTAAGGGATTCAGTAAAGCAGAAGAGATCTCTTCATTCTTTATTCTCCACTCAGGCAGAATGTTCAATCTGATTTTCCCTCCTTTTTCTCAACCAGCTCCCTCCACTTGCATGCCAACCAAATACACAATTAGAAGGATGATGTCTTTTTGGCACTCTGGAAATCTGCCAAGATCTGAGGCAATGGAAGGTAGGATTAAGACAAAAGAAAAGTGAGAGATTTTTTTAAATAGAAATTCTTATAAATCTCTGTGAAAAAAAATATTGCCCTGATTAAAATAACATGCATAGCTTATGAAAATTGTAATCTGCTAACCTAAGTGCACTGAAAACAAGGATATATTAACATGAATCCTTATGCTTTTATGCTAGTATTCCATTGTTAGAGAATATGGTTAAAAAATCATTCTTGGGGTGCCCAGGTGCTCAGTCAGCTGGCTGTCCAACTCTTGATTTCGGCTCAGGTCATGATCTCAGGATCCTGCAATTGAGGCCCACATCAGGCTCTGTGCTTAGTGGGGAATCCGCTTGAGATTCTCTCTCTTCCTCTTTCTCTCCCTCTGCCTCCTCCACTTGCATGCTCTCTCTCTCTTTAAAAATAAATAAATCAATCTTTAAAAAAAATTCATTCTCAAATTAAAGCTCTTGAGCTAACATGTAATTAGGTAAATCTAGTTTCTGACTGATGCTCTGTGATGAGACTGCAGCTTGAATATTAAGGTTGTGATGAGATGGGTGGATAGAGAGAAATGCTCACACATTCACTGTGATATTGACTTATTTTGTGACTCCCTGCCTATTATAACTATTTATTTTATTGCTTGAAAATAAGAAGTGTCCCCTCTAGTTCAAAGCTGTATAGTCAAAAGAGAATGTCTGTGATGTTCTTTCAAAGTATAGTTTGATTCAGTTTTAATGTAAAACTTCCATAATTATAGCAAATGTGTGTTACAATAACATGGTATATTAGAAGGGACAACATTAAAGTTGATAGAGCACAAATAAATTGACAATTGCAGCATTGGGAAAGTATCTTAAAAACATTGCTTTCATGGGCCAACCACTGCCACCCATCCCCACCTCGTACCCTCTTCTGATAAGAGGTCACAAACTCAGACCCACAGGAGTGAGCACATGATCCAGACTGAGCCAGTGGAACTCTGTCCCCAACTGTAGTGATTATTCCAGAAATGGATTTGTGATAGCAGCTAAGCCAATTAGATTTTTTAATAAGTGTTCTATTTGGAACTATTAGGAAATATTCTCATTTTCTCTAAGAATCAATTAAAAGAGCCTATGATACAGCTTCATGCAAAAATGAGTTGAAAGAAACTACAAAGAGAGAGTAGAGGATAATGATAAAGGGAGAGTTTAAGAAGTTTAGGGTCATAGACCCAAGCATCACTAAATCTAGTCCTACCCTCACCCTTTCTTTTGTTTAACTAATACATCAATAACTCCCCTTTTCCCTTAAACTAGTTTAGATTGGGTTTTAGGCACATGCAAATAAGATTATGCTAGCTAATCAATCACATCAACTGCCTGAGCCTGTTTCCTTATTTGTACAACGTAAATGATAAAATGCATATCATGTATTTCTTACAAAATTGTAATCTATGCAAAGCATCCAGTTGTACATGAAGTAAGAGGGTATACAGAAGAAACTAGTTTTTTCTATCCACTCTTATTTCCAACACACCAAAGAAAAAGAGCATGTACAACAGACATTATTATATACCCAAGTGAAATTCTTCCACACCATTAATATACCTAGAGTTTAAGCTAAATGACTGTGACTTTTTTCTTTAATGTTCAGTGTTTTAGTAAAAGTGGGCCTTCATAACACAATTTCTCTCAATTGAGATTTTTTTTAAGTTTTTATGAAAATAAAAATATTGTATGGACTACATTTGCTACTTCTAAAATGTAATGGCTTGATGTATAAAAATGTGCTTATGAAATAGCAGCTGGGTACAGTAATTATAAACTATAATTCCACCTGTTTATAGCCAAAACCTTCACTTCTGTATAACCTTTTATAAAGGAAGCCATTATAATTCTGCCTCCCATAAAATAGATTCCCCAAATCTATAGCATCCAATGAGAAAGTCTTTTTAAAGGTAAGACACAACTAGAAATAAGTTGTAGCAATGACTGACAAGGGTTATGATTGGATCAAAGCAATGGTGAAATTTACATTGGAAAAGAAAAGATAAGCCACTTTGTATTTGATTGAGTGAATAGTTTCATCACTTAAATTATCAAATAAGATCAGCAATAATATGATTAACATGAGTAATATGAATATTAAGTAATATTCATCACTTAAATTATTTTAAATTATGAGTAGTCCTATGAATAACATAAGTAATAATATGAAAATTAGTACTCTTCACTGAAATTATTTTTAAGCACCTATCTTCTGAGGCCTTAAAACTAAATACTTTGTGAATGATTTTAATGACCCAATTTCTACTTTCTAGGAGCAATTCGGTAAGATAGTTAAATAATGATATTATGAAAAGACATCCACATTATTGTCACCTTTGCCTACCTTCATGTGTCATCTGAGAATATAACTTCCTAATTTTGTCTAGTAGAATGGAGTATGTGCAATATTATAGTAATATAATATTTAGTATATTGTCTGTGGGGAAGGTGTAGTATTGAGTCAGTGCTTGAAGCAAAAGTAGCTTTATGAGAGCAAGAATAAAATCTCTAAGGTAATCCTTCAGAGGCTAAAGCAAGTGTTTTAATGACATGTTTTCCTAGTAAAGATTTAAAATCAAGATTCCTAGTAGCTGTAAAATGTATGCCTAAAGTCAATGCACAAAATCATAAATTATAAAAATATTCTTAAATTCTATTGAAGTAAAACCTTTCAAAATCACTCATCAATTAGTGTGTACATGTGGGTCTGTGCATGTGTGTAGAGAGTTCTGTTTAAGAAAAAAAATTTAAAAAACAGATATCATATAGGCTTGGAACCAGGTTAACACTATCCTGTGTTCCCCTTGGTTTCATGGACGAGGCTTGGAGTTTAAAGTTGGGTGATCTGAATTTCATCTTCTTCTAAACGTCAGAAAATAAAGCTTCAAGGCACTTTTGCCATTGTCTATAAGCAGAGCAGGGGTGGGAAGAACAGAGGGACTTTCTGTGAAGATTCCTGTCCTGTGGGAGCTGATCTAACCCTGTTGGTTTCCAAGGCTGCCATTCTCTTTCAAGCTGTCTTCAGGATGGTTTCTCTGTGTATTCATTTCCTAGAGCTGTTGTAACAAAGTACCAAACTGAGTGGCTTAAACAACAAAAGTTTATTCTCTCACTATTCTGGAAGCTAAAGTCTGGAATCAAGGTGTCAGCAGGCTCCCTCTGAAGGCTATAGGGGGAGAATCTTTCCTTCCCCTTCTGGTGTTTGCTGGCAATCCTTGGTGTTCCTTGACTTATACAGAAGTATCACTCCAGTCACATGACCATCATGTCCCATACTGTCTTCTCTGTGCATGTCTGTCTCTGCATTTAAATCTCCCCTTTTTATAGGCCAGTCATATGGGATTAAGGCCTACACTAATGACCTCACTTGTCTCACACCTGGAAAGACCTTATTCCAAATAAGGCCATGTTCTGAAGTACTGGAGGAATTCCAACATATCTTTTGGGGGAGACACAATCCAACCCGTAACACTTGAGGTTTGCCTCTTCCTTTAAAGCTCACCCACAAAAACAAGAGTGTTAAGGGGGCACCTGGGTGGTTCAGCCGGTTAAGTGTCTGACTCTTGGTTTTGGCGCAGGTCATGATCTCAGGGTCGTGAGCTCGAGCCCCTGCATCGGGCTCCATGCTCAGCGGAGAGTAATCTGCTGGAGATTCTCTCTTTCCCTCTCCTTCTGCCTGCTTTCTCTCTCAAGTAAATAAATAAATCTTTAAAAAACAAACAAACAAATAAAACTCCCCCCAAACCCCCAAGAGCGTTAAGAAAGTCATGGAGAAACTTTAGTCGCCTTCAATTACTGCCATTCTTATCCATGCTCTATGCCTTATGAATGCCTTGCCCTTCTCCCTCCACACCCCCTTTCTTCCAAAAAGCATAAATATTGTTTTATATTCACACATTTTCTCTGTAATACTATCCTCTATTATCTACTTCCTTTTTAACAAATATTGATGATCATCAATCCCAACTTCCTCTAAGAACCTTACGAGGTAGGCAATGTTATTTTCAGGCTTTCTACTCCCCCTGACTCTCCCATTATGAGGTTCCAAATTCCACATGGACAGGATTCTATTAATAAGCAGGCCAGTCAGGCTGAAAAAGGAAATACTACCATATCCCTGCAGTGGAGACATCTCTCTGGGAATATGCTAAGATGAAGAGTGCTGTCCCTTTCATTCCTTATTCTGTCTGTGGATCAAAGAAATACATTATTTAAAGAGATGGGGGATTGACAGTGCAATGGGATGAGAAACTCCTTCCTTTGAGGGTCAAATATTTGGTAACAATGTGTAATCTCTTTGTTAGGAAAGGGGTTCTGATGAAGTCTTTGATTTGCTTGGTGGGGTTTTATATACAGGATTTTTACCAAAAGTAAACTTTTCTACCTTCTCATCATTCTCCCTAAATCTTCTGTTAGAACTCTTCACACTAGATGTTAGGTTACAGGTGTGCTGAGATGTTGCCAAACCTCAGTCTTTAAGACAGGTGATGCTTTTTTTTTTTGCTGCCAGACTGCGCCATAAAGCATTGCTGTATACTGATGAAGCACAGTGCCCAAAGACAATGAGAAACACACCATTGTCAAACAAAATTAGGTTTATTAATGTGTTACAGCAAGGCTGTATCTATCTATGGTGAACCCTGGGATGCTTCAGTGAGAAAAAGTTAGTAGGTAAGGAGGGAGAACTATCTGACCCGAGGAAGTAATATATGTAATACATAAAGATGTGAATTTTAATGGTATAATTCAAGGAGTTGTATGAGGTTTCCTATGACAGGAGCATAGAGCAAACAGAAATAAGAAATAAGGGGTCAGGTCACAGACAGCTCTGCATGTCTGATAAAGATTTGGAGCCTTATTTTTTTATAGGCAATGGGGAATCATTGAAGGATTATAGGCATGCTAGTGACATGGTTTTATCTGCATTTTAGAAATACCCCTTTAAAATCAGAAAGGATGAGCTGAGAAATTGAGATTTTGCAATAGTTTAGGCTTGAAAGGATTAGGTTGAAATAGAACTGTGACATAGGAGTTATTTGTGGGTTGTGTCGGAGATGAAATTGTATGACCTAATAGGTGATGGGGGATGGGGATGAAGTAGAAGGAAGAATTCAGAGCAGGGATAGCAAATAGCTTTCAACACAGGGTGATAACTGATGAATTTAAAGTGCTGCTGGGAGTGCTCAGTTCAGAGTGATTGGAGGGCTATTTGAACAGGTTCTAGAAAAGTGACGGATAAAACATAGTTGCTTGGCATGAGAGGAGAGATGGGATACATTTGTCATGTGAAAATGGCATTATTGGTTGCCTAGCTAGAAACTGTTTCCCCATTCTGTCTTCTTTCCAGAACTTCAATTTTCCCTCAGACAGCCACTCCTCTGAGATGTAATTCATGTTCTTTGGGAAAAGTTGACCACATAAGGGAACTTCAATGGATATTCATGATAGGGTATCCAATCTACCTTTGCAAACAGATTGGTTTATGAAGCCAATCAGCACTTAACACTTCCCCAAACATAGATGTTAGTTTAGAAATGAGCATGTCAGTAAAAGTCAATGAGATGCCAGGGGAGTTTTTCCGTGGGCTTCTAGGAAAGAAGTTTCTTGCTTTTAAGAGTAAGCCAGTTTTAAGCCAACCTCAATGATCCAATAATTCTCCTTATTGTTTAAATCAGTTTGAGCTAAGATTTCTGGTACTTGTAGTCGAAAAACATTGATTAATGATTTCTTTTCTCCATCTAGCACAAGTCCCAGATTTCTACTTTCAGTGACGAGGTGGATGTTGGTTCCATTCAGTAAGGTGGAAAATAGAAGAGAGAAGGTTTTAATCTGAAGTAGTTGGATTCGGGAGACATATAGGACATCTGTAGAAAGATACCTGATAAATAAATACATGTAAATGCATGTCTAGGCTTCAGGAATGAGCTCTAGGTTAAAGTTTTAGATTTAGAAATCAGTGTACGGCAGTACTTTAAGGCAATGTGCAATATTAGATACAATATCCACCTAGTGGGTGGAAACCAACATTCTTTTTTTGGTGACATAGAAATAGTTAGGGTTGGATAGAATATAAAATATGAGCATATATTGAATGTAATGGAAGAAAGTATTTTTCCTTAAAGCTTTTACTTTTTTAGTTATATAGATTGATGTTCTGGATCATAATATAAAGTATGTTTATTACTATGAGTAACATTCAAGAAAGTTTCTAAAACAATAATGTAGACTGAAAAACCAAGAAAACTGACAACAAAACCTGGGGACCATGTAAGGAAAGGCATGGGAAGAGAAATCTGAAGAGGAGGTGACTGAGAAAGTAAAAGGGGGATAGGGAGGTAATGAGTTGCAAAACCCACATGGCATGATATCATCCCTTTTCCATAATATAATTCCCTTTTAATGAAAATTTCTTATTTTTTTTCCTTCTAATGAAAATTTCTGGTATAACCACAGGCTGATGGAGTGTCAACTTCGGGTAATTCACCATTTGGCTTAGTGCCTACTCCATGTCTTATCCATCCTGCTTCTACCAAAAATATGTCCTTATTTTATGCCCACTTATCCTATATGAGTGGCTCATCTAGTCTCCTATCTCTTGAACCCTCATCTTTTCTCAATATCCCATTTCTTTTGCCATAATAATTTCTGAATTTACATCAGCTTCAAGCATTTCTTTTCAGCATCCTTTCATACCAGCTTAAGAACACTCTACTTGAGGTACTTTAAACTTCTTAGATCACTTCACACCTTAACATGACTAAGAATGTTCAAAAAAAAAAAAAAAAGAAAGAAAGGAAAATCATCAGTTTCAATTCTCAGAGCTGAATTATCTCACATAAATACGGTATTTTTCAATGAAAAGTTTAATGAAATTGGTGCATGTGGACTTAGATTTGATAGACTGAATTGGTTTTTTTACTTGAATCATAGGAAAAAATCCTCATTTTCACAGAGAAAGCTGTACTGATGTTATAGGAAATCCCCACAGACTTAGTTGGATCAAAATTCAATTCTGCTTTTAAATAGATCTGAAACAGCATGGATCACTGTTTTCTGCAGCATTCCACGTAGTCATAAAAATTTCATGCTGGCACCTAACAAATCAATGTTTTTTTTTAAAAGACTTCCTCTCTTTGTGGACTTATTTGAGCAGCTAGAAGGATTAATTTGCTTTCTCATCAAGGTACAAACTACACAATACTGCATAATGAATATTCTAATACACTATCTATCCAATGATTGCTTCTTTGTTATGTAATGTATACTATAATTTCAAATTATGTGCGGGATATTATTTGTTTTTTATTGTATAATGTTAATTTATAGTCCACAGATGCATTCCTCTAAGAATCTATGAATAAAAGGGGGCTCATCTCAAGAAAAAAATAGAATATTTTGCTCCTCAATGAATCTGAATCAAAAAGCAAAAATAGAAAACTTACAATTGCATAGTATTCACTCTGAAGACAAAAAATAAAAATAAAAAAGAGTGACTTTTGAACAAGACTATCCATTATAGCATTATTTGTATAACAGTTATTTTTGTATAACAAAACCTATTTTCTATACCAAAACAAACTATCCATCAGTAGGGAGCCAGTTGAATGAGCTATGGTATAATCACACAATGGAATATTATGCAGCCATAAAAAGAATACCACCTATCTCTATTACTCTGTAGTGATCTCAAATACCTATTCTAGATAAAAACATCAGTTTATAGAAGAATAGCCAATTATATTTTCCAGGAACTGTGCAACATATTTTTTGTCCAAATCTACATGTTCATCATGTACATGTTCATCAGAACCTTCCTTCAAGAGGTAGAGTGTGTAAATATATATATCTCCCTCCCTTTGAAACTTGGGGGACTTTTTGGCTGTCTCAGTTAATAAGGTGTAGTGGCAGTGAGTTATGTCACTTCCAAGACTAGGTTATAAATGGTCATTAACTTCTGCCAGTCACCAGGTTGATTACTTTTGACCATATTCATCATGGATAAGGCAGTACTCTATTTTTACTGGAATAGGTGTTAATTCTAGATGTGGATTTGCTTTCCTTCCCACAATACTTCCCAAATCACCATCCTTGGATTATTTGCCTTCATGATATTCTACCATAGCATCACTTCTGACCAAGAAACTAATTTTGAAGCAAATGTTGCAATGAGTTCATGCTTATTGGATGGATTGGCCTTTGAAGACTTAATAATGGAACCAGCTTGTTTGCTATACATTATGTAGTGGGAGTATATATTTTCCAGGATGCTATGTACATTCTAAATGAATGACTAATATATAGTATGGTTTTTCCCATAGTCAGGATTTATGGATCTGGGAATCAAGGAATGGGAATGGGAGTGGCTGTTCTGTCTATAATACCAGGGATATAGTAGTTGTTTCTTCTATCTGTAACATTGGGCTTGGCTTGTATGGATGTCTTAGATTACAAGGGTGAAATTCTTCCACCAGGGATACAGGAATGAATCATTGAATTGGAAACAATAGGCAAAAAGGGATTTATTGCACTTGTAGGTTAGACTGATCCTAAATATCAAGGGAAAATTGGGTTACCATTATACTATGGGAGTAAGGAAGAGTATGGTTAAATTCAGGAGATCCTCTGTGGTACCTCTGGGAACTCCCATGTCCTGTCATTAAAGTCAGTGGTAACTAGAATGACTCAATAGAGGCAGCAATTCCAATGGCCTAGACCTTCAGGAATGAAGATTTAGGCCACCCCACTAGGCAAGGAACCATTATCCATTAAGGTGTTTGCCAAGGTCACAGGGGATATGGAACGTATCAGTTATGACCATTTGTCATATTTCTTCCTTCCTTTGATATAAATACATTAAACATATAGATGTGTATAGGTGTGTACGTGTGTATATATGTATACACACACACACATATATATATATATGTAAGTCATATTTTTCTTACTCTCTACCATTCTCTACTATCTAATGTGTTAAGAGTAGGAAGCATCATGTCCATATTTAAGTTATAGACTACCAAAGGGGAAGCATGCTTCAGCAAGAAGAGGAATGAACATTACACAAGATGAATAAAAGAACTTTGTGTCTTCTTTTGGGAAGAGGGTGGTATGTTTTTGGTTATATGAGGTATAGTTGCATTATGTTAGATGGAATCATGATTTTGTTATTGAATTTTGGGGGGCACTTAAGTATGATTAAAAGAGGAATATATGTTGGATAACAAGTTGACAAAGGATGGACTGTGATGACTTTGTATTCTGTCAGCTTAGTTGGAGCTAAGTTTCCTACTATTCTCTTCCATGTACAGTTCTAGGTTAGGGTTGGCCACAAGCAAAATTTGCATGGGATTTGAAGACTGATTGGAATCAGCTGCTAGACATATACTTAGATCAGTGTGAGGTCAGGCACCATTGAAGCTCATACAGCCTGTGTCATTGTGGTGGATCTGCAGAGGGCAGCAGCTCAGCAAGTAGCTCCTCCATATCCCCCTGGATCTCCTCCTTCAGCTTCTCCAAATACTGGTCATGTTGGGGGCTAACATTGTGGCAAAGCATTCCAGCTCTTTCGCAGCTCATCCACATCCTCAAAGTCAGAGGCTTGGAGGTGGTGAAACACCATTGCCAGTGCAGAGAGAAAGATGGAGGTTCCAGTGCATCTTCACAGGTTCTGGTTTGCCTCTATTCTTCTCCCTTTATGTGCATCGTTCCTTCCTGACTGCTGGGCCAGCTGACTTCAAGCCCAGCACCGGATCCAGGGGCACCAGGCTTACATAGACAGCTTAGCCAGCCTTCTTGATTGCATAATGTCTAATCCCTACAATAAATCCTTTATATCACTCCTAGTGGTTCTCCTTCACTAATCAAATCCTAATAGATTTAAGAAGAGTTTGTAAAGTATGCTAACTTTTTTTTTAAGTGGAAAGATAATCTGGAAAGTAAGAAAAATAGTTTCTCTGTGGGAAAGAATAAGGAGGGAAGAGGATTAAGCTGGAAACTGAAAGCATTTTAGTTCATAGTTTTGACTTTGAAATCATGTTAATATTTTTCATGAGTTAAAAGCCAAAATTAAACAAAAATAAACAGAAAAATGAAAGTAATCCCTTAAAATGGAAAGAAACCAAAAATGAACCTGTTAGTATGTAAACTTGGTTGAATAACCAGGTACAGAAGTTATTTGAAATGACTTTTCAAAAACACAGTACTTTGACCCAAAAATGTAGAAGTTCTGAAAAGCACCACACAGATTGTAAACTGCTTTCAGTGGGCAGGCTTACTTTTAATGACAATGTGGGTAATTGTATTTCAAAACTATATAATATAAATGTACAAACTATGTTATGTGTCTATATTATTATAAGGTAAAGAAAATATAATTATGCTAACTAACATCATTTAGAATCCTAAATTTTTAGAAGGACATAAATATACATATTTTAAAAATCATGTAAAATTTTACACATTAAACCCTGTGTTGCCAATTGCAAATATCAGTATGAATTCATGGATGTTTTATTTTCCTACAATTTGTATATTGGTTTTCTACAATTTGTATATTTTCTAGCTCTAAAAAGTTCTAGAAGCAAGGAGCATCCCCAATGCCCATACTGTCATCCCTAAATGCAACTTACTAGTGAAAGGAACCAGGGTCCTTGGGAAAATGGCTGATTCAGAGTGGAGGGCAGGAAATGTACAAGATGAACCTGAAATAGATTGTTGCAGCTAAAAGCAAGAAATCCATCAAAGAAAAAGGAGCCAGGAGCCACTGGCATTGACAGCATAGCTTGAATATCAAAATAATGATAATAATAACAACAACAATAATAATAATAATAATGGCTGCAATGGACAAATCATAAAATATGTTAAAATCCATGGATTCCTAAAGTAAAACGAATGAGAAAACAGAGCAAAAATTACTGGTCTCCTTAAGAAAGGGCACCAACTCAAATTATTTTGAGAATTGAAAAAGTTCAAGCATTACCTTGTCTTCAGTAGTCTTTCAGAATCATCAAATTGTTGATAAAGTAAGAATCACGGTTAATCAATGCAGGAGAAGTGCTAAAACTAGAAAGTCATATAAATCCAATATCTAAAGGAAAAATATATCTCAGCAATACCATTAATAGATGCTAAAATTCTTCCTTGCAAATTTGATAGGGATATAAGAAATGGATGACATTGTAGGAAACTATTGATGAATCTTTATAATATTAAATTCAGACAACCCATACAATATGTCTCTTGATAGAATGCAATGGAATGCTCAATATGATATACCATAAGTAGATCTAACTACCTATATACAGCAAATAAAATTAATGATGAACTAATAAAAGCAGAATGTTGATAATTGTTGAGTCTTGGTTATAGGAACATGGGAGTTTATTTTAGTCTCTCTTTTTCAATGTATATTTGCAATTTTCCATATTTAGTTATATATTTCTAAAACAATGTATATTTTGGTTTCTAAAAGTTATGAAAGCTCAATTATTGGTGAAAAAAACAATTTTTTTAGGAACAGTCTAATTTAGAGCTCTTTGAAAACCTGAAAATTGTGTGATTCTGTATGTTTCTTCCTTTTCTATATATCCTAAGGGATAGAATATATATGTATGTTATTCTATAGTGAAAACAAAGTATTATAATAAGCAGGATGCTGCTCTTGAGGTGAGAATCCAGCTCAGCAATATTTCTAATATTTGTCCAGTGTCTAATATTCAATGACTGAAAAGAAAGTAAAACACTCTTCTGGGTTTTAAAAAAGATTTTATTTACTTATTTATTTCAGAGAGAGAGAGAGAGAGCATGAGCAGGGGGGGGGGGGGTGTGTGGGAGGAGCAGAGGGAGAGAGAGAGAGAATCCCAAGCAGACTCCGTCCTAAGCAGGGAGCCTGATGTAGGGCTCAATCACATGACCCTGAGATCATGACCTGAAGCAGAAACCAAGAGTCACTTAACACACTGAGCTACCCAGGCACCCCCACTCTTCTGGTTTTAAATGTTTTTAAAGTAATGTTTTGTAATAGAGCTACAGAAATGAAAGGGTTTAGCTTTGTAAATCTTTAAAATAGTCTTAAAGCTATGAATTAAAAGCGCTTTTTTAGAAGTTACTACTATGACTTCTCTTTAGCCCTCAATTTCAGATTTTATTATCTCCTTCTTTTGATAATTTCTTGAGATAGGTAATGGGCCACCAGGGTCAAGCTTCCTAACATAGCAGTGGTCAGCGCACCATTGGCTAACCCCCCTTTCTCAAAATAAACTGTGTCCTGACGATTTTCTTATAAAGATAGTATTTGTGCCCTTTTGCTTGCCCTCTTTGTTCTCCAGCCCACCTGAGCGCTGGTGCTTAGTGGTGTGCAATTAATGAATGAATGCAGCAGTCTGGGAGAAATTAGAGAAAAGAATGCTTAACCCAGCTCTAAGAGATTAAGCAACTACCAGAAAGGAAAGAAAGAGCTGCTGAAAAAGCTGCATACTGGAGCCCTATCAAGGGGATGTTTTCCAAGGCAGCTGCACAAATATACCCACTAGAGTAGGGCAGCTTTCACCCTGCTAATGTTTGGAAAATACATCCTCCAGGCTTCTGCCTCCTGCTGTAGATCCATAGGGTATATTAATGGCTGGCAGACAGCATGTGTCTGATTGCTCAGGGCATTATTTTTTTCCTCCGAAGTTTGCATCAGAGAATATTTTTCAAATGTTTCTAAAGGTCATTTGGAATCTTATTGAAACTAAGAAAATAATGAGATGCCTGGAAATGTTGAAACACTTCCTTTCAAATTGGTAGCTGAAACACAATGAGACTTGATCTATATGTCGTCAAGACAGCCTTCATTTTCTGCAGAGAAGCTCTCTCCCAAACGAAGCAGAAGTTCTAAACTCCAACCCATACCTAAACTTGGCAGAGTTCAGTCTCATCTGTGCTAAAGTTTTTAGGATATATATCGCTAAATTTCTAAAATATTTTGTGTATTTCCAAGAATATAATTTCATTTCTGCCTCAGGTAATTTCCAGTAATTGCAAAAGAGTTACTAAAATGCAGAAGAGCAAAATCCTCACAAAAGTGCCGCTAACGATTCATCCAATGTTAAGATTCCAATATAAATCTCACTTGTTTTCCTAATAAACAGCAATACCATGTAATATAAAATGCTGTGCAAGCAATGCTTTTCAATTCTAATGAAATCAATAATGATGATGTTGATGATTAAAACAATCATAATAGTCAGAATCAACATGCTTCCATTTCCGAAGTATAGTTGTTTACTCCTGAACAAGTTGATGATATTTATTGCATGTAAATTACAATGAAATAGCTATCAGGTTGCAATTATTAGCCAAAATAAAAATTTTACTTAATAATTTTGGCAGTACTAAAAATCATGTCAAAATAATCCCTTCTGAGAAGAGTGTAAGAGGTAAGACTTTAAAATCATGCAACTTTTGAGCTGAAATGAACCACAGAGATCATTTCATTTAACCTCTTTTTCACAGGAGGAAACAAAGAGGCCCAGACAGCTGCATTTTTTTTGCCCAAAGCAATTAGTGCCAGTGTTGGAACTAGAACCCAAATTGTCTGTCTCCAAACTGAGGGGGCAGAAAAACAGTGAGGTTGGCAGGCGTTGCTACCTTCTTTTGGAGCTGTCAACCTTCAAAATACAACAGCCAGTTATTTACTAGCAAAATGAGCTTATTCTGGAATAGCAGAGGAATAACAATTTGGGACATGCAAGCTGTACTGAATCATAGGCAGATTTGAAGAGACAAAGGGAAGGTCAGCTTTTATTAGGTTTTATGAGGAAAGTGGGAAGGGTTGTTTTAAACAGAAGTTCGTTGGAGAAGAACAAAAGTTCGAGAATGTGGTCGTTCCTCTTTGGCTGCAAACGATTAGTGCGTTGTTGCTGGGGTACAGAGGGGATCTTCCTTCTTTTTCTTAAAAACAGGAGATAAATTTCCTATGCAAAAAATATCCTTCCTTATCAAGACAATTCTTACCTTTCTTTGCTGGTTATGCAGGCTGCGGCCAGAGGTATATATGGGACAGCGCCCCCTTCATGCTTCTCTAGTCCATTTTAAATGAGGTTGCCTAGGGGCACCCGCCCGGGTGGCTCAGTCGGTTAAGCTTCCCACTGTTGATTTTGGCTCCGTCATAATCTCAGGGTCGTGAGATCGAGCTCCACTTCGGGCATGGAACCTGCTTAAGATGTCCCTCTCCCTCTCCCTTTCCCCCTACCCCCCACCACCCTGCGTGCACATGCTCTCTCTCTCGCTCTGTCTCTCTCTCTCTCTCTCTCAAAAAAAAAAAAAAATGAGGTTGTCTTTATTTATTTCCACAGAGCATATAAATTCTGGACCTCCAACTTGGGTAGAGTGGTGTCAATTCCTCTCCTTCCTGATTTCTATACTCCCTTCTCTCTCTATTTATTCTTTATGCCATTTCCAAGTACATGGCAAATGCAAGGGTGAAAAGGGGTTGGGTCAGGAGCATTTAAGTTAAGGTGGATCTGCTCTCTCAATACTCACTCTGATTCACCTGTATGCAATGAGAAGGTTTCTGGAAACCAGAGATCCCTCCATATCAGGATAAGATGGAATAGATATAATGTAGACAACAACTTACTATGGACCCGATACTGTCCTAATGCCCTTTATATGGATAATCTTCATTAAGCTGCCTGCAACTCTATGAGGTGGTTAACACAGATGATGAAAGCAAAGCACATAGATTGTAAATGATTTACACAAATCACATGGGTAATGAGAGTTGGAGCCAGAATTTCATTCCCAACCCCATGACTCTAGAGAAGTGTTCTTGATAATTATTTTATGCCAAATATGAAAATTATGCCAATTCTTTTTTTTTTTATTTTATTTATTCATTTGAGACACAGAGATATATATAGAGAGAGAGAGCATGAGCAGGGAGAGAGGCAGAGGGAGAGGGAGAAGCAGGCTCCCCGTTGAGCAGGGAGCCCGATGCGGGGCTTGATCCCAGGACGCTGGGATCATGACCTGAGCTGAAGGCAGACGCTTAACCATCTGAGCCACCCAGGTGCCCCGAAAATTATGCCAATTCTATTATTAAAGATTTTAGTCACAGTTTATTTTTTTAAAGTTTCAGTTTGGTAAATAATTTCAATCTTCTACAGCATGTATTTTACTACAACTGACAAGTAAACATCGTTGATAGGATTTTTAGTTCTTGGTGTTGGGGACAGGAGGTGATTCCTATGGAAACAAAATTCATCAGTCCATTTAATAAATAATGCCTATTTTGCATATCAGGCATTAGGCATGGAGATATAATGGGAAACAAGAGAGGTGTATAGAAGATGAGTCATGTAATACATAATGAAAAACAAAAATCCAAGATTTATATCACTTTTGTTAGATTTAGAAAATTTTCATGAATTCTCTTAAACAAGTAGAAGAGATGGTAACTCGATGAGTAGAAAAAAGAAAGCAAGGTAGTTTCAAAAAGCTGAACTGTGAAGAATGATTTCTAAGAAATATCAAGTGCTAAAAAACAGCGGATGTCAAGGACCTCCATTCTCCAATATTGATTAAAATAAAGTGAAGACCAAACTGCCTTTTGAGGGTATTAACTTTCTTGAGAGATATTTCACTGGGGCAGTAAGTGAGGAGAGAAAGAACATCTCTTTCTTTAGCTCTCAGAAGAACATCTTACCCATTTTTATTTCTTATTCTTCCCTGAACTAACAATGAAAAGGTCAAGGGAATTTTTTTAAACCTCTGCTATACACCTACTAAAAGAAGTTTCTACTGTATTTAAGGAATGGCAACAGGATTAATAGTAAGATCTTCCAGAACATACAACATGGAATATGATTTAAAGTCTTTTATCACTCCAAGATAAATCAGAATATTACAAGAAAAAAATGAAACTTCTTTTTAACCCTAAAGTGGGAAACAGCAATGAACTTGGCACTGACTTTTATTTATCCCAGTTTTCTAACCCAAGATACTTCCCCTTGATCAAAATTGGAAGCATTTTCATATCCATGTAATCTCTGTATCAATTTGATCGAGAACTTCTGGGCTGTTTTCTTACAAAATGTGTGTGCATAACCATATTAGCATATTAGTCTTAGATGGAAAATCTAATTAATTCTCTTTGTTAATTCTATTTTTTTTTAAGATTTTATTTATTTATTCACGAGAGACAGAGACAGAGAGAGAGAGAAGCAGAGGGAGAAACAGGCTCCCAAGGAGCAGGGAGCCCGATGTGGGACTCGATCCCAGGACCCTGGGATCATGACCTGAGCCGAAGGCAGACGCTTAACCATCTGAGCCACCCAGCACCCTCTCTTTGTTAATTCTAGAACAAAACATGTAATTAGCCCTTTAATTAAAACATGCTGAGGAGGGTGACTCATATTCAAATATGTCTTTGCTTCCAGTGTGGAGCAGTAAGAAAAGTGGTTATCACCTCCAGTCTCTGCCTCCTGCTTTCAATGTCATTCCCTAAATAATGAGGAACTTAAAGTTCTTTCTTACAGGCCTTTTGAATTGATCCATTATTAATTTAATCTTTATAAAATAAGCCATCTTAAGGGTATCAAAGTGGTTTTACTTGCTATGATTTGATTGATAGTGAGTAGAGCCTTGATTCAAAAAAAAAATTAATAGCTTGTGTCATGTATAATGTTTTCACATTTAGCGACGATTCCTCTACGTGGCAGGCACCTCACAAATATCTGTGGAATGAATGGGTGAATCCCTTTCAGTCCAACAGTTTAGAAGCACCCAATCAAAATAGATTAGAACTAGTTGAAACCAAAGCCCTTAGTGAATGGAGCAGGTTGGGCCTTTGGAGTGAGAGAGAAAAGGGAGTGGGAAGCCTGGAATGATTCACAGACCAAGATAGTCAGGGAAGAAAGTCTCAAAAGCAAACTCTCCAACTAACTGCTTTCACAGCACCTTGGAAAAAAGGCCATAAAATTATAAAATTTTATGTGTGGACTTTATAAATTGAAACTATTGGGTGATGATGCTGGTATTGTTTTTATATAAATGGAAACTGTGTCAATATTATTACTATTATTATTATTATTTTTTAAGATTTTATTTATTTGACAGAGAGAAAGACAGCCAGAGAGGGAACACAAGCAGGGGGAGTGGGAGAGGGAGAAGCAGGCTTCCTGCTGAGCAGGGAGCCCGATGCGGGGCTCGATCCCAGGACGCTGGGACCATGACCTGAGCCGAAGACAGACGCTTAACGACTGAGCCACCCAGGCGCCCCTGTGTCAAATATTGCTCTGGGGATAACACTAATGATGAATTATCAGAAATGATATTTGATAATTAGAAAAAATGGTGAGTAAATCTCTATTTTTAAGGCATTGAAGAAGATACAAAGAAATCTAGGAGACAGTTTCCACTCTCTGTGATACACGTTACTTTATTTAATGCTTGTAACAATAAATATTATTTGCCCTTCTGTTACAGTTGGGAAATGAATCTCAGACAGGTTAACTACTTTGTTTACTGTAACATAAACAGTAAGAAGTTAAGATGAAAATTAAACCAGGAGCCCATTTCCTTTTTATTATTCTGCTCTGAAAACCCATAGCAGAAGGTAATATATAGTATGTACCAATACCCTTGTAGAAATCCGTAGCAGCATGCCTGATCCATAATAGGCTCACCTAAGAAGTTTGTGAATGAGTAACACATTTAGCATGTTGGTCATTAAAATCTTCTTCTTCTTCTTCTTCTCCTTCTCCTTCCTTTTTTTTTTTTTTACTAAACTCATACTATCAGAACTACCCACCCAATCCCCAACACCCTTGCTTTGTCTAAATTAGCTGAATGGTGGCTTCTGTTCCCTAGTTTCATATTAACTGAAGAGATTTTGTGTACAGGGTCTTGTTTTCTGATTACAGAATTAGCAAATTCTAGCCACCGAGGACTGAATTATTTAAGGTCAAATTAGAAAAGTGTTTCCTTATGCTCTGTTCTTTAAAGAATTTTAGATTTGAATCTTCAGACTCAGAAACCAAGCTTTGCAATTTCCAGTTACAGGAGAGCATGGAATTCAGTCTTTAAAAGACAAAAATGGGAAGAGAATGTATCCACATCTTTAGAATATTCTCAGGGGTTTATTAATATTTCCCCTAGCAAGTTGAAACTGTGGGTTCAAATGCCCTCAAGGAAATGTGTTTAAAAGGCAGGGAACTGGGTGTAGAGTTTGGTCTATTTTTATTCCTCCCTGGAGATTCTGTATGATTTTCACACAAAGAAGTGCTAGAAAGGATGGCACTACTAATTAATTTCTTCCTGTATATATATATATGTTTTTCATACTCTGAGTCTGCTAGATTGAATTTCTTAAGAGAAAAGAAAACATGTCACGGTCTTAAGAGTGGTGTGAACAAATTATACTAGTATGTATATAATTAAAGTTAATAAATTACTTATTGAACATTTATTATAGGTTGGCATTATTCTAAATCCTTTGAATGTATTGACTTACTTCATTCTTATAACACCCTATGAAACAGGTATTTTGTAATTCCCATTGCACAACAGGAAGGTTATGTAACTCATTCAAGGTTGCAAAACTTACAAGTGGCAAAACTGGGACTCCTAGATAGTCTTGCTATAGAGCCCAAGATTGTAACCAGTACCTTATTTTTAGTCCTACTAATAATTTAAATATGTAGATATTTAACTGTCTGCGTAGACGTGTAATTTATATTCCCTCCATGCCGCAGAGGAGGGCACGTGTGATCAAAGCGGTGTTTGTACTGACCTGAGCTTTGACTGCTTCCGTCACTGCACTCGCTGCATCCACAAGGTCCCTTGTCTTTGCAGAACAAACGTCAAGTCCTAACTTTTCAGCACTAACAAATGCATAAAATGCTCCACCATATGCAATGTCTACCACCATCTTTCCATGACCAGGAACATCCACTAAGAGATCTAAAAAAGATGTGTTTGAAAATAAGTTTGTTGGGGCGCCTGGGTGGCTCAGTCGTTAAGCGTCTGCCTTCCGCTCAGGTCATGGTCCCAGGGTCCTGGGATCGAGCCCCACATCGGGCTCCCTGCTCAGCGGGTAGCCTGCTTCTCCCTCTCCCACTCCCCCTGCTTGTGTTCCCTCTCTCGCTGTGTCTCTGTCAAATAAATAAATAAAATCTTAAAAAAAAAAAAAAAAAGAGTGGTGTGAATATCCACCTGGAGATTCCCTCCAAGATGGCAGGCCTGAACAAAAAAAACCTATGGAATGGGTATATTGACTTGTTATCTGAATTACTTCCTATTACCTGGAAAGGCAAAAGCACTGAAGAATACTACCTAGGAATTTTTTGCTGTCAACATTTGAGTTTATAAATAGAAAAAAAAAAAAAGACTTAGAATTTACCTTGCAATTTGGCATGCTAAATCTTTTTTTTTTTTTTTAGGTAAATCCAACTATAGATGAAGAGTTACATAATTTTTACAGGGTAAGAAGATAATTCAGAACACAGATTCAAGAAAAACTTACCAGTTCTAACACTTACTAAATGTATCCCCTTGAGATGTTATTCTCTCCAAGCCTCAGTTTATCCTCTGTAAAATGTGCTAGTAATAATACCTAACTCATATGGTTGTCTTGAACATTAAATGAGATAATCCATGTTTACTGTTTAATAACAAAAGGTCTGACAAACAAGTGCTCAAAATGGTGATGATGATGACATTCTTCCAGAGCTCACATTGTTTTCACACCTACGATCTTATTTTTCTTCAAATTGCTATATGTACATAATAGCCTTATTTTCTCAAGGGGTGGAGAGCAAGATTTTATGAAACCAAAGAAGGAAACACTTCATTAATTTAAAAACAAAGCAAACAAACAAAAACCCCTAAAATCAGGAAGAACAAAGTAGAGAAGGAAGATGGGTACACTCGAGGTTGTATTATTCTACCGTTAAAAGCTAGAGGAAGAGCAAAATAACAAAGCCCTTCTGTTAATATAGGTGGGAACACTTAGTAGACTGAGAGTAGGTGACCTTCAGGATCACCGAGTGATTTTGCCATGGACGGGAGACAAAAGCTTCATGAATGTTAAATCC
Source organism: Mirounga leonina (assembly GCF_011800145.1). NCBI lineage: Eukaryota > Metazoa > Chordata > Mammalia > Carnivora > Phocidae > Mirounga > Mirounga leonina. Next base: position 74,600,687 of record NW_023270377.1, on the reverse strand, counting down.
CCACAGTCACAACTGCATCTTTTCTAGGCTTTTCCATTTTTATGATTGTTCTTTCTACTATTTCACAGAGACATGTTTAAAACACTAATGGAACTTTAAGGCCAATAAGATTTCAAATTTTACTACATACTTTTGAGGTAAGATCAGTCATCACACGGCAATGATGACACAGATTATTATTTCCCCTAGCAAGTTGAAACTGTGGGTTCAAATGCCCTCAAGGAAATGTGTTTAAAAGGCAGGGAACTGGGTGTAGAGTTTGGTCTATTTTTATTCCTCCCTGGAGATCCTGTATGATTTTCACACAAAGAAGTGCTAGAAAGGATGGCACTACTAATTAATTTCTTCCTGTATATATATATATTTTTTCATACTCTGAGTCTGCTAGATTGAATTTCTTAAGAGAAAATAAAACATGTCATGGTCTTAAGAGTGGTGTGAACTTGGGGCGCCTGGGTGGCTCAGTCGTTAAGCGTCTGCCTTCGGCTCAGGTCTGAGCCCCGCATCGGGCTCTCCGCTCTGTGGGAAGCCTGCTTCTCCCTTTCCCACTCCCCCTGCTTGTGTTTCCTCTCTCACTGTGTCTCTCTCTATCAAATAAATAAATAAATAAATAAAATAAAAAATCTAAAAGAAAAGCTTTAAAAAAAAAAAAAAGAGTGGTGTGAACCACTTAAGAACCGCTCTTTATGGAATTGCAGAAAACGAGAGGGAACCAGTGCCCTATGCATGCACGCCTGGCTTGTCTACAAGCCTGATAGTCTGCACTGGAGGGGAACATCATATTTATTTATTTACTTACTTACTTACTTGTTTGTTTGCTTTTTAGAAAGGGGGGAGGGGCAGAGGGAGAGAGAGAACCTCAAGCAGGCTCCATGGTCAGCGTGGAGCCAGATGTGGGGCTTGATCTCATGACCCTGAGATGGTGATCTGAGCCGAAATCAAGAGTCCAACACTTAATCAACTGAGCCACCCAGGCACCCTGGGAAATCATATTTAATATAAAAGTATTGATTGTGAGAAAAGCTCCTAAGGTGTGTCTGCCACATGAACAACAGTTTCCTTCTCCCTAGTCTTGTAGCTCTGACCTTTTATACTGCATGTAATTATAGAGCCCGGACTATGGCTGGAGACCAAACTGCATCTCTTGCAGTTTGTTCTTAGACTGCAGAGGTTCTGGTGTGCTGTTTAGTCACGTTGGTTTGAATTAAAGTTGAGTTAATCTTATCTGGTTAACTTCTTTAATCCTTCCTCCTCTCTTCTCCTGTCACTTCCTTATGGGGTTCTTAGGCCATAATCAAGGCCAAGAATCTAGTTGTTAAGTACAAGCTGGGATCTTTTTTCCTTCAGGGCACTTTTGTTACTGGGCATATTTCCTTAATGCTCAACTACCTCCACTAAGCTGTAATTCCAGTCAGAGTGGTGGCTGTGTTTCCTTTGCTCACCAGTGTTTCCCAAGTCCATTATGGTGCAAATATTCATTTGGTCAATGAACACTTGTTTTGAATTAGGGGAGAAATGATTCTTTGGCTCATCATAAAAAATTTACCCATGTTCATTTTTGGAGAAAAGGTACATCTGGAAATAGTATTAATAGTTCTGTCTTTTAGTCTTCATGAAAGTTCTGATGGATGAAAATTTTTAGGCTTTTCCCAAAAAGTAGAGTCAATGAGTTTGTGTTTACAGTGGTACTCAGAAAATGGATAAAGTAATCTGGCTGGCAGTTGGCTATTAACTTTTAGCGAAGGTTGGAAACGTATGTGATACCTAAAGTTGCCTCATGAGTTTTATGTGTAAGACCACCCCTGATAGCCTGGACCTTCCTTAGGCACTCTGCCCACAGTTTTAATGGCAAACAACTTGGTCCAGGCATGGTTATCTGAGAGTAGTGGCTACCATAGGATCAATTTGTCTAAGCCCTTGCCAAGAAAAATGAACTTTTGAGTGCGTTTGGTTTTGCTGGTTTATTTTAGTAGTTTAATTATAGTTTTAACTGAGAAATCTATTGTTTCTTTTTTTTAAATAAAGATTTTATTTATTTATTTGAGAGAGAATGAGAGAGAGAGCATGAGAGGGGTGAGGGTCAGAGGGAGAAGTAGACTCCCTGCTGAGCAGGGAGCCCGATGCAGGACTCGATCCTGGGACTCCAGGATCATGACCTGAGCTGAAGGCAGTCGCTTAACCAACTGAGCCACCCAGGCGCCCAGAAATCTGTTGTTTCTAACACTGCCAAAGGGATGCCTCACCTGTACGTTCAAATCTTTCTGTCAGTTTCAGTACCAATATAGTTTCTTCCCATTCTGCTTTGATTCCTTCTCGGGTCTTTTCTGATCTTGTTGGAGAAATTTTGCCATTACCATGACCTACATGGGAATGCCAATACCCATGCCAGAGGATGGTGTCTTTCTCTATATACCGGTAGTTAAAGTGCTAGACAGTGCTGATTTCTATGCAGGAAGAGAAAGAAGTTTCTCTCCAACTTCTAAACATACCTTCTTGGCTGAGACCTGAATTTTCAGAGTCTCCAGGGAATTTGTTCTGGCAGATCTGGCCCATACTCCTCACAGCAACCAGTTCTGTAGTCAATATATGCCAGACATACTGCTCTACCTTGACACTGAAGAAGGGAGGAGCATGCAGGTTCTTATGTCATCAGTTATCCTTTTGCCCTATCCTTTCCTGCTATGAAGAGGGAAGGATTTGAATGTAGAAAATTTGTACTTAGCTTAGGCTGACTTAGGCAATTAATTGATTTATTTTATAAGATTTTATTTATTTATTTATTTATTTATTTATTTGAGAGAGAGAATGAATGGGGGGGAGGAGCACAGGGAGAGGGAGAAGCAGACTCCCCGCTGAGCAGGGAGCCTGACATGGGGCTCCATCCCAGGACCCTGAGATCATGACCTGAGCTGAAGGCAGACACCTGACCCACAGAGTCATCCAGATGCCCTGGCAATTGATTAATTTTAAATAAGTCTTAATGTCTTCTTACCTTAGGCAGCAGTGTCTATAGCAAGAATTTTCAAGGGCACCCTGAAAACAGACTAATTTTATCTTTGTCACTCTCTTTTCTCCATCTTTTATCCTTCCTTCCTCCCTATGGGAATTAGGAGCTTCTTAGTGTTCAATGTCTAAACATTGTCCTCCTGCATCTTTCTGGCCATCCAAATAGCTTTATATTATTTCTTCTCCTTCTAAAGCAGAAGGTCCCTTTGTTTCAGTCGTTGACAAGGTAGATGTTATTTTGATGTCAATAATTCACAGTAAGGGATAATAGACAGTGGTAATGGAGGGTGGATATTAACATGAGATATTTCTTTTTAAAACAATTGACAGCCCAAATGAACTTAAGATAGAAGAATATGTGGAAAAAGTCATTCTGCCAGTTACTTCCAGGAACTCAAACTTGAGCCACACAGTTCAAGCTAGGTTCTTGTTGTTTTGTCTGATTATGTAACACTCAAGTCATAGTGAAGGGAAGAAGATAAGCATTAGTTATTAGATGGGAGATTCAATAAACTGTTAGATTTTGATGCATATAAACATAATTTTAAAAAATATAAAAGCTTTTCAGTATAAAGAAAGGTACAATTTTAAGAAAAATTTAAAGAAACAAACAGCTGGCTAACTATCTTAATCCTTAATTGTGAGTAGTAACTTTTAACTTTAAGCCTAACTTTCTTTTTGGGGGGTTACATTTTTCTCATATATGCCAATAGAAATAAAAGTGTACTATTAAGTATTAAAATTCCCTTACACAATGGTGGGATAAATCATTTGTGTCCTTTAATCCCAGAAGTCTACAACTGAGGTCTTGATTTACCTCAGAAGGCAAACTTTCTCTCTCCTTATTAGGCTTGGCTGTGAAAGAGTTCATTTAGACAGGACTGGTTGAGTCCATTACCAAACTCATCCCCTTAAAAGATTTTAGAGTCAAGGAAGCATTTATCTGACAACTGACTTTATCCAGCTCTGCTACGTGTGTATCACAGTCTACCACACGCCTAGGCTTGGGGTTAGAAATCCTAACACAGAGAGACAGGGTGCGGTAAACAAAGCTCTGGGACTATTTGTTCTGTGGGAACATGGCACTGCTGTGCCAGATGCTGGAGACCTTGCAGGCTGGCATCTGGAAGAGCATCAGCAAAGAGTTCACATTCTTAATCTCATTCAGCAGTTTTCTTCAAGCATATCCAAAAAGCGTAAATACGCTCTTCAGGACACAGGTAACAAGCAGTCCTAGCAATATTAAAAAATTTAGTTAGGCAGGTGGCTTAAGGAAAAGGAATAAATAAGGCTAGGGGCCTAGAAATCGATATTTAACCTGATATTTTCATGAAAGCTAGAAATATAAAGGTATATCGATTACACATTTTAGAATATGTTAGCATGGCAAAGTAGAAAATATACTGAGCTTAGAGTTAGATCATTGGAATTTCATCCATCTGCTTCCAGTGGCCACCTACTTGGATTTTGAAAAGTACTTCTCCTTTCAGTGTCTTAATTTATAATGGGGTTTATGTGGTTTCCTTTACTGATAGGGAATGTGTGAGGCCCAAGAGAGGGATGTAAACAAACACACATGTAAAGTTAAATGCTAAGAAAAAACAGAAAGATGAAAATAAGAAACAGAAGAAAGTAAAAGAAAGAGAGCCCAGCATTAGCAATATGATGGGAAGCATGCAAGATGGACTGGGAGGTGATGTCCACAGAAAGAATTTAATTCTGTATTCATATATAAAGGTAATTAGAGTAGAGATACAATGCAAAAGATGGTCAGCCTGCATGAATATTCTTTTGTTGGCATGAGAGCTAACTCCTAGAATACAATCATTTCTCATTGTCCTTAAAATATAAATCAATTAACTCTTTATCTCAGCTCTTTAGCTACTCTGTGTTCTTAAAATGTGAATAAAGAGCGAAATTGGTTAATCGTAGCAGTCCCTATGGAGTGAAATTAGTTTCTTGGTGGTTGTATTGACAAATAGAGAAATGTAACACTGTAGACTTACAGTAAATAAACTGAAGCCTATGGAAGTCAGATTGTCCAACCCTTAGCCATGCACCTATTGTTCCCAAGGGGAAGAAAGAAATTCTTGAGTGCCCCCCGCCCTAGGTCAGGGAGTGTGTCTATCTCACCTAATCTCTCCAGCCATTTTATGAGGAAGGCGCTATTTACATTGGGGAAATGAAGGTCTATTGAGATTGAGTAGACTGACAGTAAGAGAAAGATCTTCTAAAGCCACTTAGATATTCCTAACTGTGGTATGCTAAAGGAACAAGTCACACTGGTCAAGGGGGGGTGACAGAATTTGATTTCATTCCTATACTATTGTCAGCAATAGGGGTGAGCCCAGGTCGAGTATAAATAGCCAACTCTGCTGGGACAAAGGGCAGGAGGGCTTTTATGGGCTGGGGTGAGCTAGTGGCAAAGTATTGGAGGAGGTTAGGAGGGTTGTTCATCAATGGGGTGTAATGAGCACTTTGAGTTATTCATGAGTTTACAAATGTTATTCTTGGTGTATGGCATCTGTGTTCACTAATGGGGGCCCATCTTTCCAAGTCAGGCTCCTACCCCTGGAGACTGGGAGAGAGGGGGACTATCTCCTTTTGAATGTTTAAATTTTGGAGAGTGGTTAGCAGGTCCTTGAGAAAAACACTTCCTAGCAAGAGTCTGGGAAAAGATTTGCAAACATTTCAAAGGAGCACAGAGAAAAAGTAAATGCTCTAAGAAAAGGAAGGGCAAGGGCCTACAGTGAGGAGGAAATATGTTTTAAGTTTAGTCTCAAGCTAAGGGGAGCATTAAGACTCTCTTGGTCAGTTACACTTTAAAATTGCCATGGAAATGCAAACCAACCAACCAAAACTCAAACCTAAACCTAGAAAACTCCAGGCTCTAACCCATACAAACTAAATCTGAAAATCAGTTTCTCTAGTGATAGGGGCATCTACCTGTATATGTGTGTGTATGTGTGTGTGCATATAGTTGTGGTAAAGAACATATAGCATGAAATCCACCTTCTTAACAAGTTTTTAAATGTACAACACAGTATTGTACCTCTCAGACTTTGGTTATATGAATATGTCCTGGCAGACACTGTTGGTCATCAACTCTCTTTTCCTCCTCGTTTTGGTTCACACATTTTTGGATTTGTTCGAGCAATGACAGGCTCAGGGAAAGCAGGCCCCTCCACAGATTCAGGAAATGAACTATGATTGCTCAAAGACAAGTAAGATGACTGTTTTCCCTTTTGCTAAGTAACTCCTTTAGGAGTAAACATGACCCAGTACTGGCAAAGAAGATGTAAGAGAAATGTCCTGGAATGCTAATGGGCAGGATTTGTGTCCCTGATATAAAGAAATAGTGATAAATCTTACTCCTTTCTTCTTACTTTGGATAGATTGGATAGCAAATGATATTTATAGCTGAGGCAGCCCTCTTGCAACCAGGAAGTAACAAGCTAAATAATAAAAAATCAAGTACTGAAGCTGGCAGAGTGGAGAGCCCAGGTCCTTAATGAGATCCTTCAGTTATTGTACCTCACTTAGAAATCATCTACATCAGACTATTTTTTCTGTGTGTGAGATTTCTTTTTCTCACTAAACCAAGGCTAGGTAATTATATTGTACTTGTAACTGTAAGTGTTCTACTTGGTAATATGTCATAGCATGGTGAGCAAAAGCTGAGTCTTGTAAGAGGAAGTTGCAAAAGTCATCAATGGCAGAAAAGAAAGTGCTCTGTCTAGTTCTTTCATAGAGCCAGAATTTATCTTTCCACAACACAATAGTCGAAACACTCATCACAGATCCCCTTGTTTTAAAATTATTGATGTGTGTGTCTCTCCTCCCTATTGGACTAGATCCCCTGGAGGGTGGAGGCTATATTATATTTATCCTGGAATCCCCTCAAGCCCTAATTCAATGCTTGGCACATGCTAGTTGCTCAGTAAGTGTTGAATTGAATGAATTGAAGTTTGAAGTCAGTAGCTGAGTGATTTATGAAGAGTAGGAAAATGTGTGAGCTGAATGAAGTTCTCCAAGGACAAAAATGTTGGTAAGATTAAGCATGTCTTTAAAAACTACTCTATGAAATGAATGCCAAGAGATCTCCTTCAATTGGTCTTTGCACTGTCACCATTACCCCATCAACACTTGAATTGTTAGGTGTGGTTAGAATAATCAAATTAGAAAGTCCCCGTAACTTGTCATTTGCTGGTATTCCTGAGTAGTTCACTAAAATGGCTGTTTTCATTCTCTTTTGTGGTTGCCACCCACTACCCTAAGGGATCATGTGAAACTACTGGCTGTACCCCAATCTCTCACCTCAGCAATAGAAACATCCTATCATTGTGGCTCTCTTGCCCTGCAAGGACAGTCATGTGCACTGATAGTGGAGTTAAAAATAACTGAGTGTGGAATTCAGGATGGGTAGGAGACTCATCAGCCTCCAAGGCCATTGCCTTTTAGAACTATCAACTGCCACTCAAGGGAGCTAACATAGCTGCAAGGCATTTCAATACCAAATATTTTCCCCACAGCCTAGTTGATTCAAGAGTGTGCACAAGGGAAAGAAATACATGGAAGACTTGAACTCACATGGTCTTCTTTCTTAAAGTCATGTGGCTTCTCATTTAACATTATTATTTAATTGCACATAGAGCTCTGGGTTGTCGTAGGAGACTCTGTAGGCATGTAACTTTTGACTCTAGGGTAGTCAGTGCCTACACTTCCATCACAGATTACTAGCTATTTAATTTTTATAGACAGCCAGACATGGGGATTTTACTAATATTGAACAGAACCAACCTGGTGTTGATCAGCATTAGAGTAAAGCAGTTATTTCATTTTGATCAGTTCAACTCTATGATACTGCAGTAAGTGGTATATCTAGCTGATCTTGCCAAGGGTGCATGAGTAGCAATTTTAGACCAGCCTAAAAATATTTTTTTTAATTTCATCACTAAAAAATTAATAATTATGTGCACAACAGAGTCCTAGACTTTATTCTTTCATTGACTGTCATCTCATTTTAAGTCCTTCTCAAGAAGGCTCTTTCTGATCATAAGCCTCACCACATATCATTTCTACACTTAGCACCTCTATCAACATGAACCAGCCATTTTTTCAGGGGAATCTATGTCTCATTTTATATACAACTGTTTGTATGAGGGCTTAAGTGTAGCTCCTTGCTTTTTCTATAAAGCGAAGTCTACAGTTCTCATGTCTCAGAAAACTTGTTTTTACTTTATGTAGTCTCTCAGCCAAATAAAGATAAATCTGACAAAATATATGAGGTCTGTATGCACACTGAAATCTACAGAATCTTGCTGGGAGAAATTTCAAAAGATCTAAGTAAATGATCTTTATCCACTAGTCGAAAGCTCAGTATCGTTAAGATGTCAAATCTACCCAATTGGATCTATAGATTCAATTCAATCTCAATAAAAAATCAAGCAGGATTTTTAGTAGAAATTGACAAGTAGATACTGATATTCATATGGAAATGCAAAGAACCTAGTATAGCCAAAACACTGTTGAAGAAGAACAGCAAAGTTGAAAGACTGACACTATCTGATTTCAAGACTTACTCTAAAATTACGGTAATTTTCAGAGTGTGGAATTGGTGTCAAGACTGACAAATACATCAATGAAACAGAATAAGGAATCCAGAAATAAATCCATATATATTTGGACAACTGAAATTTGACAGTTGCAAAAGTAATTCAATGAAGACAGTGTAGTTTGTTTTTTTCTTTAACGGTGAATCAACAATTATTGCTCTACATGCAAAGAAGAAGAAGGAGGAAGAGAAGAAAGAACTTCATAGCCCTCACCTTTTACAAAAATTTAGTAATTGTGTAACATAAATCTATGCAACTTCTAGAAAATAAGGAGAAAAATCTTTGTGACCTGGGTTAGTCAAAGATTTCTTAGATGTCCATAAGATGACATTGAAGTGACACTAAAAGTATAATCCATAAGAAAAAAATAATGAATTTTATTTTATACAAATTAAAATCTGCTCTTTAAAAATATTACGAGAATCAAGAGATAAGCAATAGATTGGAAAAGAACATTTTCAAATAATAAATCTGATAAAGGAATTATATCCAGAATATAAAAAGAACTTTCAACCTCACTAAAAAGAGAACAAAAAACGCTCAAAAAAGTTTGAACAGACCCTTAACCAAATAAGATATATGGATAGCAAAGCTCAGTATCATTTATTATTAGAGAAAGTCACATTAATATTACTCTGTCATACCCCCTAGAAAACTCTTAGGATTATTAAAGTTAAAAAGACTGATCATATCAAGTGTTGGCAAGGATATGCAGGAACTGGAACTCTCATGTACTGCTATTGGTAATGTAGGGTACTACAACCACTTTGGAAAATATTTTTGGCAGCTTCTTGAAAAAAATACAGCTACCATATTATCCAGCCATTCTACTCCTAGTTATTTATCAAAGAGAATTTAAATATTTATACAAAGACTTGTACAAAAATGTTCAAAAAAGCCTTATTTTGTGTTAACCCCAAACTAGAAATAAAAAGGAATGCATTATCGATACATACAAAACTATAAATGAATCTCTCCCAAATTATGCCATGTGTAAGGAATCAGACAAAAAAGAGTATATACTATATGATTCCATTTATATAAAATACAAATTAGGGGCACCTGGGTGGCTCAGATGGTTATACATCTGCCTTCGGCTCAGGTCATGATCCCAGGGTCCTGGGATCGAGCCCCACATGGGGCTCCTGACTCAGCGGGGAGCCTGCTTCTCCTTCTCCCTCTCCCCCTGCTCATGCTTGCTCTCTGTCTCTCTCTCTCTGTATCTCAAATGAATAAATAAAATCTTTAAAAAAATAAAATACAAATTAATTTATATTGACTGACAATAGATTAGTGGTGCCTGGGGAGAAGGTTAGGAGGGAGAAAAGGGAGGAATGGGTCATAAAAAAACTTTTGGAGTTGATTGATGTATTATCTTCACTGTGGTGATGATTCCTTGGGTGTGTACATATGCTAAAACAACAAATTGCACACGTAAACATGTACACTTTTTTCTATGTAAATTAAACATCATAAAGCTGTTTAAAAGAGTAAGAGCTTGTCACCAGCTGTATGTGAGCAGTGAGTTTACTGTCCTAGGTTTCTGTTAAAATACTTGAGTATGCAGTGATGCATCTAGCTTAAAAAGAAAAAGAACAACAACAACAACAAAAACAGGAGGGTAGTTGGCGGTCATGTATGAATGAATGAATGAATGAATGAATGAATGAGTGAATCCCAAATCTACTCATCCCTGACAGATTTCATTTGAGAGCAATGAGCAGAGGAAAGTGTGCTAAGTGGCATCTTGCCTTTACTGGTACTAGTTATACAGCTTTGGGCAAGATAATTCACATTTTTTTAGACCTAGTTTCTTCAGCTCAAAAAGAACAATGATATCTACTCTGGCATCTGAAGTTTTTTTGATGATGATCAAATATGATAATTCCATAAAGTCATTCTATAAGCTGTGCAATACCACATGATGCAAACATTTAAAAATGGGTAACCAATTTACTAATGAATCAGTGAGAAGAATGCAGCATAGGCCATGTTAGAAAACGAATTTATCATTTTTTTCATTACTCTATTCAAAAACTCTTGTCAAATCCTTTTTCTCTTTTCTGCATGTTATCTCTCAGATGCCTTAGACTTCCAGACATTCTCAGTAATTAATGATCTCATTTTTCAAGATATAAAAATATTAGTTCAATCTAAATAAAATCTTCACTCTCTCATTTGATTGAAAGCTTTCATCCCCCAACACCCAGCCTAGGCTTGGAAGTGGGCTTGGAAGCCTGTGGGCTTGGAAGCCTGCAGGGAGGGGCCATGAAAGGTTGCTTCACTGTGAATCTGTATCATCTTTTCTACTACCTACTTCCCTGTCTTGGACTTCTGTTGCAAGCAGGGGGTTGCCCAGTTCTAACTTGAATGGTGTTTTCTAAATTTGTCTTTGGAGTTCTCTCTGTGAGATTCCCAAATGCTACCTTTCTCATGGGGTGATTTTGTGACTACCTAGAAGTTCCACCCACTTGTGACCTCCCATAGCAGCCTTGCTTTTCACAGGTGACACCTTCATCCTTAGGCTGCTATGACTTCTTCAACTCTTGGCTACTATTGCAAAAGACACTATGTGTTGAGTTGACTTTGGCCATCAAGTTAGGCCTTGTGTGTGTGTGTGTGTGTGTAGGGGTTCCTTTCAAGGTAATTCCATTCCAACTCAGTTCTGCAGGTAACACAGTTGGTTCTCAGAAACAAGCATCTCTACTGTGTCATTGGTAAAAGATGGCTTGTTCCCAGCGCAGATTTCTGTTTCTCTTCTTATAGAGGCAGCTCCAGCCAGGCTTTGACCATTAGCAGTTGTTTACATATGAGGAAAATACTAGTTGCTGTGGACACCCAACTTCTAAGTTTTCAGAGGGGTTCTCTTGAGCACCACCCAACTTGATTGAGAAAGACAGAAAGTTCTCCCTTGTCTGAGCAGAAGTGCAAGGAAAAGACTACAATCCTTTAATAATCTTTGCAAAGAAGTTTCCCCAGGCATTCTTCCTTTTGGTGTTTTGCAGCCTTTCTTTCTGTAGCCTGGAGGTAGAGAGGGCTAGCCTTTGACGGATGCTTTAGAAAGTGAGTGTTCTTTGGCACATCTTGTACTTTATCTCAGTCAGAAATCCCAAACAGAAAGAGTCTTGTTTTTACCTCCTATTAAAAAGCTTAGGTTTGATCAAAGAATGCAGCAGAAGAAATGCAAGAAATCCTATGTTGAAAATATATGTTGATGTGGTTTTTAGGTCCTGGTAATGAAGCAGTGAAAGTGTATTTCTTTTTATTGCTCAGTTTTTGGAAATAAATAAATCATCTCTTTGCATACTGTAACCATTTGTAAATCAGAATATTATACAAGGACTATTGAGTACATAATTGTTTTCTATTCCAGAATATAAAATGGAAGGAGATTAATGATTATGGGAAGCGATGTATGTTAGTAATTGTTAATAGAGCTGGCTTGCTCTTATGCTCTTTTTAATAAAAAGGAGAATGACTCCCTTGCTTTAAATTTAAGAATAATCCTGGGCAGTAAAGTCCTTATATTGAAAGTTAAAAATTATAATTATAATTTTGCTTATTCTAGTCATAGCTTTTTAAAGAGTATGGAATAATGTAGGCCAATGTCAACATCAATAATCACTACAGTAAATAAGAATATTCACCTTTCCTATTCTTTCCATGTGCCAGAAAGTTTTCTTATGAATTTAATACACCAGAGGGGTATACCTATGATTGGAAGAAATGATTTATGTTCAGAGTCTCAAAATCATTAGTGTATGTACGTAACCTTTAATAAATTTAGTTAACAAAACAAAATGGCCATGTTTACATGTTTTTTGTAAATACTTCAAAATACAGGCATTCTCCTGCCTTAATTATGTATAATAAAAACAATACTTAGGATCACTTTATATATAATAGTTAAATTTTGGCTGTTATTCTTTAAATCTGCTAATGTGAAAACTGTGACTTGTTTTTACTTGCATTGCTAGTCCTCCAGGAAGAAATGTTTACAATTTAGTTACTAAGAAACTGTCATTCTGTATTCTTAGGAGGCCACCTGTTGTCAGACAAGTAATTCTAAGAGGATAAAACATATGCTGAGAAAAAGTGACACCCAAACAGCATATTTGTTTTGTACTTTTCACAAATTATGTTACATGTTATTAACATCTAATAGCTCTGACTTCATACAGGGAGTGTTGTAATGTCTTTTCATATATAAAAAAAAAGTCAAGCAGGAAATTACAGAAGATGTCACATATGGTGGTAAATATTTGTATCTGGATCCAGAGTTGGATCACATACCCTAAAAACTGCTTGTCTTTACATCCTAAAAATGTGTCAGTAGGTTACATAGTATTTTGATTCACTTAGCCAGTGAACAGTTAGGTAGGTAAAACTGACTCAATATTTTAAATGCTTTCTAAAAAAATTAAAAATGACAAGCTTGAGATTTATTTTATTTTTGGAAGGTTAACAGTAATTAAACCTGTACTTTCAAATAATTAGATTATTAGGGGCACCTGGGTGGCTTAGTCAGTTAAGTGTCTGACTCTTGATTTTGGCTCAGGTCACGATCCCAGGGTCCTGATATCAAGCCCCATGTTGGACTCTGCACTCACCAGGGAATTTGCTTGAGATTCTCTCTCTCCCTCTCCCTCTACTTCTCCCATCCCCACTTACAAGAGCTGCATAGAATCTTCCTGACTCTCAGAGTTTGTTTGAAAGAATAACCTGCTTTAGTAGTGATCTATCACTATTAGAGTTTGAAGAGCAGTGCAATAAAAGTGTGAACTCCAGATTAGAGATCTGTGGACACAATGCATTTATTTATTTACCTTATACTCTCTGAAGTCTTAATAAGTTTAGGATGAGACTTTCAGTCCAAAATGACTGCCAAGAAAAATAATTTAGAAAGTTATTATTATTATGAGCTAAAAATCAGTAAAGAATGGAAAATGAAATAAATAAAAACTTTTCTAGCTGTGCTGATGTGACCAAAAATGATATGAAGCATCGGGCTTTAGTATATTAAGTTCTAAGTTTTGATTGATAAACATATGCATGATATTTTTCAGGAAAAAAAATGGATTGTAGCATATTAGGTAAATTGGATTTTAAGATAAAATATATTGATAAATAATTACAGATTTTATTTCCTAAAATGTATTTGTATAAGAGATACTATTACAGTTAAATTACAAGCTAAGAAAAAGTGTATAATTTAGGGAAAAGCTTTAACACCCATAATACATAATAAATCCTACAGATAATAATATGAACTTTCAAATGTAAAATAGGCAAAATAATTACATTAGGAAATTATAAAAATTGAAATATAAATGGTCAACAATTATACAAAAACATTCAACTTTGTTAATAGTCAAACAAACAAAAATAAAAATACCGATAAGATATAACTTTTCAGCTGTCATACTGGTAACATTTTTGAAAGTCTGAGGTAACCAATATGAAGGCTCTTACATTGCTGATGGGAACGTCAACTGATGCTTTTTAAAAAAGAGCAATTTGTGGGAGAAGCTAAGATGGTGCAGAGTAGGAGGACTCTAGGCTTGTTTCTCCCCTGCAACACAGCTAAATAACTATCAAATCATTCTAAATACCCCAGAAATCAACCTAAAGACTGACAGAACAAACTCTACAACTAAAGGGAGAGAGGAAGCCACATCGAAGAAGGTGGGGATTGCAGAGCATGGTTTGGGGGAGATATGGATCACGATGCTGTGGAGGGGAGGGAGCTGTGGTCACAGAGAATGATGAGAGAGAGGAGCATGCAGGGGATTGCACAAGAACACTTCTCCAAAGCCACTGGCTGGGAAAATGAGAGGGGCTGATTTTTATGAATTCTTGCCACCAGAGGAGCTTAAAGGCTGGAGTTTTAGAGGTTGATGGGCTTGGTTGGGATAGAGCCACAAGGGTGCTGCTCTGCTCCTAGAGAGAAGACAAGCACACAATTTGGCAGCGGGGGGAGTGTGCCGATGGTGTGGAAAGAGAGGTCTCAGGAATGCCTGGGTCACACAGTGGGGAGATTCTCCTTCTTGGAGCACATCCCTGAAGGATGGCATTCACAGAGATACCTCTCTGGGGACAAAGAAGAAGGCTGGCCCCATTTCCCTCCCCCATCCCCCTGTGTGAACACAGAGCCACCAGTGGAAAGCAGCTCAGCCCTGACATTGGCTGCCTAACTTGCTTACATCAGGCCCCACACCCCTGCATCCTAGCATGACTGCCATTCTTGGTCAAGTTTGCCTCAGTCCCAGCATAGTGAGACCCTCCCCCAAGAGACCAGCAGAAACACTTGCCCATACCATATGTCCTAACCAGAGAGTTCTGCAGGGCTTCAGTTCTCGTGAAAGTAGTATCAGGTCTCATTTAACAAGCAGACCAAAGCACACCTAGTTAAAATTCACCACACTCTGGCCAACAACCAAATACTACCCATTGCAGGCAAGGAGAGCCTCTGTAGATGACAGGCCTGAAGGATAGAGCAGCCAAAACTCAACAGCAGAGTTCATGCAGCACACACCAAGGACACTCCCTGAAGCACCAGGCCCTGGACACTAAATTATCTCTTCTTAATAAAGCCATTACTCCAGAAGCAGAAAACACAATGGATTTTTCTAACACAGAGAAGAAGAAAGAGACTTAGACAAAAATGCCAAGACAGTGGAATTCATCCCAAATGAAAGAATAAGATAAGGTCACAGCTAGAGATCTAAGCAAAACAGATATAAGTAATATGCCTGATGGAGAATTTAAAGCAACAATCATAAGGATACTCACAGGGCTTGAGAGAAGAATGGAAGACTTCAGGAAGGCCCTTAATGCAGAGATAAAGAAACTAAAAAAGAATCAGTCAGACGTGAAAAATGCAATAACTGAGACTCAAAAGAGACTTGATGCAATGAACACAAGGATAGAAGAATCAGAGGAATGAATAAGTGATATACAAGATAAAATAATGGAAAATAATGAAACCAAACAAAAGAGAGAATTATGGAACATGAGGATAGACTTAGGGAATTCAGTGACACCATTAAACGTAATAACATTCATATTATAGAAGCCCCAAGAGAAGAATAGAGAGAAAAGGGGGCAGAAAATTTGAGGAAATAATAGCTGAAAACTCCCCTAATCTGGAGAAGGAAACAGACATCCAGATCCAAGAGGCACAGAGAACTCCCATCATTATCTCACTGATAATAATACAGTAATAGTAGGGGACTTTAATATCCCATGTTACATCAATGGACAGATCAATAAGCAGAAAATCAACAAGGAAATAATGGCTTTGAATGGTACACTGGACCAGATGGACTTAACAAATATATTCAGAACATCATTCCCTCCTAAAGCAGCAGAATACACATTCTTTTCAAGTGCACATGGGACATTCTCCAGGATAGTTCATATACTGGGTCACAAAACAGATAGCAAGTACAAAAGACTGAGATCATACCATGCATATTTTCTGACCACAACGTTGTAAAACTTGAAGTCAACCATAAGAAAAACTTTGGAAAGACCACAAATACATGGAGGTTAAACAACATGCTAATAAACAATGAATGGATCAACCAGGAAATGAAAAAAGAAATAAAAAAATTACATGGAAACAGATGAAAATGAAACCACAACAGTCCAAAGCTTTGGGATGCAGCAAAGGTGGTCTTAAAAGGGAAGTATTTGAGATTTTCAAATAAACAACCTTACCTTACACCTAAGGAGCTAGAAAAAGAAGAAGAAACGAAGCCTAAAGTCAGCAGAAGGAGAGAAATAATAAAGATTAGAGCAGAAATAAATGATATAGAAACTAAACAACAACAATAACAACAATAAAACAGATCAATGAAAGCAGGAGCTGGTTCTTCGAAAAAATTAATAGAATTGATAAAGCCCTAGTCAGACTTACCAAAAAGAAAAGAGAAAGGACCTAAACAATAGAATCACATATGAGAGAAGAGAAGTAACAACCAATACCACAGAAATACAAACAATTATAAGAAAATATTATGATAAATTGTACACCAACAAATTGGACAAAACTGAAACAGGAAGAAATAGAAAACTTGAACAGACCAATAACCAACAAAGAAATTGAATCAGTAGTAAAAAATCTCCCAAAAAACGAAAATCCAGCGCCAGATGGTTTCATAGGTGAACCAAGCATTTAAAGAAGAGTTAATAACTATACTCAAACTATTCCAAAAACTAGAAATTGAAGGAAAACTTCCAAATTCATTCTATGTGGCCAGCATTACCTTGATACCAAAACCAGATTAAGTCATTAGCCATCAGGGAAATTCAAATCAAAACCACATTGAGATACCACCTTACACCAGTTAGAATGGCAAAAATTGACAAGTCAAGAAATAGCAAATGTTGGAGAGGTTGTGGGGAAGGGGAACCTCTTACACTGTTGGTGGGAATGCAAGTTGATACAGCCACTCTGGAAAACTGTATGGAAGTTCCTCAAGAAGTTAAAAATAGAGCTACCCTATGACTCAGCAATTGCACTACTAGGCATTTACCTAAAGGGGGTGAAGATCATTCTTAAGATCATAAAGAATGATCTTAATTTTATTTAAGATTTATTTATTTATTTTAGAGAGAAAGAGAGAGAGTGTGGGAGGGAAGGGGCAAAGGGGAGGGAGAGGGAAAGAGAGAATCCCAAGCAGACTCCCTGCTGAGCACGGAGTCGATGGGGGGCTCAAGGTGGGACTCAATCCCATGACCCCAAGATCATGATCTGAACCGAAATCAAGAGTCCCACACTTAACCCACTGAGCCATGCAGGCACCCATAGAGGATAAAGATCATTCTTAATAAATAAAGGGGAGCTATCAAGAGGAATGCTGAAGAAATCCTGTGGGACCTCACATTCAACATCGCTTACATTAATCACCTGAAAAAGAAGGTAAACATACATTATCCTACACAGTCCTGCAGATGGTACCACATAAAGCTCATTGTTAACTCCAGTGGAGTACAGTATTTTCATAAAAGGGAGTCTCAGAGTTGGGAACGAAGGTCATCAGATTCCAAGTGAGATGTGATTCCAAAACGATCCATAATTACCAGGATATTAGTATCTTGTAATAGAAAAAACAACTACATTCCTTTCTTTCTTTTTTTTTTTTGTTCTTTCAATTGTTTATTATAAAATAGACAAAATCAAAAATATAAGTAAATTAAAAGAGCAAGAATTAATAGCTGCTATTAACACTCTGTTCTGTATTTCCAGACAATTTTCCTTTATATAATGCATTCATTACCATGTTTTCAAATGGATTGGTTTCTCTAATTTTTAATTTTTTTAATAGCAATTTACTTTTCCATTTCCAATTCTTCTCCAATTTCAGGCTATCTGCTGCTTTATCTGATCAGGAACAGGCTGTTACACAGAAGCCGCTCATCATGGAAATCGGGTTTCTTATTTTGGTTATGTCCGTACAGTTTCCAGTAGATAGCTCAACCCTGAGAAAAGTCAGGCAGATGATACAGAAAAAGTGCAACATAGGGGTGCCTGGGTGGCTCAGTTGGTTAAGCATCTGCCTTCAGCTCAGGTCATGATCCCAGAGTTCCGGGATCGAGACCTACGGGCTCCCTGCTTTGTGGGGAGCTACTACCCCCTCTCCCTCTCCCTGTCACTCCCCGTGCTTGTGCTCTCTCTCTGTGTCAAATAAATAAAATCTTTTTTTTAAAAAAGGTGCAACAGAACTGTTCTTGTGGAAGGACGGTGAGCACATTTTCAGTTAATGTTACTTTAGTTATATATACAAAATAATACAGACAAAATTCAACAATCACATTTGGGTCATACAAGAACTTTTTAAGAAAGAATAAATATTTTAAATCTTATTTCATCTACATTTAAAAATTATTTTACTTTTTTGGGGTGCTTGGCTAGCTCAGTTGGAAGAGCGTGAGACTCTTGATCTTGGGGTGATGAGTTTGAGCCCCATGTTGGGTGTAGAGATTGCTTAAATAAATAAAACTTTAAAAAATTATTATTTAAAATTGTGGTAAAATATACATAACATAAATTTACTATTTTAACCATTTTTAAGTGTACAGTTCAGCGGTTTTAATACGTTCGCACTGTTGTACAACCATTACCACCATGTACCCCAGAACTCTTTTCATCTTACAGATCTGTCCCGGGCCACCATCATTCTATTTTCAGTCTCTATGACTATTTGGGGTACCTCATATAAGTGGAATCATATATTATTTGTGCTTTTGTGACTGGTTTATGTCAGTGTAATGTCTTCAGGTTTCATCCATGTTACAGCATTTGTCAGAATTTCCTTCCTTTTTGAGGCTGAATAATACTCCATTGTATGTATAACACATTTGCTCATCTACTCATCTATTGAAGGACACTTGGGTTGCTTCCAACTTTTGCTATTATGAATAATGCTGCTATAAACATGACTATAGTCCCTGCTTTCAATTATTTTGAATATATGCCCAGAAGTGAAATTGCTGGATCATATGGTAATTCTACTTTTTAATTTTTTGAGGAACTGCCATATTGTTTTCCAAAGTAGATGCATCATATTATCTTCACATTACCAGGGTTCCAATTTCTCTACATCTTCGCCAACATTTATTTTCTATGTTTTTATAAGAGCCATCTTATTGGGTATAAAGTATGTTTCACCTATATTTGACAATATTTTAGATTTAAGCTTGGCAAAGCATGGTTATTAGAGAAGATATTAGTTTTTGCTTCCATATCTGGAAAGGACAATTGTTATTAATAAAATAATAACTTGGTGGATTATTCTTGTAAAATTCCTAACTACTTTTCTTCGACAGAAGTAGATTTCCATTTCTCCTACAAGTAGGTTGTGGAAAACTTTCATCCTAATTCTTTACACTACCTATTAAAATATTACATTTGATTTAGAAGAACACCCTACCTTTCTGCATAGACAAAAAGGAATTTAGGAATGATCAAGTAGTACAAATGTAACATATATCAACTTGCCATTTCTCCCATGCTGACCTGGTGTTCTCTAGTTTTGAGTCTGCCCAAAGTATCCTAGATATTTCTGCTAGCCATCAGGAGCATGATGATTCATGATTAAATACTTTAAATATTTTAAGAAAAAGAATTCCTAGATAATTTTATGCATAGGAAATAACCTTTGTTATTTATGTGTCATATGTGTTTTACTTTCACTAACTGCCAAACAAAAGCAAACAGAACACAAGCAAAAGAAATGACTGATACACCAGAAAACAAAAAATAGCTAGATGAAATCTGCTATTTTCATTCTATTATTGCATAACAATATATAAATAGAGCCATCTCCCAATTGCTTTAAACATACCTTTTATTCCAGGCTTCATACTGATCGCATATGCTAGTGCAGGTATTGATTGCGTGCTATTGAACAAAGGAATAAAGAGAACACTGATCTGGTATTTTCATCTAGTACACATATAATTTAAAATTATTTCAATTCTTAGGGGGAGTTAGTAGGGCGTGACATTATGAGATTGGCAAACACACAAAATCTTTCACTCATTTTCAGTGGTTGTGAGCCAGTTCACCTGACATCTATAATTGCTGACAGCAAAATACAAAGGAAAGGAATAAAAATCAAATGGGAAGCTTTAAATAGAACTGTGGTCAATAAACACATTGTAAAGTGAAAGTATCTGATTATCCAGTTACTGCCCACAATTAAGAAGACTTCAAAAGTCTGGACTTTGGCTCCTTACCTAAAATTGAAATTTGGTTTGATGTCCTGGATTTAATAGTCTTTACTTCTAAGATCTCAATCAGGCTAAAACTATAGACTTTCAGTTTTGACTGCAATGGAACCAACATATGTGAAGCATGTGGAATTTGTGAATAATGTGCTTTGCTGGGCCAACAGTCTCAATGCCAGCCTAATTGTTCCAAGTAGTGGTTTGTTCCTTAATGAAGATGCCACAATGCAATTGTTGTAGAAAAATAATGATTACTTTAGGACAGATGGCAAAATGGCAAGATGGGGAAATCATCCATATAATTCTGACTCTCAATCCTGAGCTTGATGAAGGGTAAGAGTCTGACTGAATACTCCAGGAGGGGCGTTTATACAGCTCTGAATCACCCACTTAGGGCTCAGCTCTTCATTCTCTTTTCCTTAAATAATGTAATCTTTGACTATGGGGCTGAAGAAGTGAATGACAATGTTTATTCTTTAACTGATTAAATGCTTTGAGTAATGCTAAAGCATTGTTATATTTTTGCCTCTCTGTGTATGTCCTAAATTCAAAGGGAAAAGTAAGACTGAAAGTCATACGCATGAGACAACCATCTGGATTTTTTAGGTTAAATCTGAATAGTCATGTTTTTTGACTTTCACAGTTGTTTCTGTACCAATAGACTTGTTTTTGAATATCATGTATGCATCTACTTCAGCAACATGCCTCTCTGAAACTATTAGCATATGGATACACATCTTACTTAATAACAGAAATCTTTACTAATAGTAAAACTAATTTTTAATTTACCTATTATTCTGAAACCAATCACTTGCCTTTTGGTTTTATCATCTACTCTAATAGAGTACTTATCATCTAATACTCTAATAGAGTATATAATACTATTGCAATTTTTCTTGATACGACTTTTAGGCCTCACCTAACCAAGCAAAAGGTACATTTAATTAGCATTAAGGATTGATTATAGCAGGAATTTTTAAGCCAAGCTCAGCAAAACCACTGAAATTTTATGTAAAACTTTGCAAATGCAGGTTCATATCCACTTTTCTTCTAAAAGTGCCTTTAGCATTCATTTAATTGCCATAGAAGGGGTCTCTAACTCAAAACAGGCAAGGACTACTTAAAATAGGACTGGTGTTATGGACTATTTCATTTTCAAAAGATTTTGCCCAATTGTTCTGAGGAGGTTTTATTTGTATCTAGTCCTAGAGCAAACAGATACCAATCAGTGCACAAATTAATTGTCTTATTGGTGCAACATATGTGTTCAGATTGCTGTATCAGCTGTTTTATTATCCACCACTACTGCTTAGCTATTGGCAGTGTTGATATGTCACTTTGCTTTTGTTGCCTATAGATATTTTTGTCCAGTCATCCATGATAATCTATTACCATAATTCTAGCATTCATTTATTAATTCATTTCTGAATATGTTTTGTGTGCTACTAAATACCATACAGAATGCTCCATGAATCATTTAAATGAAGATAAGATCTAGTGCTAGAAGGATAATCAGGGGCCATATCTTCAGAAATTTATGTGTCAGCCTAAGGATTTGGGAATTTATTTATAAAAAATAAACACCGAAGGATTCTTAGGTGGGAAATGACACATTGAATTTGGATTTTCTATGGATCACTCTGGTAGTAGTATGAAAGATGAATTTGAGGGAGATAAGGTCAGAGGCCAAAGTAAGAGGTAAAGAAAACCCTGCTTTTGCCAAGTAGAGGCTGGATCTGAAATAGTGGACTGATTTTAGAAATATTAAGGAGAGAAGATTCACAGGACATAAATACATTTAGCTATAAGCTGAGATAGAGAAGATAGAGGAAAAAATAACTTTGGAGGAAGGGACTAAGATTTCTGTTTAGGACTGTTGCTTTGGTTTGGTTTAAGTTTTTACACCCAGCTTTGAAACTGTACAGCAAACACCTGAAGGTGGAGATTTTAAGCCAGAGGAATCAGTTGGGGATTTAAAAAGACATCTGAAGGGCGCTGGGTGGCTCAGTTGGTTAAGCAACTGCCTTCGGCTCAGGTCATGATCCTGGAGTCCCGGGATCGAGTCCCACATTGGGCTCCCTGCTCAGCGGGGAGTCTGCTTCTCCCTCTGACCCTCCCCCCTCTCATGTGCTCTCTCTCATTCTCTCTCAAATAAATAAATAAATTCTTAAAAAAAAAAGACATCTGGAAAATGTCTTTTCATCATTTATGAGGTAGCTAAATCATAAAAATGGGTGAAATTATGAGAATAGTCAATCGGACAATAGAATAGAGCAATAGTACAGGTAAAAAGAATGATGGGAGTAGATGTGAGCCTTGAGTTGTGTAACTGCTTACACTTTCTGGGGTAGGCTTAAGAAGAGGGACCTTTAAAGATTTTTATTTATTTATTTGTCAGAGAGAGAGAGAGCACAATCGGGGGTGGGGAGCAGCAGAGGGAGAGGGAGAAGCAGACTCCCCACTGAGCAGGGAGCCCCATGCGGGACTCGATCCCAGGACTCTGGGATCATGACCGGAGCTGAAGGCAGACGCTTAACGACTGAGCCACCCAGGCGTCCTGGAGAGGAACCTTTAAAAGAGTAAGAAAAGGAATAGTCAGAAAAATTTGAGGAGAAACCAGGGGATATAATGTCATGAAAGCAAGTGTTCAGAGTTCAAGAAAGATTCAACAATATCAATCAATGCAAAGATGTAGAAGAGATAAGAATAGAAGAAAATCTGCTTTTTAGTTTGGCGTTTATGAATTACTTACTGATTGATAAAACAGTACTACTTGCTTGAGGAAGTGTTCACCTACACTTTAGAAATGGCTTCTGGTCTTTCATCCCTTTGATTATTGTTTCACTCAATATATGTCTTCATAATCATTCAATTGAGAACAAAAGCTAGATGTAAATTAGTCTGTATGAGAAATATTTTCATTATATCATTTGTATGCTGTGAAGATTTCTAAAGCAAGATTTATAACAATGAACCTTTACTTAGTGATGCTAAAGCATTGAAGACTGCTCAACTTCTGATCATTAGGAGTTAACAGAAGGCGAGCAATCTAAGGCTAAAGAAGTCTCCCGACTTATCTTGGACAAATGTCATTTTATCATCATCACAGCAATAGCATTTATTGAACATCCTCTAAGCTTCTGACTTTAATATATGAAGGTTTCACTCTCCTGACCTGCCCTTAAAGAGCTTTAATAAAGCTTATTCTCCTTAATGGGGTGAGATAAGATTGCAATGGAATGGGATTGTCATAGTCAGAAAGAAGGAACCAGAAGGAACAAATGTTCAGAGAAGAACAGATAGAATTAGTAAATATCTTCAAAATAGAAGCATTAAAACTTCCAAAGTCCTTGTTATTAACAAGAATAGTATCATTCATAACATTACCGTGGGTTTATATAACAAGTATCCTCCGAAGAGCTCAAAATAAAATAGATTTGCTGAAGATAGTTGTTCAGTTTTATGAATTGACTCTCCAAATAAGTAATTAATATGGGTAAGAAAAAAAAATAACCTCTAGGACTAATTATTCTAGCTTCCAGAGCTCTTTTTTTTTTTTTTTTAAGATTTTTTATTTATTTATCTGAGAGAGAGAATGGGAGACAGAGAGCATGAGAGGGGGAGGATCAGAGGGAGAAGCAGACTCCCCGCCGAGCAGGGAGTCCGATGCGGGACTCGATCCCGGGACTCCAGGATCATGACCTGAGCCGAAGGCAGTCGCTTAACCAACTGAGCCACCCAGGTGCCCCTAGCTTCTAGAGCTCTTTAAAGTATATCTAGGCATCAGACAAATGTTTGGTGAGAGAATAAGTTGGCAAAACACATGTGGTGTGTTAGTTGGAATATACATTTGTGGGAGGTTAGTTTCTAAAGAATAGCCTGCAGTTTTTCCTAAAACATAGGAGTCATTTTTTAGAAAAGACCTCTTGATGTCTAGACTTGATTGTTACTCATAATTGTCCTCAAACCCTGTGGACCTTTATTCTAACATTGTTTCCCATTTGTTCTATTGGTTTAACAAATGCTGGGAGTTAAACATTCATGTGCATGCCTAATGGGAAACACTACTGTGACAGACTGGCATATCTCAGAATGTTCTAACTTAAAAAAATATATATATCTCAGAGTTATACCAAGAATGATTTGGGTCCCTCAGAGAGGCAGCATGGATAGGAACAAAACTGAGGAGCTTGGGAGAAATGTAAGATGAAGTAAATATAAGTTTATTCATGGTTATAATTGCAAATGATTGAGAATAATCCAGATGTCTACCGATAGTGGACTGGTTAACAAATTATGATAAAAAAAGACTAGGTGGCCATAAAAAAAGGAGTTTTTTCTAAGCTGATATTGAAAATTAGTAACTTAAAAAAAAGCAAGTTGTAGAGAAGCCTACATTCCATGACAGTTTGTGTTTTAAAAGTAGCAATTACACACACACACACACACGCACATATATATATATATATATATATATACACATTTTTGCTTATTTATCCTTATAATTTTTCTTTTAGGACATATCAAAATCTAACACTGATTACTAACCTTTGGAGTTTCAACCATGTGATTATAAAACTTTTTAAAAAATAAGCAAATATAATTTTAAAACAGCAGTTGAATTACAAATAAAAGGATATGGACATAAGATTTTGCCTGGGTTCGAAGCTTGGCTCCACTACTTGAAGGCTGTTATGAATTTTAACTTTGTGAGCCAGAGTCCTCATCTACAAAATGGGGCTGAAATAGTGCCCACTCCAAATCCTCTGGGAAAGATTAAATGAGATAGCACATTGAATGCATTGTTTGACACATAACACTACTCAATAAAGGAGGCCATTATTATTATTATTAAGTTGTAACAACTCATTGGGCTAACTTGCCTGGTTTAATAATTTTTTTCTTTCAAAGGGGGCCCAGAGCTCTGACTGGAGAATTTAAAGAATTTTCTACTTCCCATCAGCCAAGAATTAGAAGGAAAATGGAGAATAAAAAAAAAAAAAAGATTTATGTCAAATTTCAAAGTCTTTTTTTTAAAGAATTTTGTTGTGTTTTCTTTCTTACATACTCCTTGAAATGGGATTTCCACTTTATGAATTTATAATCTTGAAGGTTTCTCATGACCTCTTATTAACGTAATTTTTTTCTGTTTTCTTCCTTTCTAGCTTTTGTGGCTTCAGATTTCCTTTCTTATTATCTGAATTCCAGTAAATTACCGTGTTTGAACAAATTAGACAGAGTGGTATTGAATCCTTGCTCTGCCATGTAAAGAACCTTGATGCTCCAGATTCTCAAGCTCTATAAGCATCAAGTTCCTTGTATTAGGTTAGAGTTCTCCACTTTGCTGATAGTTTTGACACCAAATTAGGCTGCCAGTACGAAAAGGCCTGGCTTACCTTGAAAGTCCCATTTTCTTTCCATGAACCATTCTAATTCTCACTGAATCTAGAATTAGTTTTTTTTTAAGTTATTTTTTGTTTTTATTTTTGTCCTCTTTGCTGGTTCTTTATCTTCCTTTACACACCACTCTTTCTGCAAACCCTAGCCAAATGTGGACATTGCTGTGGTTAATGATTGGCCTATTCCAGTAATGATAAAGAGAGTAGACCAACCAGGAGTTAACCTCATAATATTGTTGATTATATTTGTCAATTCATTTTCTCCATGGTACAAAACATGCTTATTGAAGATACACTCTTTGTCTTGTCAAATTTTTTTTTCCCCAGGGCTTCTTGCCTCTCAGAAAGCAGGCACTCAGAAAAGATTTGTTGATTGCTTATTGTAAGCACATGAATCTGAAGATTACATTTTTATGAGAATGTGGTATTTCTTTTCAAAATATACATATTATTAAAAATAAAAGAATGCCTGGTTGAGCAAAGGATATTTTTCCTAATTTGCGATTTATATAACGTTTATAAAGGAATAACTATTAATAATTGGACATTTAGTAAGCATATCTTTATTGAATTACATGAGGTCAGTCTTAGACAAATGTGGAAGAACGACCAGCTGTTTCAGTTAGGAGTTGCCACATCACAAACTGGTCATGTTAATTCAGGTCTTCCAAGAAGCCAATAGCAAGATGGGGTTAGATGTGCAAGATGTTTCTCGAGAGAAATGTCTATGAAGGATAAACAGAAAGGAAGTCATGGAAGATCTACAACCTGTAAAGGAGAGGAAAGGAGAGAAGTTCAGGTAAAAGGAATTTCAGGTTGTAGCACAGTGCTGATTATGTTTCTGCCAGGCCAATAAGGAATACTCAAGCTAAAGTCATAAGTTAAAGCATCACAGCAATGGGTCTGCATTAGGGCCCCTGCCACGCTCAGCCATTAGGTAGGAGCACCTGGAGGAAAGTATGGCCTCAGCACTGACCTAGGGGTGGAGCCAGGAGGAGTGTGGCTGACGCTCTAGTCAATTGGACTGCCTGCAGGGTCTCTTAAAGGCTAGACCAGGAACAGACATAGCTTCATTTCTCAAACCAAAGAGCATCTCAAAGCCCAACCAAGATTCAGTGGGAGGAGACAAAGCCTCCGCCCACGGATGGAGAAACAATTAAGAATTTGCAGCCATGTTTGTTTGTTTGTTTTCAAGAATCTGCAGCCATCTTTAATCCACTACTCTTTGTTCTCAGGCTAACTACTTTCATTTAAACTTCTCTTGATTTAACAGGCCCAGCCTTGTTTTGCTCCTCTCGTCTCCTTCTTTATATGGTTCTGGATAATACTAGCTAAAAGGAAAATTTGCATGAGATTTGGAAAGTGGAAGTGATGTGGCAACCTTCCTCTCTAAAGGTTTCTATCACTAGCTTTGGTGACAAGACAGACACACAGATTGTAAGAGATTTTAGTTTCTCCTCATTCTCCTCCACTCCATGTCCAGCTTCCACCCAACTGATGATTTTGTTGACCAACAGCTGTCCCAAGCCCATCACCAGACCACAGACTAAAGACCCATAGAGACAGCAGCTTCCCATAGACTTCTCTACCAACTCACCCTTCCTAGTCTGACTTCAGTGGTTACAGTTGCTGGCTTCTCACATTGACTGGTAGGTGCCTCCTCTGATCCTCTGACTCCATCTTCAAACTTTCCTTACCCAGTGCTTCCTCCAGCGCCTGAAAGTCATAGGTGTTGGTTATCCTCCTGGATATTAAGATTTCCTATCTGGAACAAAACAATGTCTTTTCTTGAAACAAATTGTTATATTGTCCATTGGGTTATGGTCTTATGTTCATGGGGAAAATATTTCCTCAAACAACTATGTTGATATAAATGATCTCAGTTCTCAGTCCCAATAGTTGAATTATGTAGGTGAAGGTGATTCCAAATCTCAAAAGGAAAGTTTGTAGAGGGAATAAGATTTAGCTGTGAATTAACTACAGCAGTGTTCAAGGAGCATAAATTGACTCAAGATTGAGAAATTCTGGAACTTGGTGAAAATACCTTATACTAAGGATCTATGATCTCAATCGCTAATATAAGTGACCTGGAATAAATGATGGTTATAGAATTGGGGATAGAAAATTTGGTATTCAGCCTCAAATAACTGACAGTTGAAATCCCATGAATGAGTGAATGCATAAAGAAATTGAATAGAGTTAGGCATAGAAGAGTAGAAAATGCTTGAAAATTAGCTCAGGGGAGGTCAGTGCCTAATAACCAGCAAAGAAATGTAAACTAATGTTAGAAAGAGAACGTAAGGAAGAAGAAAGAGATTATAGTTGTGGAAGCTGCGCAGGATAGGTAGATTTACAGGCATAGAATGAAAGAGTTTCATGCTTGGCTATAATCTAGAAAATTTTAATTTCATAAATGAGAGAACTGAGATCAAGAATGATTGTGGCTTAGGCAAGATCTTACAACTGCTATAGTTTTCAGAAAAATGATAGCATATAAAACATGTCTTCTTAATTCTTGATTTGCCTCTAGAACACACTGGATGGCCATTGGCCTTTAATGCAAATGAGACATCTACATGTATAAGCACTTAGAAGAGAGTGTTAGCTTTAGGCTGGAAGAAAGTAACCAATGACTATCAACTTAATCCCTGAGTGAAGTTTTGACAAAATAGATCTGCTAGCACAGCCATGAGGAGAGGAATTGGCGAAGAGAGGGAGACAGCAGAAAAGACCGTCTATTTGTGTCTATTTGCGTGGCTTAGAGAGTGTTGGGTGGTAATTAAGAGGTATTTGTACTTAGGACATCTGAGCTGAATTGTGGCTTATGCTTTTTTTAAAATTACAATTTGTACTTCATATTTTTAGAACTTTGCAGTTTTATTTCTTCCAGGTTTTCTTGCAGCATAGCCTGTCACAAAATCCAACTTTAAAAAGGTCAAACCTATTAAAAAGCAGAAGTGCTTGAGGTATTTCCTTTATCTCCCTTTCTACATTCTGCTTTAATTTTGAATGGTTAACTGGAAACCAGCTTCAACTTCAAATGCCCAGGTGTGGTTGAAGACAACTACCTTTGTAATTGTGGCTAGCTGATGTCAGACCTCCCCTGGCCGGTCATGTCCTTAGGCTTTTCGGCGAAACTTGGGAGCGAATTTAACCGAGTACCCAGCCTTCCAGTGTAAGGGAGAATTGCAGGCTTTAGCTTTGCTCTGCAAATAGGAAGTAGTCCTTCAACAGTTCTGGCTTGTTAATATTAGAAAGCCCTTTGAGTTTGTGTGCCTGGTTCTTACTGTAATTAGGAAGGCTCACCTCCTCTTGTCAGCCCCCAATAACCTTGAAATCCATTTTGCTAGCAAGTACACACCCAACACATTGTTTTTCTGTGTAAATTGACACCTCTTTCTGAGTGAGACCACAGCTCTGGCTCTCTATGAAGGAGATCCTACCCTCTTTTATTGAGTAGCTTTGGTCCTTAAACAAGCTCCCAGGCTTCACTTTCTTCAGTCTTAAATTGAGCTAATAATTGAAGTTGTCATGCAAGGTTATGTTGAACCTTAAGTGAGGTAACACTTATGAAGGCCCTAATATACTGTCTTAGAAATATCAAATAACTTGATCAAAACTTCAAAGCTAATAAATGGTGGAATTTGGATTTAAACTCACATCCGTATCTTCCTTCACAGTCAATAAAATGATAGGTGCATAAATGTATCTGGTTATCATCACTATTACTGTGTTCAAGAAAATCTGCTAGCTCCTGTGGAATTACAAAATTATAGGACTCTTATTTTCCTCTCTACTGCCTTAGACAAGGACTTCATGTAAATGACTACTGTCTACTAGCAAATGTGTGCCACATGAGCAAAATGCATTAGGTATTTTAAGATTTGGATTGAGGGAGAGATTGCTTAAGGCTGAAGTGAACAGATAAACCTCATGAGGAAGGAACTTGAGATAGACTTTGAGGGATTAGTCAAGTGTGGACAAGTAGAATAAAACAGAAAGGGTATTAGTCCAAGGAGGAATCAAATGAACAAAGACATAGACATATATGAATGGGGGTTGACTTGCAGATTTGGCTGCTGGAGTGATTTGTGTAGAGAAATAATAGGAAATACATTGAAGAGACAGCGATGAAGAGCAGAGCACTTTGAATGCCAAGCTAGAGGTTAGACTTTTCCATGGATAATGGTAAATTGATAAAGGACTTAGGACCTTTGCAGAAAAATTTTATCTTCCGATCACATTTGCTCAAAAATGCCATCTGAAATTGTGCCATGTTTTTAGCTAATATTGGACCAAATCTCATTAATTAGATTAAGAATCTTAATTTTTCTCAGTTCAGTAGAATCTCTTACAATGAAAGCAAAGAACAAAATGCAGATTTGAAATCCCTTAGAAAATATTAAACAACAACAACAAAAATTAACAGAATTCCTGACACAGAAAAAAATTTTCAGTAGAAGAAAAAATTATATAGAATAATAGAAATTTACTATGCCTACTATTATCTTTACTATTATTATAAAGATAAGAGTACATCAATCTAAAATCTAGAAACATACTCTTGTTTTCATAGCCACAGAAAAAGCTATTTTACTGATGTAGAAACTGACATTCTGCAGGCTGTGGGAAGAAGTTGTGAGCTGGGTATCTTTCCTAGTTTTCTATAGACTCTGCCTTTGTTAACATGGTGGGTGACACATGAAAGTAATCATAGATACTACCTGATCAAACAAAACCAAACACTACTTCTAAAGCTACACACTCACACCCTCCCTATTATATTCTGTCATTGTTTACTTGTGTTCTCTGTTTAAACATATAGGACAATCATCTAGGATTTTTTAAGTCTGGTGTTTATAGAAACACAATCCAGCTCTGAAGTAAAAACTTACCAATATCTATCAGTTCACTATAAAAATACTGTTATAGTTTAGAATTTGGTATACATGAATTCAGTTGAGACAAGGTGATCATATATCTTTTTGTTTCTCTTTAAAATGAGCTATTTTGACTACTTAGTTTCAGAAAAGCTGGGCTAAAATGAGAGAATGTCATTTTTATACTTTCTCACAGCTATAAAAATGGCTCCATCAAATGAGTAAAACTGTTTTGGGTCATTGTACTCTAATGTGGAAGGAAATATGTTTAGCAGCATAATAAGAATATGATATTTTGAATGTAGCTAAATTCTGAAAGGTAAAAGGCTATGAATTGACTACCAAATATACATATAATGGAGAGAGTTTAAGCAAAGGTGATTTGTTTAAGATTTAGAGAAAAAAAAAATATTTTATAATCTGACTCAGACTCCGACTCTATTTGAAAATTCTCTATATCTACTCATTCTTGGATATACTTTTTAATTTATTTTCATTTTTTACTCACAGTCTTAAATTTATTGAAAAGTATTGGAAGGGTATTGAGTCTCAGATATGAGTAAATGTTTTTGTTGTTAAAGGAGAAGTTACAATATTAAAAACAGTATGACAAAAAGCAGCTTATCAATGAATTACAGATATTTGGTTATTTTATTAATAAGAAGTATTACTTCTATTTTATAAAACAATTGCTTTTAAATCACTTTCTTTTTTTTTTTTTAAAGATTTTATTTATTTATTTGAGACAGAGAGAATGAGAGAGAGAGAGCACATGAGAGGGGGGAGGGTCAGAGGGAGAAGCAGGCTCCCTGCTGAGCAGGGAGCCCGATGCGGGACTCGATCCCAGGACTCCAGGATCATGACCTGAGCCGAAGGCAGCCGCTTAACCAACTGAGCCACCCAGGCGCCCTTAAATCACTTTCTAAGAAAGCTATGTAAATTTATACTCACAGTGATAAGGAAAGGAGGATAAATGTTATCTCCATTTTATAGCAAGCAAAAATGAAAGCTTCCAAATTCTACTTCAGATGCTCTCACCTCGACCAGTAGTCTTTATTATGAAATCTGGGTGCATTTTTGGAAATAGACGTTCATTGCTCTGTCTGGCATCAATGGTTAGCTTTCCCTATTTAACCCACAGCCACAACATCAGTTGGAAAGAGGTTGTGACTTGGCTTCTCAGAGTGATTGTAACACTGCCATCTTGCCCTCCCCAGCTGGAACGGTGTGGCTTAAAGTGCAACAAGGAAGCCACCCTAGCTGTTTCGTTGGTTTCCTCTGTCCTCTATTTTGTTTAAACTTGTTTTCTGTGTTAATATCTAATTTCAAATCCCTTGCATTTTCTTCCTTTGTTATTACAGGTCTGGCCATTTTTAAATTACCTGATAAAACTGTGAATGCAGAAACATTCATCAGTTTGAGGTTGTGGGTTTTGTTTATGTGTGTGTGGTTAGTAATAT
Organism: Mirounga leonina; assembly: GCF_011800145.1. NCBI lineage: Eukaryota > Metazoa > Chordata > Mammalia > Carnivora > Phocidae > Mirounga > Mirounga leonina. The sequence goes on along the minus strand of NW_023270377.1, from coordinate 74,568,591 downwards.
TGCCGCAGTGGTTGTTATAGTAACCAGTTCTCTTCAGCAGAGGAAGGAGTATGGGCATTTGACAATGCTTAAGATGTAATAGAAGAAGATAAAGTTCCTAGATTTCATATTTCATTAGGAGATGATTCCAGGGCTACTGCTATCTTTTAAAGTCTGTATTTAAGTAAAGGGTAGAGTAGATGCCCTGCTAGCTACCCGTTTTCCTGAATTAAGCTGGAGAAATGATCTCCATCGGGTACTTTAATTTGTGTATGTAGTTATTCATCTAATGCATATCCAGAGATTTCAGCAAAAAGTCCCCAAGTTACCCAGGAAAATGAGCAAATTGCAGAAAGCTACAAAGTCAGTTTTGTATGGCCTGGCTGTTCACAGCAGGCAATTTGCAGAGAACAACTAGGTTCTCAGAGAGTGCTTCCCTCTTTTCGCCTCGTTGTTTTATTTAGCTTCTTTGTTTTATTTATTCCTTATCTCAACAGCATCATTTGTTGGTTTGAAACAGATACTTCTTTACTCTCTTTCCATTCTCAATTGTTTCCCACAAATAGTGCCATTAACAAATCAATTTTGGGGTAATTATAAGAATATCAATATAGATACTCATGTCCTACTTAATTCAATCACCATACACATATATGAGATTTAAAAATACATTTGATCTTAGGCTATGAGAGTCACTTTTATTCACTTTATACATATGGAACACTTTCCAAGTTAATATATAAAGATATGCTTTATTAAAATGAAAGAGTGGATAATCTGTTTTGCCATAATTGATGTAATCAGTGCCTATTAGTGAACAGTTAGGTGCTGTGCAACCTGTTGTCCCGATTGGTGGGGTGATGGAAATGCTTCATATCTTGATAGTTTAGTAGTTATATGAATGATTATATCGATCAAAAGTCATCAGAATGTTTACTTAAGATCTGTTCTTCATTATATGTAAATTTTACCTCAATTTAAAAATAGATGTAAATATTTCTGTGTTACTTGCTATGTTACTTAACATATTATTGCCATGTTACCTAATATTTTGGACATTTTTTGCTAAAAGTTAAGCTATTTACCAAGCTTATAAAATATTATCCTTACCAATTTTTTTTTAAAGCATACTAAGGGAAAGATGAGTGATGAGCAGACTGATTTTTCTTTTGTCACTATTAAAAGTACTGAAGTGAGAAATCTGCAGCTTGAAATAGAAAACAAACAAATATAATCGGTGTTCTCATGGCAACAAATGCTGAAACCATTGTCTTCTGTAAACTGTCACAGGACAGGATTGGAATTCTGGGCTAATACTAGTGGCAGTACATGGTAACTTCCCTGTTTATTAGAAACACCCTTCTGTAGTTACCCGTTCTCTCCCTCTTTCATCCTTTTCTGAATATAATGTAGTCTTTCCATGTCAGTTTATTTCAGAATTTCAGATCAGTTTCTTTTTTTTTTTTTTAAGATTTTATTTATTTATTTGAGAGTGAGTGAGCAAGAGAGAGCATGAGTGGGGGAGGGGCAGAGGAAGAGGGAGAAGCAGACTCCCCCGCTGAGCAGGGAGCCTGATGAGGGGCTTGATCCCAGGATTCTGGGATTATGACCTGAGCCTAAGGCGGACACTTAACCGACTAAGCCACCCAGGCACCCCTCGGATTGGTTTCTTCACAATGATCATTGTGTCTAATAACATTGTCTCATTTGCTATGGATTTGGGGTTTTGTTGGGGTTGAGAAGAGCAAGGATTTGGAAACAGTAAACATGGGTTCCAGTTTTGGCTAAACCAGCTGTTAATTCTGGGGTCTTAGGTAAGAAAAAACAAGTATATTAGAGCTATAATTAGACTGGGTTGTTTTAATGTATAATTATATAAAATATATACAAAGTGCTTTGGTTTTGGTAAAGGCACAATAAATGTTGGTTTTCTCTTCTTCTGCTTATATGCATTATGTAGGAGGTACCAAATCATTCTGCATTATTCATTCATTTATTAAATCATTCGCTGGAATACCAATTATTATACCTGATGGGTTCTAGTACCAATTCCAATTTGTGTGCATGGTGGAGAGCTCCCCACACCACCAATGAACTATTCTGGGATACCAGCAGCCTTTCTGCAAGAATTCAACTAAATTTTGACTTGATCTATCTGAAGACAGAATCAGTTTCCACAGGTTAAGAGTTCAGTCCTACAAGGATGCCTCCCTCCACACTTCAGATGCCAGTCACAAGCCCAGGTTGTTACTGTGCTTCTGACCAGCCATAAATCAGATGTTCCCCCCACCTCCACCTTAGGCTCAGTTACTTTGCTAGAGGGGCTCAAAGAACTCAGAAAATATTTTACTTAGTGGATCACTGGCTTACTATTAAAGGATATAATTCAAGAACAGTCAGGTAAAGGAGATGCATAGGGCAATGGATGGGAACAAGGCACTCAGCTCCCATCCCCTCTCCAGGCATGTCATTCTCCTAGTACCTCCAAGTATTCATCAATTGGAAGTTCTCTGTCTTATATATGAACTATTGGTTAAATCACTGGCCACTGTTGATTGAGTAATCTCCAGCCCCTCTCCCCTCGTGGGAGGTCAGGCATGGCGGGGGGAGGTAAGGCTGAAAGTTCCAACCTTCTAATCATATGGTTAATTCTCTTGGCAACCAGCCCCCAGCCTTAGGTGCCTTCCAAAAGTCACCTTATTAACATAAGAGGCACCTTTAGACTTTTGTCACTTAGAAAATTCCAAGTGCTTTTGCAGCTGTGAGTCAGAAAACATGGACAAGAACAAATATATATTTTGGTCATCTGAATGACTATATATATATAATAAATCACAGTATTGCACATACCTAATTAGAAATGCAGAAAAACGAGTAGTAATATCATAGAAGAATAAGAAATAAAGATCAAGTTCTAAAAGCAGATGCAACAATTCATAGTGGTTTTCATAAACTAATGTACTAACATATTCACAATTGCTCGTGAACTCCATAAAACATGTTTTAAATATATAAAAGGATACTTTTGAAATACATTGTAAGACTCCGGTATAAACTGGAGCAGACGATTCTACTCTAAAATAGACCTCTTTGGCATATTGATTATTTTGAGCTGGTTATTTTTGAAGAAATAGAAGACACAGGTGAAATTTTGAAAATTGAGAAGTTACCCTTTTACATAATGTAAGAGACATTTTCATTTGTAAGGGTGTCTCCCTCTCTGTACCTAGAAAAAAAGGGTGACTCTAAATGTCTAGAAACTTTTATCAGTAGAGAAGGCAATGACTTAAATCTGATAAGAACTTTACCCTTGTTTATGGTCTTTTTCCTGGTGTCCTCCCATAACTGGTTCCCTGCACCGGCAGCTTCTCTTTTCCTTAGCTGGAGATGTTAAGAAACATCTCCAAGGTGGTGGCTTTAGTTATTTTTGAGTTACTGAGTTTTCCTGGGTAACTTTTATGTATGCAGGTGGTATAAAAATTTTTAAACTTCTGTTTGTTTTTCTCCTGTTAATTTGTCCTTTATTACAGGGTAATCTTATCCAAGAAACCAGGAGGGTGGAAGGAAAATTATTCCCTCCCCCACCCTGAACAGAGTTGACTTGTGTACTTACTTCCAGTCATTTCCCAAATCCCGTTGAAATGACAGGGGAAAAAATATGATTAAGAGAATAAATTCATAACAGTAGTAGGCAGCTAGAAAAGTGCCACCCACAAGCCAAAATAGGAATTCAGGGAGTTATAGAGCAAATACCATCAATTTGAAGAGAAACCCAAAGTAATTGAGGATTCTGCCAACTCAAAGTAGAAAATCCCCAAAGCTGAATTTCTCTGATAGAAACACAATTCCATCATCAGAGGTGGTGTAGGCTGACCAAAAGAAACGGCCATGAGGAAAAATTTCTCATATTAAATCTGTGCATATAATTCTCCAAATACGGCAGATGTTATGACAAGGAGACTCATGGAGTTGGCACTGGGGCCAGAGAAGCAGAACAGTGACACAGTTACTTAGGCCTAAGTAGAAGATAAACCATTCTACTTAGCATAAAAGGTAAGTTAGTCACAACACCAGAGGAAAGGCTCCTTGTTGGCAGGCCTAGCTCTCCCCTGTGCGGCCCTGGCTTTGGGCTTCTTGTGAGACTCCATCATTCCCCTGACATCTAAACAACTCTTCCCATGGTGAACTTTTCTCTAATTTGATGTCTCAGACAGTGTCATCTTTTCAGGGAAGACTTCCCCGAGCACCCTACCTTGATTAGGCCTTCCTTTGTTATTCCCTCTCTCAGCCCTTGTTTGTTTTTATTAGAACTTCTATTATGACTTGAAATTATTTTATTTGCTTACTTCTGTTTGTCTGTCTGTAAGCTTTATCTTTGTAACCTTGTTTCTTGTTCATGGTGCTATTCCCTCCTTTTCCTGCAGCCTGGCACACAAAAAAAATTTGCTCAATAAAAGTTTGCTAAAAGAATAAGTGAGTAAAGCACCCATGGAATATTTAAAAATAAACCATGTTTTTAGCTATAAGGAAAATATTATTTCTTCAGAAATTATATAGAATATGTTCTGTGAAAGCAATGCAATACTCTAGAATTGAGTCACAAAGAGATTACAAAAAAAGAAACAAGCAAAATCCATGTCCATATAAGCCCCTTATAAATAACTCTTGAGGTAAAAAAGAAAATATCACTGAAATTATAAATTTTAGAAATGGATAGAAAGTAGGGACTACAGAGATAAACTGATGGAATGACCCTTAAGTATATATTTATAAAACTATGGAAGTTCAGAAAAAATAGAAAAAATAGCTGAAATAATTTACATTTTAAAATACAGGAGACTTAATAAAAACCAAAACAGAAATAGCTTAAAGAAAAAATAAATTTAAAATCATGAACTTAATAAAACTAAATAAAACTAAAAGTTGGTCTTAGGGAAAGGAAAAATAGAATAACAAACCTTTGGTAAATCTGATCAATACAAGATATATTAGCATGTTTGTGTTGCCATAACAGAATACAGTGGATGGGATGGGTTCAACAACAGAAATTTATTTTCTCAGTTTTGGAGGCTCAAAGTCCAAATCAAGGTGTTGGTAGGTTTGTTTTTTTCCTGAAGACTTTCTCCTTGGCTTAACGATGCCTGTCTCCTTACTTGTCCATCCATGTCCCTTCCTCTCTGTGATGGCATTCCTGGTGTCTCTTCTGGTATGTCATAATCCTCTCTTCTTATAAGGATACCATTCAGTTTGGATTAGGGCCCAATACGAAGACCTCATTTTAACTTAATTACTTCTTCAGTGGCTCTATCTCTAGATAGAGCACATTCTAAAGTATTAGGGGTCAGGAACTCAATATATGAATTTTGAGGGATAAGCACAATTTGGTCCCTAATGGCTGGCACCAAATATTAAGAAACTATATTAAACATGAGAAAAGGGCTGGAACCACATATGTGGAAAATAGACATTTTAATAAAAATGACATTAAAATTTTACAACTTGAAACTTTATGAATGGATTCAATAAATCTCAGAAAACAAAAATACCCCAAATTTATTCATGACACAGTATAACACTCAAATCTTCTATTAATTAAAAACAATGGTATTCAAACCTAACCCTTCATCCTAGTTTCTAACCTTAGAGTCACTAGACCCAGGCAACATCAAGTAACGGTTTTTATGTATGTACATTTTTTTTCCAGAACACAGAAAAATACAGTTTTCTAACACACTCTGTCAGAATACTACCCTAGATTCTATAACGGAACAAGAATATTAGAAATACAAAAGAAAATAACCATATCTCAACTTAATTCAAAATAATTACAAATATCCCAAATATACATTTGTTTATGCAATCCAACAGAGTATAAGCAGACTAATACAGCATGCCCCGCTTCTCCTAGAAGTATCCAAGAATAACATTGGGCTACATATAAGCTTAACTATTTTAATAAATTAAAATGCAAAAAAAGACTCTCAAGAAAAGATAAACAATGCATTTGATAGGATTTACTAGATATTTCTAACTTCACAATAGTAAGCCAGAAAAACAAAGAACATGTCCAAACTTGGTAGACCAGAAATATATGAGAAATATTACATTTAGAGTTGTAATATTAGAAATTATTTCCTCTAAAGTCAATTAACAATTTTTAAAAAAATGTCTTGGTGTCCTACCTCTTACAGTATAGTAAGAAAAAATACATGTAGATTAGATTTCTGTTTGGTCAGCATTCTCTTAGGAGGTATTATTTTCATATTATAGCCTTGACATTAATATTCTTAAGTATTTAGATCTTTGTGTTACATTTTCCCAACACGTCTCATGTCTCTCCCTCTGCGCACGTGCGCGTGCACACCCACACAGGCACGCACGCACACACACACATTGTCCAATTTAAATATTATTTTAAAAAATTTATCTGGAAATCCATGAATCTGGAATACAGTGCACCATAAACAACTATCAATGTGCTTTAGAAATGATCTATTACTGAATAAAGTATGGGCTGCAGTCAAAAAAAGGCTATTTTTGGGCGTCTGGGTGGCTCAGTCGTTAAGCGTCTGCCTTCGCCTCAGGTCATGATCCCAGGGTCCTGGGATCGAGCCCTGCATCAGGCTCCCTGCTCCATGGGAAGCCTGCTTCTCCCTCTCCCACTCCCTCTGCTTGTGTTCCTGCTCTTGCTATCTCTCTCTCTGCCAAATAAATAAATAAAATCTTAAAAAAAAAAGATGCTATTTTCCACTATGACTGTTCTAACCGAAGACCTTAATGGAACTACTGATAGCTTGTATTACAGGTTCTACTTGGCCCATAGCAGCACACAGAACTGTTAGCAGACCTAACCGTGATGAGATATTTAAGGATCAGTTTTTGTGCTCATTATGGGGCAGACACTTGCTCATGGCATCATTTGCTGGTCTTAATAGGTAACATTATTCCAGTGTACAACAGAAGCTGTAAAAGCAACTGAGGATCCACCAGTAGCAACCCAACCCTGCAGAACTGTTATCCCAACACTGCTTCTGATAACGACACCAGTACGGCATACGTTTCCTATATTATATATCATACTAATCTGTATCAATAGTCCCTCCAAAATAAACCTTAAAATAAAATTATTCAGTATCTCTCTAGGAATAGTGCATAAACCAAGTGCTAAATATGTCTCTGAGTTCAATCCCACATTCACTCTGCCCTGTGTTATGGGCTAGAAGCCTAAAATTATATTTTTTGGACTCTCTCACCAGCTGTTTGCTGGTTAAATTCTGCCAAAGTGAGGCACTTTTCCTGGAGTAGAATTTAAAGAGGAAGACATGTTATTGTTGCTCTGTCTTCTGCAAAAGCAGAGGACTGGAAGTGACCTTCGGCTCTAGGAATCCTGGGGGCAGGTGAGCACTGCAGATGAAGTACAGACTTCAAGCTCCTGTGGTGTTATCACTATAGCCTCCTAGCTGCCAGCTATTCTAACTGGGTGACATTTCCACAGCATTCTGCTGACATAGTAGTGGCCTTGGAGATGGGCTGTGGGTAATACTGCTCTCTCTTTCATTCCCTGACCCTTCCAACACTTTGATAACCAGTTCTTTCTTCTATTAACATCTCTTTGTTGAGATACTAGAGTGGTTTCTGTTTCTCAGCCTGGATGGATACAATGAGATACAAAGGAATTTGATAACTTCAGACGTTTATAGAAGACAAATATGAAATCTGAATAAACTAGGAAGTCTAGTGTTGTAGTTAAGAGTTTGGGCATGTAAGTGCTAAAGAAATACAAGAAGTTATTATTTGTTTTCTTTATTTGTTGGACAATAGTACCATTTCAGAATTTCTCAACCTGTATTAACTACAGGGGTTTGTTTTAGGAGGGATAATAATTGGAAAGTCTAACTCTCAGTACATGGGCTTTTGTGTTTCTTTCATTAACTAATTGGGTTATGACAGCTCTGGAAATCTACCACTTTTTTTTTTTTTTTTTTTTGTCTATAGCCTTTTTGGCTCTATTAGGAAACTAGGATTTCCTTTGGCATGCAAAATTCTTGCAAATTAGGATTTTAAAAACACCATCCTAAAATTAGCTCTTGAAATGAAAACACTCTTAGAAACTATTTACCAGGAATACATGACTCAAGATAAATATTCATCTCAGTGATGGTATTTTTGTAATTGATACCAACATGCATCAAAACATACTTCTTGGAGAGCTCCCGACATCACCTTATTCACTTCCAAGTAGTCCATTAATTCTGAGGGGTTTTATCTTTTCCCAGTTTTGTAGACTGCACCAGAAGCCAAAAGATGTCATAATTACTGTGGAAGGAGTTTGGGAGTGAGTGTAGGGTAAGATGGCGGAAGATGTTTACGTGAGAGGTTAAATAGAGGAATTACAACATGGAGTTTCCTGTGAAGTGGATGCCATAAAGAGAATGAGATTCATAGGTTTATGCAAGTGGAAAGCTTACTTATTTGAAATTGTGTATCATTTTTCTAAAATATGTGCTCTGTATATACAGATCTGTTTGAGATCGATAGTGTTTGTAAAGTAAGTATAGAAATACAATACCATACACATTACCCAAAGAACCCATACACTTCAACCTAAAGTGTTAGAATTATCCTACTGAGCAAATGATTCCTGGCAGATGAAATAATGTTATATGAGCTATTTTAAAAATGCTCAGGTGTATCACTATGCTCTTCTAGAAATATATACTTTTTAACCTAAAGTTATAACCTAAAGTGTGCTGTTCCTCTAAATAGAAAGTCTAATACAGAAAATAGAAACAAGTTAATTTCAGTTCTTAAAATTTCATGTAACAAGTCTGCTGGAAAGTTCTGTAGAAATTGGTGATGAGCGCTTGGCACAGGGACTGGGAATTTATATTCTAAAGATGCATTGCATTGCTTCATATGGACAAAACCAATTGTGGTGGCTCCCTGTTCTTATTCAGATAATGAGAGAAAAAAAATCAGTCATCCATTTTTATGGATGCAAATTTGAAAAATAAACTATTTTTAATGCTTTATGTCTCAGTTTTTAAGCTGAAAAAATACATGCAAGTAATTCTGTAAAATAAAACTCTTAAGGTTGAAATATGAGAAATCTAAGTGTATAGACCCTAAACAGCTTATAATTGGGGGTGCTATCTTAAATGAAACACCTGTTAATAGGGTACCTCTATTTTAGTTATGAGCAAGTAAGTCTATAGAACTCTGCTTTCTTCTTGCTTGACATTATCTCTGCCCTTGTTCAACAGCAGAAACAGCCTCTGAAAAATGGTTTTCGTCTCACCAGGAGAATGGCCTCTCACTTGGCTTTCCAACTATTGATAAAACCTAAACAATATACAGAACTCTAGCTATAACAGAGTCTGGGAAAATAATGTTTAGCTTTCCTGCCTCTGAAGTGTAAATATATGAAGGAGGATGGAAATGAAGATACTGAACATACAACACATGTGTAGAACAAAAATAATGTAAAAATTATTTTTTAATAATAAAGAGTTGGAATATTCACTCTAAATCCTCTTCTGTTTTCCATAGTTGATTTGTTTTTTAGCCAGTAGGAGATTTGTCATGAAGTGCTGTTGGGGGAAACACTTGTAGAAGGTAAGGAAAGGGAGCAAGATTAGGCAGAGGGAGATACAGTCTTAAAAAAGTATCAGCTGACTTTACTGGGATGAAACTTCAAAGCTGCCCCAAGTTAGGTCAAAAGGGCCAGTCCTTTACCCCATGTCAGTTAGGCACTGTTTGAGGTCTGCCTTGAGAAGAAAGAATAGCCTTGGGTGAGGCATGTCTCATTAGATAAGGCAATCCCCCCAAGGGACTGATAGGTGAGGGAGATCTGTTGGCAATATTTCTGCATTTGGGTTAATAGGGCTTTTAATCCTACAGGGGGTCTAGGTGATATAGGCAGCATCTTTTACAGACCAACCTTTGTGTGGCTTAGATCCATTTCTTCATAGAAGGTCTGAGAAAACTCTAATGATTACAATGGACCTGCCTTCCTGATGTCTTGACTGTCATCTCTGAGAGTTCTCTCTTAGGTCACCATGGCTTTCTTGGACTATTTATTATCAAATTGACCAAGGGAGCAAAGAGTGGCACCCAAGTTGGTCACTTAGGTGCTAACCATATTCTTAAATGCTCTCCCTGTGTAATAGCAACCCAACTTTTTCTTAATGATCAAGGTCAATAACTCACTTCAAAATGGTGACTCTTCTTGCCTGCTAGTCCCTTGACACAGGAGACTAATTGCTTAGGTAGCAATTATAGTTTATGGTTCAATGGAACACTTGCCAACTGACAAAAGCATTCCCTAGAAGAAGAATTCATTATTTTGTTAGAAATTAAAAACATTATTTTGAAAGTGTTTTCCAACTAAGAATATTTTAATAGTGGAAAGGAATGTGCTATATGGTTATATTCAGTGAAAAAAATTAGTCAACCATTGCTAGAGACGAATATCTGGTTTAATGTAATGGCACATAGAGTTTTATTTAATTGAGTTGTTGATTTTTCTATACTATTTTGTTATGAATGATGATTTATGAACGGCACATTAACATGATGTAAAGGTATCTTCTTTCTGTGTGTATATGTTAGAACATCTATGCAGAACAAAGCTTATGGTAGAGAGATGAGCTTTGAAGACTTCTCAATTTTCATCATAATTAAAAAATAAAAATTTTAGAGAAAGATTAATATTATTATATCTAATTTGCAGAAGAGCAAGATAAAAGAAATAATGAACCCATTATAATAAACTGACACACTCCTGCTTTGAGCATGTGCTCTGAATGACAGCTAAAAGTAATATTTTCCATTGAGTAGAAGATTTTTTTATATTGCTCATCCAATATCAAGAGTGCTAATGCTTAAGAATATCTCAGAATGCAAATGAGTCATAATTCCTCTTTTGGGCAATGGAAGAACGGAAAGAAAACTATAAGATTACAATATTTAAAATCATGTATGATTTGACATATATGTATTTATGAAAGGTACATAATTATGCATGTATATATATGTAAAAGAAATTGGCTCTTCTAAGAGTGTGGATGCACCCGAAGTTATATTCACTGTAGACTGGGTATTTGGAGAAACCAATGAGTGATTAACATTTTCTGTGTATACCCAAAGGTTAATTGCGCTGAAATAAAATCCCTTGCACTTTTAAGAGTGAAGGTCTAGAATTTTTGACTATTGAGTTATCTTTATAATCCTCAATTTTAATATATATTTGTTACTTCCTTCCAGTGGATATATTTTCTTTCTTCCATTTTTATTCAACTGCAACAGCAAATTAACTATCTCCAGTTCTTTCAGTTTCTTGCACAAATAAGGAAGCTTCCCCACAAAATCAGTTTAAAATAATGTTTGCAGAATATTGGCAAGTTGTTAGCATCTGGTTGCTAAGAGTGAGTGTTGCACTCTCCCAACATTTTCTTATAGACACTTGGTCTGTAATATAGAATACTGAGGTATTCATGTATTGGATATTCTATATTTTGCATTCTTAACTTTTGGGAATGAACATTCTTATTAAGCCAGAATAACACAACTTGGAATTTCTTCAGCAGGTGGAACTTTAAAAGACTTTATTGCTGAATGAACCAAGTGATTATAACTAAAAGGAAGTAACCCGACACTCATTACCACTTGTTTTTGGTTCCAAATTTTACTGTAGAAAAGTGATATCCTCTTATTGTTGTGTAGGGGTTGAGTCATCATTATTTCTTTTTTTTTTCTCTTTTCCTTCCTTTGATATGATTTTCTAAAACTTCTGTAAATAGATTGGACCTATAACTCTAGTGTATTCACAAGAAAATTTTCACTGAGGAGTCTCACTAGAAAATTCTAAGCTCAAATAATTTTTCTTGTTGAGTCTTCAGTCATTGAGTCTTAATTAGAAAGTAATTCTAACAAAGAGTGTATAAAAGGGAGTATCAAAAAAACTTCGAACATTCCTGTTAGGTGTGAATGCATGAAATACTTTCACATGAAAAAGCCACAACAAAGTAAGGGATAAGCAAGCTGGTATTACTTCAAAAGCATAGATCACAAGTACTTATAGGTGGGAAGATACATCTATTGGAGCAGTAGATTTGGGATTCTCTTGAAAATTATGATTGATACCTGTCATATAATGATGTATGATCAAGAGAGAATCCATCCTGAGGTATTTAGATTCTGCTATTGTTATTAAATCAGAGATAACAGACTGTCTTCATCATTGGTGATCTAATCAAGGAAATAACAATCAAATATTTAATACTGGATCATTCTTCCTTCATTTGTACGGTGTGCTTTCTTTTTCACAGTAACACACAGTATTTCAAAGACAGTAATAAGTAAAAGGAAACTCCACTCTTCTGTTGCACTATGCATTTTTTAGGTCTCAGCTCAACCATCAATAACTCAGAAAAGATTTCCTAACCTCAGTGATCAATTTAACTATCTAAATTTTATATCATTATAGCTTCATTGATAGCCAGTTCTTAATACTTACCATAGTTGTAATTTTACATTTTGTGAAATTATCTGATGGCTGACTCTCCTATTAGATTGTGAGCTAAGTGACAGATATTTTGTTCTTTGGTTTTATTTCTCTTTCTTTTGGTGGAGAGCAATTTGGTGGTTTCATCATTCTCCACCCAGAGCCTAGTAGAGTGCATGGGAAATGGAAAGCAGATGAAATGTATTTATGACTTCATTGACTGAATAATGAATAAGATAAGAATTGAAATCCTTATTGATTTTAATGATCTAGGTAGTTGTCAAGTTGAAAAATGGAGAGGACCTAGTCAACAGGGATTTGTGGTTATTTTAGCATTGCCCCTCAAAATATCAGAAAAAAATTGCAGTGAAACATAAAGCATATAAGCAATATTTAAAAGGATTAGCTGTGCTAACAAAGCCAATAACCCAACAATATGTTAAATAGCTCTGTATATCAAAAATGAGAGAAAACCCAGCAGTGAGCTGGGTGGATGCTTCACTGAAAGCTGAAAAAAAGAGGGGCGAGGGTGGGATAATGATCAAAAGCAATGTACAAGTAACAAGGTCCAAAGCCAAGGTGAAGGTATGAAAATGGGGGCAGTAGCAGCCTGTGTAAGCACATAAAAAGATTTCAATTGTATGAAATCTGCACTCTAGACTTTGGTATTTTTAAAGCTTCTTCGATGATTCTATTGTGTAATCAAGGTTGAGAACCACTGACTAAGAAAATTTATCTTTGTATACTTAACAGTGTAAACACAATCTCTGTAAAATTCCTGCTACAAATTAAAAAAAAAAAGGATTCTGCATACTGACAATTCAGAGAAGAGGACAGATGAATAGCCATAAAATGAAAAGGTGTAAAAAACATTTTCCAGTTAAGGGGTAATCATAGAAGTAGAAATTAAAACATTGTTGAATATTAGTCCATACTCAGATAGTCATAAGCAGTAAAAAAAAAAAGAACCTTAGTTATTAGAGAGATTGTAGAGAAATAGAAACATCTGTAGATTACTGATTTTAATGTAATAATAAAATTACTTAGGAACATTTTGAGTGAGGACCAAAGGCTTGATTAGTTTTTTTTAACGCAGGAAAGGGATTCAAGAATATAGAACTTATGTCTCCCTTCCATCAGTGTTCTCTTTGGCCATTCAGTGTACTCATTCTTAACATGTGTGTGGTCTGAAGCTTGTGGTTTCTTTCAGCCAGAATTAAAAGCTCTTTGTCACTTTTAATATTGACACTTAGGAGAGTGTGTATAGGAGATATTAATAAGGATATTACTTTCCTACATTTCTTTTTTAAAAAAGATTTTATTTGTTTGAGAGAGAGCGCACATGTTCATGAATGGGGGTTAGGGCAGAGGGAGAGAATCTCAAGCAGACTCCCCCCTGAGCGCAGAACCCCACCCATGGCTTGATCTCAAGACCCTGAGAATCATGACCGAGCTGAAATCAAGTCAGCCGCTTAACCGATTGAGCCACCCAGGCGCCACCCCCTACATTTCTGTACTGCTTTGCAATATAAATTTAAAGCTTTCACATGCCCTTTCCTGCTCCTAACTACACTGTAAATTAGAAAATAAGTGATATTATCCAAATTCACACGCTGAGAAATTTGGGAGAAAATTATTTGCAAGATACCCATCTTGTAAGTAATAATCAAAGCTCAAACCTGGGTCTTAGGATTTCTAGTCTAATTCTTTTGTCAGCATATGACAACAGAGATTACTGTAGTTTTGTGTCATTTATTTCTTAGCTGCTTTAAGTAGTGTTTGAATAACTAACTTGTTAAGGAAAATAATTAACTGGCAGTTTCCTTTAAAAAGAGATAACCATGAGATAATATTTTTGTATGTTTTAATCTTACATTTTAGCAAAATATAAGCACATTGTACTACTGTATGAATGAACTGCCTGCCATTTCACTCCTAGGTTGAGCAAAAATTTCCATAAAAAGAAACTTCTCAGGGTAATTGCATTGAATCTGGAAACTACTGCAAATATTTTTAGTTTGGCATGAAACTGAAGTCAGCAAAACAATTAACAATAAGTTAAAGACTTCTGGTTTCAGTTCTGATATGTAATGAGGTTCAAAGTCCTCAGTTTCTTTCTTACAACAAGGAAAAGCTGAGTACAAAAAATGAAAATCAATATCTTTTCTTTGACCCATGGGAGAACTGGGGTTGCAGGGAAAAGTGCCACCCTGAAATCTGGAGAGACAGGAGAATTCAGTGAGTTACAAGTGTGATTTGTTTACCTGGAGCAGAAGTCTCTGGTATCATGTATCAGGGATGTCTTTTGTTATCTGTATTTTGATGTTTTAACATCTGGGACCTTGCTGACCCTGGAGGAACTCTCTTCCCAAGGTTAGCCAACATCTGGAGATAGTAAGCAACCTGCTAGCAACTGTGCTTTTCAAATGCAAACAAACCAATCCCAAGCTCACCCCCAACCACCTCCCTTATTAGACCCTTATACCTATCAAAGAAATTGAGTCAAAAATTTCCAAAAAAGAAAGTGACAGGCTCAGATTGTTTCACTGGTGAATTCTACCATATATTTAAGGAACAAATAATATCAATTCTCTACAATCTCTTTCATCAAATAGAAGCAGAGGGAACATGGCCTAACACATTTTGTGAGACCAGCAGTCTCCTAACACCAAAACCAGTAAAGACATTAGAGAACTATAGACACATATCTCTCATGAACATAGATGCAAAAATCTCCAAAATATTAGCAAATCAAATCCAGTAATGTATACAGTGTATAAATTATATACCATTACCAAGTGGGATTTTTCTCAGGTATGCAAGGCTGGATAAACATTTGAAAATCCATCAACCAATGTAACCTATCATATCAACAAGGTAAGGAGGAAAATCATATGATTATATCAATTGAGGCAGAAAAAAAATTGGTAAAACCCAACAGTTATTGATAATAAAAGCTCTTAGCACACCAGGAATAGAGGGGAATTTGCTCAACTTGATAAAGTACATCTAGAAAAATTCCTGTAGTAATGTTGATAGTATGTACTCTCAAAATGATGTGATGTAAATGGCACTTCTGTGTTTTTCCTCCCAAAACCTATAACCTCAGACTGATCATGAGTGAAACATCAGGCAAATCCCAGCTGAGGAATATTCCACAAAATATGTGGTCAGTAGTCCTCAAAATTGTCAAAGTCCTCAAAAACACAGAGAATCTGAGAAACTCTCACAACTTAAAGGTGTCTAAAGAGACATGATGACTAAATGTCAGGTAATATCCTGAAAAGGATGTTAACTGAAAAAGGCAATTAGGTAAAAACTAAGGAATTATGAACAAAGTATGGGTGTTAGTTAATAATATGTATCAATATTGGTCTTTAATTATAACAAATGCATATGCTAAGCTAATGTTAATGATAAGGAAACTAAACATAGGTATATGAGAACTCTATTATCCTTGTAATTTTTCTATAAATCAAAAATGATTCTACAAATAATTAAAAAAAAAGATATCAAAAGTATCAGATGTCAATATCAACATTTTCCAAACAGCTGTGTGTTTTTACAAGTCTTTGCTATAGACTCTGTCTTAGCTCGCTCTTAAATTGTATATAAACTTTGTTCCATGCTCTGAGGTTCTCTCTACCTTCTTTATACTGTTTGTTTGTCACTTGGGTAGAGTGGACAGAATAATTTGGAAAACCTTGTACTTGTCTCCTATTGAAAGCATGCCTTGTTTTATAAGAAATATTTGAATTATAAAATTTCTTGTATCATTGTAATAAGCAAAGAACTTTTTTTTAGCAGTGCTAAAGCACATTTCCCAAAAGTATTGAAATGAAATAGTTATTTCTGTCACTTGCTTCCGGATTTGCCTTGCCTTCCTTAGCCCTTTACAGCTACAGGCACTGAGGCTGTTAAGTGCCAGATTAAGTCCTACTTTCTTTCTGAGCCAGCCCTTATTTATTAGTCTTTTGAGCTTGAGGAGGTGAAGTGTGAGCTTTCTACCCTTGTGCATGGTTAGATAGCAAGTCAGGTCCTGTAGATTTGATTCCCACATGCACTGGCTTCTTCCTCTTTCCAAACTTGCCTGTGTAACCAAAGTGCCATAATGCCTTCTGGCTTAGCCTGAAGTGGAGGTAATAATACTAATACAGTACAGAATATTCTGTCACAAATAATAATCCATCCCAGTTTCCCAGGAGGGTTATTCAATATTTGAAAACAGTTATCAGGTCACCCAGAAATGTATTTTCCCCAAGTGAAGTATACACATAAATGGCTCCAACATCTTGATTGTCCTTCCAGAAAGGGATCTTCCTTTCATATATGGTCCCAAAGACAGGACTTTATCCCAGTGCCAAACCCACTTATCACCATCAAGTGTTTATGAAAGTACTAACATAACTAGCATATGGAATGATTTGCAGATTACTTAGAAATGCCAGAGAGTGTTGCCGCCTAAGTTCTAAGAACTTTGTAAAACAATTAGAAAATAATGAAGCATATGACAAATCCCCATTGAGTGACTAGCCATGAAATCCTCTGAGAATTAAGAAGAATCAGAGGTCACTTCAAAACTTGATATAAATAGGCAAGGCTTTCTGGAGAAGCTGGACCTTGAAGGACACGAGAAATGTTTTCTCGTAGGAAGAAAGCTATTTTAAGTAAGGGAGAAGGAATACTCAAATCATTACCAGGGGCTCATCTTCTGTTTAGACTTCAGTATGCAACATGAGACAAGTAGCTTCAAATATGAGAAGCTTGAGAAAAAGGTAGATGATTCTGCACACAGGAATTCTCCACCAGTCCAGTCAGACTTCTTATGACCTTTAGGAATTTCAGGGAAAATTCTTTTTTCTACCCCTTTAGCCCTCAAAGGCCTCACTCTCAGTACAACAGAGACATAGGTTGAATAACCAACACAGACACCAAAGCGTTCTAAAGATCATTTATGGTCTAAAATAATAAATCTTGAATCCTTGAAACTTTAGAATCACCCATCCCAAATGTGGGGCTAATTTGGTGTAAAAGGCTGTAGAAAATGAAAAGCCTTAGTCACAGCAAAAAAAGACTTCTAGGATTCTGATCTGACCTTCTACAACCTTCACTCTGACCACTAACTTTGTGATTAGATTATTTTGAATCTTTGTCCCTCTGGGCATTCATTCTGATAACAATAATAACTAATTGTATTAGTCAAGGTTCTCCAGAGAAACAGAACCAACAGGATGTGTGTGTGTGTGTGTGTGTGTGTGAATACACACACACATTTTTATAAGGAATTGGCTCATGTGATTATGGAGGCAACATCTGCAGCTGGCAAGCTGGAGACCCAGAAGAGCTGATGGTATATTTCCAATTGGAGTCCAAATGCTTGTGAACCAGGTGAACCAAATAATGTAAATCCTAGTCCAAGTCTGAGTCTGAGGACCGAAGAAAACCAGTGTCCCAGCTTGAAGACAGTCAGGTGGAGAGCAAATTCTCCCTTACTCAATCCTTTGTTTCATTCAGACCTCCAAGGATTGAATGAGACCTATCCACACTGGGGAGAGCAAGCTTCTTTACTCAGTCTACTGACTCAAATGTTAATTTCATTCAGAAACATACTCTTAGACATACTGCAATAGTGTTTAATCAAATATCTCTGAAGGCCCAGCCAAATTAATACATAAAATTAGCCATCTCACTAATATTTACCAAGAACCCAATATATTTCTGCCACTTAAACTGGACTTTTATCACATTCAACTTAATCTCAGAAACTCTGAGAGGTCAAGTCTAATTATTATCTCTACTTTTCCAAATGAGGAATCAGAGGTACAAAGCTGTTCAGTATCCTTTTTTTTTAAGATTTTATTTGTTTATATGAGAGAGAGAGAGCATAAGCAGGGAGGAGAGGGAGAAGCAGGTTCCCTGCTGAGCAGGCAGCCTGACGTGGGGCTCGATCCCAAGACTCCGCGACCATGACCTGTCTGGTCCCCAGAGCTGGTGAAACTACCATGTCATGCTAACTGACCCTACTGTCTCTGTATCTTGTGTCTAATGAACCAGCCAAAGGACTACAGTTCCAGCTTTGGTAGCAATGATTGCTTTAATGAAAATGGACTTAAATCACAATTTTGACTATATATTATACACGGTAAGCTTGGCTGAAGAGCTGTTATCCCTACTATTATAAGACGATTGTGAGAAAGGAAAATCACAAAGCTTTTTGGGGGGTGGTCTAGAAAATCTAACCACTAGAATATGGAGCATATGAGGGTGAATGATAGTAAATAATGACTAAAATTCAATGACACCTGTAAGAGTTGAGATGTAGTGCCCTTTAGAGTTGGCCTGATTCCACCCCTTGGTTTCTTTAAGAGTAAATTGAAATCTAAGAAAGTTGGTTTTGTGACTAATCCAAGGCTCCATAGATTTTTAGACCTAAAAGGTGAAATTATGGAAAATCTTGAATAATAGTGGCCAAATACATACTCTATGTTCTGGTAACACCAAACTACTTATAGTTCCCTGCTCACCTTTCCACACCGCTGCATACATCTATTAAATGATGTGCTGAAGTCTGCTCCTAGCTGCTGGAAAGAGCCAAGTATGCACATATTCTTCCCAGAGTCCACTGTGAAACATTTAGCAGCTGACCATTGCCTTTTTGCCCCTGTTCTGCTGATCACTTTTCTTCCATGAACTTCCCCATTTTCACCTGGCTTTATTTTCAAAGCTATTCATCCATCCATTAAAACTCAGCTAACCTCTACAATTAATTCCTAAACCTTTTCTTGATGCTTTAATAACACTTCATGCATATATCTATATCATTGTCCTTTTTATTATTTTAAAATTGTTTTGTTGTGTCTGAGCTTCTCAGAGATAGAACCTGTGTTTTTTAATCTTTGTATTCTCAGAATAGAACAGAGATCCCATCATATTGTTGATGGCCAGTAAATGAATGTTTGGCAGGGGATCTACCGAAAGTTTTTGAGCCCAGGATTTGTTAGTGATCAGATGTGATAGAAGTCCTTGCTACATAAGGTGTGAAGGCTGGGCCAGCAATACTAGCCTCCCTTGGAAGCCAGCTAAGAAAAGGAGCATCTCAGGCCCCACTGGAGATCCAGGGAGTCAAAATCTGTGTATGAACAAGGTCCCCAGGTGATATGTATGCATAGCCCAGTTTGAAGAGCACGAGCCAAAGAGCAGGAAAGAGTAAAAAGGACAGACTTCATTCCTTTGTTTTGTCGTCAAAGGATGTTTCAATATTTTCTTCTTTACAAATTCCTATGAAGAGATCAGAGGTCAGGCACAGGTAAAGCATATTAGTTTTCTCAAAGAACAGTGGAACAAATTGAGAATTGTTTATGGAAAATAAAGTCCTATTATTCAGAGAAGGTAGGCATTTCTTTAGAAAGCTCATGATGGAAAAAAAAAAAAAAGGTCATGATGAGACATGAAGCAATGAACTTGTTTTCTATTGCATTTTTGGGACAAATACGTCTTAACTGTATGTAGACACACATAGGTCCATAAGCAGCCTTAATTCTCAAGTAGCCCAGTGAGGCCTTCAACTCAGGCTTGTCTTCCTCATAGAACCTTTTAAAATCTTCTTTTTGTTCATTATTTCTAATAATCTTGTTCTTCAGGGCTAATCTTGATGATAAATTCCAGTCAGTTAATCCAGTAGATGAGTTGTAGTGTGATGACATGTAGATAATAAGAGTATACAATGTACATAATGATTATAATGTGCTAGACACCACTTTACATATATCTTCATAACAACACTGTGGAATAAGTATATTCACGTAGGCTTCCTCAGTTTACAGAAGAAACTGATGCACGGAGATACAGTCTTTATCTCTGTTCGCATACCTAAGTGGCAGGCTGGGATTCAAGATTCAAACCTAGTGACTGACTTCAGAGGCCGTTCTCTGAAGGACTCAGCCAAGGTCCTTCCAACTTCAAGATATATCGAAATCATGTGGACTGCTTGTTAAAATGCCTTTCCAAGGATTTCGGATGCAGTAGGACTGCAGTGTGTCCTGAGAACTTGTGTTTTGTGAAGACTTGACGTGACCGGAGCCATTTTTTTTTTTTTTAAGATTTTATTTATTTATTTGAGAGAGAGAGAATGAGAGAGAGAGAGAGCACATGAGAGGGGGAGGGTCAGAGGGAGAAGCAGACTCCCCGCCGAGCAGGGAGCCCGATGCGGGACTCGATCCCGGGACTCCAGGATCATGACCTGAGCCAAAGGCAGTCCCTTAACCAACTGAGCCACCCAGGCGCCCCACCAGAGCCATTTTTAAATAACATTGGAGCCGCCACAGCAGAGAACCTGCCTTATTTGTCTCTATTTAAACTGGGACCAAACCTTTGGACTGGGCAAAATGGCAGTTGTTTTAAGCAACTGTGTGAGAAGTCAGCAGAAGAAGAGACATCCTAAACGCAAGACTGATAGTTGTGGATTTTCTGAAGGTAAAATCAGTAGTCGGTCAACGTAGAACCTAGATTAGCTTAATTGGTGGACGTTCTTAGAAAGTTTTTTTCCTTTTCTTCAACTCATGTAATTGTCTCTCTTCCTTTTCCATATAAAACCTCTTTGCTTTCATATTGCCAGTGGGAGACAGTTTGAGTTTCTACCTGAATCTTGGCTCCCCGAATTGCAGTTCTTTAATCCCAAATAAACACTCCTTTGCCTCTCATTTTGGTTCTTTATTTTCAGGTTGAGAATTTCTAACAAGTGCCCAGGTGACTGGGACAGGCATCACACTTGGAGAATCACTTCGTTATGAGACATACTACGCCTCTGTGTTTGCTAATTTTTAACTTACATAATTATGTTTTAAATTTTTTTTTTTAAGATTTTTTTTTTAATTTATTTGAGACAGAGAGAATGAGAGAGAGAGAGCACATGAGAGGGGGGAGGGGCAGAGGGAGAAGCAGGCTCCCTGCCGAGCAGGGAGCCCGATGCGGGACTCGATCCAGGGACTCCAGGATCATGACCTGAGCCGAAGGCAGTCGCTTAACCAACTGAGCCACCCAGGTGCCCCCATAATTATGTTTTAAATTGTCCTTTTGTAAGAAGAAAAAGCTAGACCCAAATGAATGATGTAAACTGAGAATCATCAGATGGTTTGAAAATAACATTTTGGAATTAAGTAAGACACCTTTTGGAATTCCTCATATCAGACTTTACAGCTAACTCTTTTGCAGTAATTCTGTTCAGGCAATTCTGTTCATAAATTTTTCTATTATCCCAGAAAGAATAATTTTCTAAATATTTGGTTTATGGGAAATGTTAAATCCTGGTGCTGAAATAATAAGCAATATAACAGGTTCAGTAGGATGGGTTAAAAGTAGCCAGTGACCTAGACTAGACACTATATTTGTTTCCTCTTTGTCGCTGATTACCTGCCTGCCCTCTGACAGGTCACATGACCTCTACTACTTTTCTGTGAAATGAGAATCTTGGACTGAGTCTAATCGTTTCCTTTGTTTTAATCCTGTGGATGGACAATTCAAGGCGGAGCGCCAATAATCTCCCATCAGAGACCAGATTAGAGGGCCTACTGCAGAGCCACTATATGATGTTGCAATGATGCTTATGGCCTCCTTGTTACTAAAAAGGAGGAAATAAAAGAGAACTCTGCCAGCAGTCTACTAATCATGAATCCATGCAACAGTGACAGTTAATCTTCTCTTCCTATTAATAGATGCAAATGCCTAGGGGCTTAACATTTTCCTACTAGCTTAATAAGGAGAAAAAGATTGAAGGGGAGGCAGACAGAGATGCCTAATTGCATAGCCAGCAGCTATTGCAGCGTTGCTCAAAGGGACAAACTCAGAAAGAAGAGAAAGAGGCAAGATGGTAATTCAGCATTGCCCATGGCAGCAAGTTGCCCCCGAAGGAAATTAAAAGCAAGTCATTTTGATCTGTTCTGGTGCATTTCTAGGAGCACAGTCAACTAAAAACCCAGATGAACTTTCAGTCACCACTGTACCTGCCCGGCTCTATAAAACAAAGCTGAAACTATATTGATCTGTCAGAATACGCCATGGAATACTCAGTACAAGAACGCAAAAATTAAAAGAAAATAAAGCGATGTTTCCCTGCTCTATAAGATCCCTGTGATTTCCAATTCAGAAAGTTATCAGATGTTTCACAGACATTTGAACACAGGAAGCTTGTGACAGGGAAAGGCCATATGAGTCTGTAAAGTGGAAAACATTTCACATATATGTAAGTTGTGGCATTTTTTTTCTAGTTCTATTTCTAAATTAAATGAATTTTTGTCACATCTGAAGTACAACATCCTGACAGTTACTTCGGGTTCTTGGAGTTCAAAAATAATTTGTTCCCAGTAGAGAAAAATAGTACCTTGGAAATAACATATGCATTAAGAAGAAATAGAAGGTTCTATAAAATAGACCAAATCTTGCACGTTGAATAAATTTATTTTTGAACAACTTTCTCACTAAGGAATAACCACCATACAGACTATTAGAATGACGACCATTAAGTTTCTATGCTGATATTACAGGTAATGTCTTAATGAACCACATTGAATAGAATCAAATTTGTGCCCAGGAACTACTCAACAATTTTAAATTAAATGGTCATGTTTGCATGCTTACTGTGAGCCAGGTCATCTGCTAGATGTTGAGCACACAGCTGTGAAAAGATAATTGCCTTAGCCTCAAGTAAGTTAGTGAGAAAGCAAGACTGTTGTTTACAAATAACAAAACCACCCCTGGTTAACTTCTTGTGTTTCCCCAAGAGGGAGAGTCTGTTTGGATTCTGGGAAGCCCGAGGTAACTCATGTCTGCTATAATTCTAATGAAAGTTTCTATAAGTTAGCACAAATATAAGAGATTTGCCTCAGACTGTTCGGGAGGCAGGGAAGGGCTTTAGAGGGTCCTACCATTTGAGCATCTGTTGAAATCATGAGCACTTTCAACATTACAAAATATTGCCAGATTGTTTGCTAACGTGGTTGTCTTAATCCACCCCCACCAGCCGTATAGGAGTTCCTGGTCCTCCACTTTCTGGCCAACAGCTGACATTATCAGACATTTAAAGTTTTGCCAATATGTAGGTATGAGATTATAAACCATTATGGTTTTGCTTTGCATGCTTCCATTTCATAGTGAGGTTGAGGATTTTCTTTTGTGTTTATTTCATATTCAGTTTTTTCAATTTCACCTTCTGTGATGTCTGTTTATGTCTTTTGCCTGTTTTTTCTATTAGGTAGTTTATAGTTTTTCTATTGAGTTGTAAAGCACTTCATTATAAATTCCGATTATAAGTCTTGTGTCTGTATTACTGATGATATAGAGTAGGCTATGATGCACTAATAAATAACTCAAAAATGTCAGTGAATTAACACATCAACATCTTGTTTCTGGCTTGACACAAATTCTACTTCAGGTCCAGACAGCTCTTTTGGGATTGAAGTTGAACTATGGCACATTTATGATCAAGTCAGGGAAAGAAAAATGGAAAATTGTTCATAGACCATTCAAAATTCATTGGGCATAAGTAGTCATATGGCTCTGCCTTGCGACAAAGGATGGGGGAATACAGGGGAAAATGAAACATTTGATGAGGATATTGTCTCTGTCACCAACACCTTTTATCATATATGAAATAAGTTACTAATGTAATAATGATATTTATTATGAATAGGTGTGTCCCTTCGTAAAATTACGTCCCCATGGTTATTGAACTGGTCATGCTTTTGTCTTTTAAAATGTTGATGTGATAAATGATATTAATTTATGTTTAATTGTTAAATCATCCTAGCAGTAGTGGTAAAAATCCAACTTACTCATGACCTGCTCTATTTTTATATGTTGAAGGACTCAGGTTGCTAGTATTTTAGTTAGGATTTTTGTACTGTAGCCATAATACTGAACATCAATTTACCTTTCTTATAATTTTTTTTCCTGAATTTTTCACGGAGGTTATATTAGCTTCATTAAAAAAAAAAAGGGTCAGTAATATTCTATTTTATGAAAGAGCTTGTATGCAGATAACATTCATTCTTTGAATGTTTAGTGAATTTGTCTGAAATCCCTTATATTCTCTCTTTTTTTTAAGGCCAATCACTTTTTTTTAAATTTTATTTTATTATGTTATGTTAATCACCATACATTACATCAGTAGTTTTTGATGTAGTGTTCTGTGATTTATTGTTTGCGTATAACACCCAGTGCTCCATTCAATACGTGCCCTCTTTAATACCCATCACCAGACTAACCCATCCCCCCATCCCCCTCCCCTCTAGAACCCTCAGTTTGTTTCTCAGAGTCCATAATCTCTCATGGTTCCTCTACCCCCTCTGATTCCCCCCCTTCATTTTTCCCTTCCTACTATCTTCTTTCTTTCTTTCTTTTTTTTTTTTTTTAACATATAATGTATTATTTGTTTCAGAAGTACAGGTCTGTGATTCATCAGTCTTACACAATTCACAGCGCTCACCATAGCACATACCCTCCCCAATGTCTATCACACAGCCACCCCATCCCTCCCACCCCCACCACTCCAGCAACCCTCAGTTTGTTTCCTGAGACTAAGAATTCCTCATATCAGTGAGGTCATATGATACATGTCTTTCTCTGATTGACTTATTTCGCTCAGCATAACATCCTCCAGTTCCATCCACGTCGTTGCAAATGGCAAGATCTCATTCCTTTTGATGGCTGCATAATATTCCATAGTATATATATACCACATCTTCTTTATCCATTCATCTGCTGATGGACATCTTGGCTCTTTCCATAGTTTGGCTATTGTGGACATTGCTGCTATAAACATTGGGGTGCACATACCCCTTCAGATCACTACATTTGTATCTTTGTGGTAAATACCTAGTAAATCCCTTATATTCTTAAGTTTGTAGGGTTGTTTTTCAGGGGAGGGTGAGGGGGAATGTATAGATTACCATCTACTGATTTAATTTCTTAAATAGTTATAGATATATTCAGATTTTCTTTTTGTGTGTGTGTCAGTTTTACTAATTTTATTTTTCTTATAAACTTTCCATTTCATCTCTTTTGGCATAAAAGCAATTACAAAATTCTCTTTCACCTATGTTGTATCTATATTTGTCATCTTTTCGTATTCAGGTCAGAAGTTTGGTTCTATTTTATTTGACTAGTTGACTTAATGAAAACAACTTAATAGTTTTTGAATTGTTTTTTTGTTTTCCTTTTATTAATTTTTGCTCATATTTTAATTTTGTTGTATGTAATGTCTTCTATTAAAAGCTTAGCTTAGCTTATTATTATTTTTTGGTTCTCTTTTACCATAAAAACTTTAAGAAAACAAATTTTTCTTTAACTCCTGTGGCTGCATTCATTACATTTTGATTTGTAGTATTTTCTTTATCATTCAGTTCTTTGTATTTTTCAATTCACACTATAAATTTTTAAATTTTTAAAATTTTTAATCTTTTATTTTTGTCAGTGAGTTATTTTGAAGTGGTTTGTTAGTTTTACTTTTAGGGGTATTTTTTTTCTGATTACTCTAATTTTTTGAAATTACTTTCTAACTTACTGGATTGTAATTTATATGAAACCATTATTAAAATATTTTTAAGACTGTCTTTATGCCTTAAAATATAACATTTTATTTATTTTTTAATGAAAGCTTGGGAAGTATGCATTCTTTAACTTTGCAGATAGAGAAATCAAGTTGATAAATTGTATTGTTAAAAATAGTTTCCATGTTTGTATTAGCTTCATCTATCAATTAGTGGGCAAGTTAAAATCTCTGTTTGCTAGAGAATATTTGCTTTACAAGGCCATGTTAATATGTACTTTTAAGTCAAGAAAGGTACAACACTTCTGATAAAATGAACCTTTGATCCTTAAGTAGTGAGCCTTTTGATTCCTGACAATGTTTTGTGTCTTAAAGACTCTTTTAGCCTCATATTAGTATATCAACAGCAGCATTTTGGGGGTATTATTTTATTAGGTATTCTTTTTTTTTTTTTTTATACTGTGTGTAAAAGGACTGTGCTTTTGTTTTTGTTTTTTTGAAGTAAAATTTATAAAACAAAATGAAAGTTGATTTTCTTTTGCATTCAATCTTTGGTCTCTAAACATGCTTTTTCTATTCACATTTATTGTGATTATTGATATTTGGATTTATTTCAAACACTTGTTATTGTGCCAAGACCTGTTTTTCTCCCCCTTCTTTTTTTTTTCCTCTTTTATATTACTTAAATTTTCTATAATATACCTGTTTGGATGTTAAACATTGTATATATATTCTCATGGTTACTTTAAAAATTTTCCATGTTCATGAAGTCTAAAATAAATCAATCTCTACCTTCTTTCTAAATAATATAAAATTTTTAAAATGTCTCATATCTTTCTCTTCATCCTGTCTTACTATTATTTTTGTGCAGGGTCACAGTTCTTTCTAGCTTTTATTACCCAAACAGATGCTGGTGTTACTGTTATTATTGTTTTATTCAGTTAGTCTTTGATTACATTTATTACACAGTTTCCCATTTCTTTATATTACTGTGTTGTATGTTAGACATCCTACGGGACCATTCTTCACATTTCCTTTATTCCTGAAGGGCATCCTTCCGAAAGTCCATTTGTGAGAGTCTGTCGGTGATAAAATCAGTTGTGTTTGTCTGAAAGTGTCTTTATTTTACCCTGGCATCTCAATGATTATATTTAAATCGTATTTCTCACTAATAGTTTGGGTTTAATTCTGACTTTTTCAAAGCATCTTAAAAATATTTTTTCCTCTCTTTTTTCTTAAAAAAAAAAAAGAAGAATTCTGCCTCCCTATGCACTCTGAGTCAGACTACTGGAGGTCACACAGACCTCTGCAAGACCGTCCGCTCTCTCACGTTGCATAAACTCTTTTTATTTTCCATCTCTTTCATTTGAGGTTATGCTTTCAGATCCATATTTCCATGTCATTAATTCCATCTTCAGTAGTGTCAAGTATGCTGCTTAACCTGTCCTTGGGGTTATATTTTATTTTAATGATTGCATCCATTTCCTAAAGTACTATTTAATTTCCTTTCAAATCTGCCTAGACTTTTAAAATTGTATCATGTTCCTCAGCCATGTTCTTCTTTCTCTTTTTAATAGTTGAAGCGTTTACTTCATCAGTTTAATTAATTAATTTGCATTTTAAAAATTCTGTCTTTCTTTTTGATATGCTATTTTCTATTCCACATTTTACAATTTAAATGTACAAAATCCTCGCGGGACTGATGTGTGTTGTTTTTACCAACTCTCATTGGCAATGTTCACTGCACATTTATTTTATAAATGTGATTTGTGAGCTTATATTCAACTGATTTTAATCCATGGAAATAATATGAGCCCTGTGTTGTGGGTGAATTCCTTAAGAAATGATTTGTGTTTACCTCAGCTAAGGGCCTTGCCATGCTAAAATCTGGACTGCTTGAACCATTCCTTTGTTTAGGATTTCCTGGACCACACAGGGTATAAATCTGCACAACAAACTAGGGATTATGAATTCTCAGAGACTTTTTTTCCTACTCAGAGCCCTGGACAGGAGAGATGTATTTCTAGCCCATTCCTTTTGCTGGCCAGTAAATAGATCCTTAGCCCATTTTATAGATTCAGTTTTTTGTGGGGCATATCAACTCTCCACCTTGCTTGGGTCCAAAGCCCTGTCTCCTGTTTATAGCTTGCCTTTTAAGTCACGAGTCTCTCAGCCATGGAGACTGGCATACTCCTAATAACTGATTAAAACTGTTATTTTCGTGCCTTGTCATTTTTGGCCTCTGGGCATATCGCTTAATTTGGAAGAATGCTGTATTTATTCCAGTATTTCTAGATATTTGATAGAGGAAGCATTTTTAGGCTTCCTTGACTCCTAGGTTACCAGAATAGATAGCAGTTTTATGTGTTCCTTTAAAAAAAAGTCACCACATTAAGAACTGCTTCGTTATGTATCACGTCTAAATATGGAAATGCTCAGAGGCAGCAGAATGTACAGTGTCTGGTACCAAACTGTTCAGATTCTCACTCTCATCCCATCACTTAGTTTTATGATCTTGGATACATTGCCTAACCTTTCTCTGCCTTGGTTTCCTCTTCTGTAAAATGAAGATGATGCCTTATGGTCGACTTTAAGAAGTAAGGGAGTCCGTAAACATAGCACTGTGTGTGTACATTAAGCTTTCCATAGAAATTGTTGTTAATCAGCATTTCATATGTAAACAGGGACATAAAAGTACTTGCTCAGGACTTGAAAGTGGAATAATCTACTGCACTGCTGGTGTACATCAGGCTTCTGGGGTACATTGTGAGCTTTATTATTTTGACAAATTTAACCTCATAAGTAGTTTGTTATGTATGTGTGTATTTTTTATTCCCATCCAATTGATGAAGAAAAATGCTCACCCAAAAATTCACACAGCCTTTGCACAGTGCAATAAGAATCAGAATCCAGGTTTGTCTAGCTCCAAACTTGATATCAGAAGACTTCAGTTCAAGTCTAGACTCCATCAGTTATCAGTTTTATAGTAATTATATCGAATACTTATATTGCACTTTCTGTGTGCCAAGAACTGTTCCAGGAACATTTAAACTCACTTAGTTATCATAATAAGTCTTTGAGAAAGGTACTATCATATCCGTCACCCCATTTTATAGATGAGGAAACTGAGACACAGAGAGTTCAGTCACTTGAATGAAGTCACCCAATAAATAGAAAGTAGAGAAAAACTTGAATCAAGACAATCTAGTTCCCAAGTCCATACTTTACTAATCTGTGCTCTAGAACTTGTGTAAGATCCCTGTTCTATCTGAACATTAGGTTCCTCATCTCCGATATGAAAATTACATAATATATTGTAAGGGATTTTTATGAGGATTAAATAACATAATACAGAGACCAATGATGGTTTTTTGTTTGTTTGTTTGTTTTTTAAACATGTAGCACCTTAAAATGAAGGTTTCTATATGGAAACATTTTTGTACTTTGGGCAACAATTTAAGCTCATAAGATGAATAAATTATAATTTTCATAGTTTAATATTTATTTTTAATTGTGTTATATCCAAAAGAAAAGGTTGTCAACATTGAGGTGATTATTTCATCACCTTTTGTGGAAAAATGATTTTCATCAGAGTGCTCACATCTTGACTATCATTTATAAATATTTACTTACATCTTCCCCTTTCATTATAACAATGACTAATCATGCATCATCTTGATTATAATGAGTGATTTAAGGAACATTGAATTATTTTACATGATTGAGGGTTTGGATATTCAAGAGAGTTGAAAATTGTCAAAAGAGGCACCTGCGAATAGGAGAAATTAGAAATTGTATTGTTCATGTTTGAAATTTGGGGACTTAAGATATGCGTATTATATAAAAATAAAATATATCAGCCTAAACTTCTCATTCCAGTCCCTTCAACTCTCCATTGTATGAAATATTTGTACAGATATTCTTGTGTGGTAAGAAAGAAACTTGGGGAGGTACACATTTTTAAGTATCACACCCAGCTAATGAGGAGAAATGACAGTGGACATTATTTGAATAAAACTGTCCTTAAGGCCATAAATGGTCATGACTGTCAAACTGAGATTAATATTAATCTTTTTATTCAGATGCTTTAGATGGAGCATGTGATCTCTGTGTGTCATATTTTTTCATTTTAAAATGGTGACAAATTTGTTAAGTTTACTTGTATAATGTAGATTTTTATCTCAATTCCTCAGTTTATACTAACAGGTCAATTTTTTTTTTCAGATTTTATTTATTTATTTGACAGAGAGCACAAGCAGGGGGAGTGGCAGGCAGAGGGAGAGGGAGAAGCAGGCTCCTCGCTGAGCAGAGAGCCTGACCTAGGGCTCCATCCCAGGACCCTGCGATCATGACCTGAGCTGAAGACAGATGCTTAACTGACTGAGCACCCAGGTGCCCCGTAACAGGTCAATTAGAGTGGTGTTTAGCTGCAGGAAACCTGGCAGAAGATTGGTGAGACACCTTAACTCTGATGAGAACAATCGTGAATGCAAGTGGCAGCAGTGAGTTTGCAGAATGCCATGAAATTAATCTATAACACACTTTACAGATAATGGTAACTCAGGTACTTTACCAGGGCATACTACTATTCCTAAATGACTCATTAGAGAGAAAAGAGTTAAAAATAAGAGCTGTTTTATTAGAATCAATTTCTTCAAAGGTAGAGACAACATTTAAACTGAAAACTTGATACCCTTCTCTGCTCTTTTGTTTGTATTTTCTTCTTATAATTCTGTATTCTCTTTATCCTTCCAGTGTGCAAATACTCCTATTTCTCCAATATGTATGATTGTAAAATGTAAAGAGAGTTTTTAAGCCTAACAATGTAATTAAGCCATGTTTCCATTCCTGTACAAAGATATTTACTTTTTATACTGAATGGTCACCTAGAATTTCATGGTAATGTGATCGAATGCCATTTTCCTGTTAATAACCTTTTAAGTTATCTCTATAGTTTGGCTACTACAAGCAATATGACAATGAACACTCTTGCATTATTGTATATGTGGGACTATTTGTATAGATTTCTAAATAATGAAGTTTTGGGGACAAAGACAATGCACATATTAAATTTCCAACATTTTGCTAATTTTTCCTCCGAAAGATTAGGCCAATTTATGTAAACATAAGCAAGCGAATGAAGGGAGTTTTCCCTCCACATGGTACCAACATTTTCAATCACTCTTAAGACATTTTTTTTAAATGTGGTTGTATACTTTGTATGCCTTTAGTTATGTTATATGATTGTTGTTGATGATGGAGTTTTGATGTGAACAATGTGCAGGATTGTATTTGAAGCATTATATACTATTGCAATTTAACTTGTCCCTCAAGAAACAGAGAGATAAAAAAATAAATTTATATTGAACAAACCATAGATAGTGGTCACATTTATTATTCAGATACAGAAAAGTGAAATTATTACTATTCATTAAGAGGGCAGTTTTAAGATTGACCTAATTTTTATACTTATATCTTTATATATACATATATTATTTCATAAAGAAAGATTTTCTTTCCAATTTCCTGAGTGTAGATGATGAAACGACATTTAAATAAAAAGAGGGAGGAAAAGCAGGTTTTTCAGAATACTAAAATTATTTTTAAAGCCCAGAATAGCTGCCAGCCTTAGAAAATTGAGTCATTTGTGTAAGAGATGATTCTTTGGCGATGGTACTTGACTAATATTATAACACTGAAGACCAGTTGATACTGCATAGTGAATACATGTGATAGTGGGTTTCTAAATATGTCCCTGATTTTCCTTGAAAATCACTTTACATTTTAGAAGTACCAGCTATGAATAAATGTTTCTATAATATACTCTTAATTTCAGGTTTTTTGGAATTATTCATAACAACTTGCTACATAGAAAGTTGTCACAATTGCAAGCTGCTAAACATTACATAAGTTGCTAAATAATTTTATGCAGTATTCTAATAAATAATGTTCAAATAAAATATGTTGGAACTAAAAAATGGAGTGTATTCAGTATGTTACATTTCATAAAAATTATTTTAAAGTTTTATTTTACAAAATAAAACACTAAATAAAAGCCCCCCAAATATAGCAAATACAGCACTCCCCACAAAAACTATTATCAGTATTCAGTGAAATTTAAATCCAGTATTTTATTTGAGAAGACATAAAATTGTTTACATAAAGAATTGAGTTGCCAAAGCAGATTCATAAGAATTTCATTTAACCAAAGGAAACAAAACTTTCACTGGTACTGCATAGTCTACATGTGTTCAGTGACTAGAATAGTGACCCGCCATGGTTTGGTAAATTCCGGATTCCATTTCAATGTTTTTATTTCTTCCTGAGTCAGTTTTTATAAGTTGGATTTTTTTAGGAATTTATCTTTTTATTTATATACATTTTTAATTTCTTGGTATAATGTTCATAGTAATATTTTTATATATTTGTAATGTGAAGGATTTATAGTAATGTACCCTTTCCCATTCCTGGAATTGTTTTATGGTGTCTAATTTCCTTTCTTAATCAATTTGTGGATCCTTCGTTATATGTGTGTCTCCATTATATTATTTTCTACTTTGATCTTTATTATTTCCTTCCCTCTATTTTCTTTGAGATTATTTGCTGATTCCCCACCCACCCCAACCAGTTCTTAGAATAAATGCCTTATTAATTTAAAAGTTTTAATTCTTTTAATACATATATTTAGCTTGATAAATTTCCTTTAAAGTAATCTTTTAGCTGAATCCCTTGCATTTTAAATGAGTCAGTTAAAAATATTAAAAATCCTCAGTATGATTTATTGATTCATTTATTTATACTTTGTTTATTTGTTTGTTTGTTTGTTTGTTTAGAGCAAGAGAGAGTATGTGACTGGGTTGGGGAGGAGGAGGAGAGAGAGCGAGAATCTTAAGCAGGCTCCACACTCAGCATGGAACCTTACTTGGGGCTCTATCTCTCCACCCTGAGATCATGACCTAAGCCGAAATCAAGAGTCGGACACTTAACCCACTGAGCCACCTATGTTCCCCTGAGATTTTTCTTTTGATCGCAAAACATCTATCTATTAATTTGGCAAAATGTAACACTTTTATATTTTTGTTTTCCATAATTGCTAGGATTTAGAAGGTGTATTTAGATTTTCTAAATAATTGCATCAAGTTACAAAAAATTCTATTAAAATAGGCTAGCTTTATATAGGTCAGAATCATTCATTGTATGCCCCATTTGTTTTAGAATATTAAATATACCTGGCTCCAGTTATAAATGCACTTACTGATTCAGGGTTAACTTGAAATAGTTCCTGCTGATAATCAGTTTCCTTGCCTTCCATCTTTTCTGTTCATCAGCTTGCTGAGGCCAACATTCTTCTTTGGATTTTGGTTCTCTATCTTTATTCTTTAAATTTATATTTATTCACAGCTTTTTCATGAGTGTTCCTGAGGAGTATAAAGGAAACCAAAGGTTCTCAGAATTGTTGCAAAACAAGAAAAACCTGATTTGTGAAGAGATGATGCAGACATATTTTCCAGAATGTCAGCGCAGTCTTTGCAGCTTTACTACCTGTGCTAAATATGTCTAGAGACGCCGGGGACTTAAAAACATAATTTTAATGACTTATCTTCCGTATTGAGTCAGTTTCCCTAAAAACAGAGATTGAAGTGAGGATTTGTGTGGACAAAAGAGATTTGCTAAGGGAGTGACATTAGACAAAACCTGTATGGGAGTGAGAAGAGCTAGACAGGATAAGGAAGCAGCAGTACAAGTCCCTGGTATCAGGTGATTGCAGCCTCCATGTATACCTCAAGGAACTAGAGCTTACTCTGCAATGCAGATTCCTTTTTTTTAATTTAATTTTTTTTTTAAAGATTTTATTTATTTTATTTGACAGAGAGAATGAGAGAGAGCACATGAGAGGGGGGAGGGTCAGAGGGAGAAGCAGACTCCCTGCCGAGCAGGGAGCCCGATGCGGGACTCGATCCAGGGACTCCAGGATCATGACCTGAGCCGAAGGCAGTCGCCCAACCAACTGAGCCACCCAGGCGCCCTTAAATTTAATTTTATTATGTTATGTTAATCACCATACATTACATCATTGGTTTTTGATGTAGTGTTCCATGATTCATTGTTTGCGTATAATTCTGTCCCAGTTTTAGGTAAGGACGTTAGACTTTTTTAACCCCCACCGGTCTTTCATTGAATATACACCTGACTGAGTAACCCCAAGCAAACTCCCAGAGAAGTGGTTCCAATTACCGAAGGGCAAGGCTCTGGAGAAGTTGTAGATGTGAGCCTTAAGCAACACTTTTGTTTACTGAGGGATGGGCACACTGAACATACAAGTGATCCCAGTGCATGTGCTTAGGTGCCATCCTATGTTATATCTTCAGTCCCTCGAGAGCTCTCTTTTACATAAACCAGTGCTTATAACAAATACGTATCTCATTGTTGACCATAACTGCTTATTGTATATAATATTCCTTTATTGTATTAGAATGATTTATAAGAAATTCACTAATCTGTAGTTACACATAAATTTAGAAGGATGTTCTTTTGCTTTTTACATGAGCTTAAAAATATATCTGGGGATCAAATATTTTTTAAAGGAAGACACATTGAAATTATAATGTAATTATAGGGATATTAATGGAATTAGGGAATTCAAAAGACACTGGCTAGCCATTTACCAAAACTGTTTCTCTGTTTTTTCTTGTCTTCTCAGACTATTTCCCAGCCTATTTCTATTGGGAGGGTTAGGTCACTGAATATGGCCAGTAGAATGTGCATGGAAGTGATGTGCATGACTACCAAGCCTGGTCTGTAAAAATCTTCCATTCTGTCCTTCAGATTCTATCTTTCTTTACATGCTGATTGGATATCAATACACAAGGCAATCTTGTGGGACATGTATTCAAGACTACAGAGCCTCCATAAATATGAGCTCCTGAATCACTAAATAGAACATACCTCTTCCTTTGCCTCTATTTGGACTTTAAGCAAGAAATAAACCTCAGGGCGCCTGGGTGGCTCAGTCGTTAAGTGTCTGCCTTTGGCTCAGGTCATGATCCCAGGGTCCTGGGATCGAGCCCTGCATCAGGCTCCCTGCTCGGCGGGAAGCCTGCTTCTCCCTCTCACACTCCCCTTGCTTGTGTTCCCTCTCTCGCTGTCTCTCTCTCTGTCAAATAAATAAATAAAAATCTTTAAAAAAAAGAAAAAGAAATAAACCTCAATAATATTGAGCTCTGGATATGTGAGGGTTTAAATTCCTGATATTTCTGATATTCCTCCAAACCAAATAATTTTCAAAAAGGTAGAGTCTCCAGAAACATATAAAAATCAAACAGTTAACCAGAAACTCTATAATATCCATTGTCACAGTATCTTGGTTTACCAGAAAGATTATCATCAGAGAACAGGAGATGAAATTCCAAGATGTTTTGAGAAAGAGAAGGTCTTCGATTTCTTTTTGTTGATATCCTAGAAATAAAAGTTTTGCTTGTAAATAAACATGCCACTTGTCTCCTAATGGTAGAAAGGGATGGGTTCACCAACTATGGACAGAACACTTAAACCTCCTATTATAGATCGTAGCGAGGGCCAATCTTTTCTCAAAAACTATACATATAACTTAGTTGGGATTATAGCTACATTATCTCTAAGGTATTTTCTTTCTTATAGCCATGCTTTTAAATCTGATATTTTTTGGGGAAAAATATACTTAACATGATAAAAAGTTTGGCACTACTAACTGAGTCATTGTGACTTCAAAATGAACATTATTTGATAAGTAACTTATCACTGTCTTTCCTTCCTTTCCTGACTACTGTCTCCTAGAATCATACTATATTCAAAATTATGTTTTGGCATTATGTATGAAGCTTGGGAAATTAAATGTATGTTCTATTTTCAAAGGTCAAAGCATGCACATCTAACAATAAATAGTTATTAAGAATTTATTGAGTTTAAGACATGTTAGAACATTCTAGAATTTCCCATATTTAAATATGAGTGTGATGATTTGAACTATTTCTTCGAAGTCTGTTGTAATAATTCATTCTTCCTTCAATGGAAGATTTCTATAGATCTAAATTGTAGAGGTTTTTTGTTTTTATTTTTTGCTTCAGAAAGTAATAATTGGCTTTGTTGCTTTTTCCAATGAACTATGTGGGAGTAATCTATATGTGTTTTCTAGATACCTAGAGAAACAATCACATATCAGTTTTCATGTCCTTTTACCATTATTATTTGAGATTGTACACAATAAAACAAAAGTCTACCTATAATTATTTTTTATTTTGTTGGTGACGGGAGTCACAGATGTACTTTTGTTAATTTAGGTTTCTTAAGCTCCTCAAGGTCATCAAGTTTCCTTAGCAAATTGCTAAACTGAAAATGAAAAACCCTAGGTTGTCATTCAGGTTTGCTAAAAGAAAAGACAACATACTTCAAATGGAGTCTCTTATGCTAAGCCCCATGTCACCAAACCAAGACTTAATACCTAACTTAATTTCCATTTTAGCCTCTCCCAAGAATAAAGTCTTAAAACTAGTCAATTTAAAAATGCCTGGTCAGCACTAGTGAGGTAATTCGCCTGATAGACCCCTGCCTTCCCTTAAGGGAAGGTGACTTGCCACAACCAATCCTCTTTTTGCTGTTACAGCTTCCTTGTCCTCTCCTTTCTGCATATAGAAGTCCTTCATTTTGTATAGCCTCTCAGAGCTCCTTTCTTTCTGCTAAATGAAATGCTGCCCAATTCATGAATCAATGAATAAAGCCAATAAGGTCTTTACAATTTGCTCAGTCGAATTCTGTTTTGTGTTTTTTTTTTTAAGATTTTATTTATTTATCAGAGAGAGAGAGACAGAGGCAGGCAGAGGGAGAAGCAGGCTCCTCGCTCAGCAAGGAGCCTGATGTGGGACTCCATCCCAGGACCCCGGGATCATGATCTGAGCAGAAGGCAGACGCTTAACTGACTGAGCCACCCAGGCGTCCCTCTGTTTTTTTTTTTATTTTTTATTTTATTTTATTTATTTATTTATTTATTTAAAAGATTTTATTTATTTATTTGACAGAGAGAGACACAGAGAGAGAGGGAACACAAGCAGGGGGAGGGGAAGAGGGAGAAGCAGGCTCCCCGCAGAGCAGGGAGCCCGATGTGGGACTTGATCCTGGGACTCCAGGATCATGACCTGAACCGAAGGCAGTCGCTTAACTGACTGAGCCACCCAGGCGCCCCTGTTTTTTTTTTAAACAGGTTCAAATTGCATCTGCTCTCTTAAGTAAAATAACTCCTTTTCCAATCATATACAGTGGTATTGCCCAAGTATCTATTGGATATTAAATCTAAGGCACTCTCTCAAAGGTGGCTATGAGATATGATGTGGTTTAAACACTAAGCTGAAGATGTGATTCTGACTAACTGGATAATTTCAGGGAGAGCCATGGAGATTAATTTGTTCTTCTGAATCCATAGATTTATTTAGGTAAAATTTAGATTTCAGGAAGTATGTCAAGATGTGAAGGTGTTACTGGGTGAACTGGGGAGACCCCCTCAACCCTGTGGCCACCTCCTAGCCTATCCTTGGGATGTTGCCAGAGGCTCTTAGTCTCCTTGCAAGAAAAAATTCAAGGACAGACTGATGCAGTGGTCGAATGGTACAAGTAAGTGGAGAGAGACAAAGAGTGTGCACACTCTGGGCGTTCGGTTTCTATCTTTAATTGACAGTTGTTAACTAGGGGGTGGAATATTCATTACTTGGGGCAGGGATTTCTTGGAAGCAGGGTTTCTCGCCTCTTCTTTCTTATTTGGTCTAAGGTTTCCTGTCATGGCACCCGCCATCTTGGGCCTGCCTGGTTTGATCCAGCTTCTTGTGGAGTGCTGCCAGGACAAGCCTCTGACTTGCCTAATAGCTGGCCATTCCTTCCTCAATGCTATCCTCCAGGTATCCTGTTTGAGCCTAATTAACTGCCTACTCTAACAGAGGGAACTTTGGACATTTAGAGGTGAAGGAGAAACTTGCGTGTGTTTAGCCCATAGTATTTGCTAAGGTTTGGACAAGTATTTCATGTATGATGTTTTGTTGAACCTTTATAACAGGCTTGTGAGTTAGATATTATTTCCTCTTATTATACAACAGATGGTCTTACAGGGTTACCAGTGAGAGAAATGCAGAAATAAGAATTTCAATGGGCTCTTTTACTTGAGATCATGCCTGCTTTCTTACTTAGTGCCTTTTAAGAACCTTACTCTGAGCCTTCACCCAGAGACAAAGCACATCTCTCATTGAGCACTCTTGGGCCCTTCATTCTAGAATTTTCTTACCTTTTGTAAGGCAACAAAGTAGAGAGGGAGAAATCATTTGAAATAAACAGTTATGAGAACACTGGTATAGACAGGGGCCTCCTTGTTTCTTTGTGGAGCTATTAACCACCTGAGAAACTCACGGTCTTATAACCACAGAGAGACAAAACCTATTTTGGAGCTGAATGCTCCAGGCAGTTCCCCCTTAGGTGGCCAAGCCAGATGCAGAAACAGCAGTAAAACCTCTCCTATGTAGCTTCTCCAGACTTATGTCCCAAAATAGCTGGTTTCTCACAGTAACAAGTAGAAACCTTGATCACAAAGTTTTACCCCTTTTAACTTGGTTGGTTCTCTCCCTGCTCCACCCAAATCCTAACAAACATAAAACAGGAGGGTATGAGATAACCCATTGTAAATCCAGCCCTGCCTGGCCAGAATCTCTCTCCTTAGGTCATCCCACCAGCCCTGTGCCTGAGCATGTCTGTTTTAAGACTTTATTGTATGTGGAATATTATGCAGCCATCAAAAGGAAAATTAGATCTTGCCATTTGCAACGACATGGATGGAACTGGAGGGTATTATGCTGAGCGAAATAAGTCAAACAGAGAAAGACATGTATCATATGACCTCACTGATATGAGGAATTCTTAATCTCAGGAAACAAACTGAGGGTTGCTGGAGTGGGGGGTGGGGTGGGAGGGATGGGGTGACTGGGTGATAGACACTGGGGAGGGTATGTGCTCTGGTAAGCACTGTGAGTTGTGCAAGACTGTTGAATCTCAGACCTGTACCTCTGAAACAAATAATGCAATATATGTTAAGGAAAAAAAAAAAAGAAGAAGATAGCAGGAGGGGAAGAATGAAGGGGGGGAAATTGGAGGGGTAGACGAACCATGAGAGACGATGGACTCTGAGAAACAAACTGAGGGTTCTAGAGGGGAGGGGGGTGGGAGGATGGGTTAGCCTGGTGATGGGTATTGAGGAGGGCATGTTCTGCATGGAGCCCTGGGTGTTATGCACAAACAATGAATCATGGAACACTACATCTAAAACTAATGATGTAATGTATGGGGATTACATAACAATAAAAAAATTTAAAAAAAAATTAAAAAAAAAGACTATTGTATGTTATTTGCACTGTTTAGTTTTATTTTTAATTCAAAAATAGCTTCATGGGGCTCAGTGTGGTTCAGGACATGCTACTCCAAAATATGGCACCTTGGCTTATTGTATACTTCAAGCTGTAGGAATTTGAGAAATGGCATGTGAAGGAAGGGCTTGCTGATCCTCCCCTGAAGCAAGTCAAAAAACCCTCTTGTGAGAGGTACCCTTCCTATACCCAGAGGAAAGGAGCAAGCATCCTTATCTCCAAAGACAAAGACACAGAGAAGGCATCTAAATGAACAGACCTTGCTAATTCTCCCCCAGTTTGCTATACTTAGCTCACCTTTGTTCTTTCACCTCTTTCCACAATTTTCTACCCTTCATCAAACCTAGCATAAAAGCAACCATTTCTTTGAGTCTGCATTTCCTTATGAAGTCTTCTGTGTCACGTAAGACTTATAGTCAATAAATTCATATGCTTTTCTCTTGTTAATCAGTCTTTTGTTACAAGGGTGCCAGTCAAGAATTTAGATAGGTAGAGGAAAAAGATATTATTTTGTCCCCTACAAACTTGTTCTTCCCATCCTGGTTGCTTGTAGAACCATAGGCATGGTTTGGGGCAGAAAGGTATTTGCAGATGCAAAGCTCAGTATTGATTACCATCTGTGTCCGAAAGAGTAAAAACTTTCTCTTAATACTATTTGTTTTTACCATTTCCTAGCTTAGCACTTCACATTTTAAATGGAAAAATTTCAAAGCAAAGAAAATACCTAAAAAGTAATTACTACAACGTACATGACAAGAAGGAAACCTATCAATAGAAAGGTAGATTTATATTTATATATAGTCTTCCTTCTGAGTGACATCTGCATTAAAAGAAGTGGGAGAAGAGAGACATTTTGATTATATAAGGAAAAGCTCACAGTGTTTTTAATTAAGAGAAAAGACTAACCAAAGAGCAGAAGTGTAACACTTTTTTTGAAATATCGAAGTTATTGATGAGAATAGAAAATAGTCTGTGTATGCCCCTTTAAATCATTTTTTTTTTTTTTTTTTTTGCTCACCAACTTTATATTATAGCTGTCAGAGTAGGTGTGGGTTTTCAAGCAAATAAACCCATAGCAATGTATTCACTCATGCTCTATCTCGCCATTTATTTCTCTTTCAAGTGCAGAGGGTTATAACTTGTCCTCAACTTGCACCCTGCCTTTTCATAATTAAACATGGTCTTCCTTCCTCTCTCCCTCCCTCCCTCCCTCCTTCCCTCCCTCCCTCCCTCCCTTCCTTCCTTCCTTCCTTCCTTCCTTCCTTCCTTCCTTCCTTCCT